>NC_133414.1:79618333-79929166 GCF_049350105.2 Macaca mulatta
TTCAATTTTGTTCATCTAAGAAAGTATTTCTCCTTCACTTTTTAAAGATAATTTTTGTAGAATACAGAATTCTAGGCTGTTGGCTTTCATTTCCTCAACTCTTTAAATATTTCACTCTACTATTCTACTCTCTTTTTGGCTGCATGGTTTTGCAAAGTTGAATACAATTCTTATATTTGCTTCTTTATAGCTAAAGTGTTCCCCCTGCAACCCTCCCAACTTCTTCCTGCAGTTTGAATATAATATACCTACATGTCATTTTTGGAGGCATTTTTTCTGCTTGGTGTTTTCTGAACTTCCTGGATTTGTGGTTTGGTGTCTGAAATTAATTTGAGGGAAATTCTCAATAATTATTGTTTTAAATATTTTTTTCTGTTCCTTTCTCATTTTCTTCTCCTTCTGGAATTCCTGTTCTGCATGTTATACCTTTTGTAGTTGTCCCACAGTTCTTGTAAACTCTGTTCCATTTTTCTCCCAGTCTTTTATCTCTTTGCTTTTCAGTTGTGAAAGCTTCTATTGATATATTCTCAGGTGCAGAGAATTTCTTTTCCAGTCTACTAATGAACCCATCAAAGGCACTCTTCATTTCTGTTTTTGATTGCTAGCATTTCTTTTTTCCTGTTTCTTAGAAGTTCTATATCTCTGCTTACATTACGCATCTCTTCTTGCATGTTGTCTACTTTTGCCATTAGCTTCTTTAACATATTAATCATAGATATTTTAATTAATGGTCTGATAATTCCAACATTCTTGACACTCCTGGGTTTGATTCTGGTGTTTAGTTTCTTCGAACTGTGTAGGTATTCTTTTAGTATGCCTTGTTATTTTTTGTTGAAAGTCAGACATAATGTGTTGGGTAAAAGGAACTGAGGTAAATAGGCCTTCAGTGGTGTGGTGGTAAGGTGTTGGGGAGGGGAAGTGTTGTATAGTCCTGTGATTAAGTCTCAGGGTTTTTTTTGAGATGGAGTCTTGCTCTGTTGCCCAGGCTGGAGTGCAGTGGTGTGATCTCGGCTCACTGCAAGCTCTGCCTCCTGGGTTCACGCCATTCTCCCACCTCAGCCTCCCAAGTAGCTGGGACTACAGGTGCCTGCCACCAGGCCTGGCTAATTTTGCTTTTGTATTTTTAGTAGAGATGGGGTTTCACCATGTTAGCCAGGATGGTCTCAATCTCCTGACCTTGTGATCCGCCCGCCTTGGCCTCCCAAAGTGCTGGAATTACAAGCGTGAACCACCATGCTCAGCCAAGTCTCAGGTTTTTTTTTTACCCCTTTAGGTGGGACAAGATGGCTACAGGGGCCTGGATTTGGGTATTTGCTTTCCCTCAGGCTTGTTAGGCTCTAATAAAATCCTAGTAGGGTTAGGCTTTGGTAAAATAGTTTCTCTTGAGGGCAGGCCTTGTTAAGAAGAACAGAATGTTCTGGAGTATTTCAAAATTCCACCATTACTTTACTTTTCCTCTCCCTCTTACCGTTACTTTTCCCTCTCCCTGCTGGAAGCCCAAGGAGATTTTTCTCTGATGTTCACTGTGGGAACTTGGAGGAACTCCTGGAGGTAAAGTGTAGGCATCCCCCTTGCAAGTCGATCCTCCCGGAGCTTTAACTCCCAGACTTGTCCACACAGAGCCTCCAGGAATTCATCAACTACAGTTCAGGTTTTTCTAGCCTGGTATTTGTTCCTGCACAGATTTCTTTTGATGAGTTTCTGCTCCTGTAAGCTGATTCTCTGTATCCTCCTGTCTATGACTACTGATTTGCTTTGCGAATTTAATTTTCTAACAAATCTGAGAAGAGTTGCTGATTGTTGTTTTATTAAGTTTTAACTTGTTAGGACAGAGTGATGACTCCTAAAGTCCTTATGTGCTAGATGGTGCAAACTTCTTTTTATTTCAAAGGCTTTTCTAATTTTCTCTCAAGGCATTATACATTGTGATTACTTGCTTTTGTGTTCCTTATAATATTTATTCTTGAATAATGTATTTTAAAATTTGAATTCTTCGCTGAATTGTGTCACTTCATTTTAAAAAATCTTTTTGTTTTTGTTTTTTCTTAAACAGGAAGTACTGTCATTCTGACAGCAGGTTCACTCAAAGGGTACATCTTGACTTTATAGTAGTATCCAGGACTGTTCTGTTAAATTTCAAAATGAGAAAACTCTTTTTTTTTTTTCTATTGACAGATAATGTGCACCCAAATTAAGTGTGAGTGGGGGTCTGACTGTATGTCTAAAGTATATAGGCAGAGATGAATGTGTATGGCTTTAGCAGACCCACACTGATCCAGGAATAGCTTGACCATGGAGGCAGGGTGGGAGTAGAGAGAAGTCATCATAGGATAGTGATCAGGTGCTTGCAGGGAGAAAAGAATGAAAAGCAGATGAGTGAACAGGGGCAGATGAGTGCTAGAGAATTCCATCAAGTAGGCCGCCCTTCAAGATGGGACTGGAGGTTAAAATCTTTGGGATAAAGAAGAAGAAAAAAAGACAAGCTGGTAAAAAGTAAGGTCTGGGGGGTGGAGGCAAGAAGGCGAGTTGCTGAAAACTCCAGAATAAGCAGTAAGACATCTTTCAATAAAGCTTCCCCTTCCCAGATGGCACCTGGGCACTGTTTGCTGGGCACAAACATGGAACCATTTCCTAGGAGATGATTCCTCCAGTTCTTTAAGGTAGTAATGAATGACAACAAGAAGTTACTTCTCTATGCTAGACATGGTGCAGAATCCAGAGCCTGACGGGCTGTGACGTGCCCATGGTGACACCAAGGGGACTCTGCATGGGCACATCCCGCTGCACTTCTCACTGCATGTTCTCCAAGCCAGGTCTTTGAAACCACCAGTGATGGCAGGTGTTAACTCCTACCTGTGGGTGGTTGGCTAGTGACCCCAAAGAGCCTCTGAGAAAGTTGGAATTTCCCTTCTCTTTCCAGGGAATGACAGAATCTGGGATGATTTTCTTCTGTTTCTTATCTAAAAAACAACAAAAAGCCCAGCATACACTGACTCACACAAACCTTTTGCTAGAGGCAGCTCTGTAAACTTAAGACGCTGTCATTTTTCAGAAGATCCCAGCCTGCTTTGGAACTACAGTCAGCCCTGCAACCCACCCTCACCTTGGACCCCGCCGCTGCTGTCTATAAAGATGAGTGAGATAATACCTGCTGCTCAGCTCAGGTCCCTCTGTCCAACAACCTGGGTCTGCCATTGGAAACAAATAACAGGAGAACAAAGAAAAACTCCCAGTGGCCTTACGGACCACACGGCTTTGCAGCAGACTCAGCCAAACAGTTGTCCAAACACCTGTCACCAGTATGTGGTTTTGAGTGATGAGCTGTCACTGCATTTCTGAGTTGCTGTAGTGTAGTTCTTACTTATGTTATTGCATGTGTTACATCATTTAAAAATGCCACTTAGCTCATTTTGAAATGGAAGATTACATATTGATCAATTTTGGGACCTATTTTAGTGGCTTATTTTCATGATCTGTAGGAATGTTATTTTGTTCCTGATCTTTTTTCTTATAATAACTTTATATAGACTTTGATGTGCATGCTTTTCTGTTATTCAATTTCATGCAAAATTAATTTCCTAAACTTTTGGAAGGAAGTATGATGGAGAGTGGCTTTGCTAACTTGCTAGAGCTCCCTCTTCTGTTGTTTTGTGAAGTGTTAAAAAATATAGTGATGCCGGGCACGGTGGCTCACGCCTGTAATCCCAGCACTTTGGGAGGCCAAGACGGGCAGATCACGAGGTCAGGAGATCGAGACCATCCTGGCTAACACGGTGAAACCCTGTCTCTACTAAAAAATACAAAAAACTAGCTGGGCGAGGTGGCGGGCACCTATAGTCCCAGCTACTCGGGAGACTGAGGCAGGAGAATGGCGTAAACCCGGGAGGCAGAGCTTGCAGTGAACTGAGATCCAGCCACTGCACTCCAGCTTGGGTGACAGAGCGAGACTCTGTCTCAAAACAAACAAACAAACAAACAAACAAAAACACATATATAGAGAGAGTAATGTCCTTGCTGAGATTTTGTGGCTCTGTTCATCTCTTCTATTTGCAGGTGGATCTTCTCTTTTCTTCACCTCTATTGTCCTCCTAGGTAGGACCCTGTCCTTAGAGGGAGGCCAGGCAGGTCAATTTTGAGAATTCATGAAGAGTTGACTGCCTCTGGTCCTTCATATCTTACTGGGGACCTCTTGCACTCACTAGCCATTGGATTGCCTAAAGCACTGTCTTTCAGGTGCTAAATTAAAATTGACCCATATACTTTCCAACCAATGCCTAGTGGATATTTTGGGAGTCTTCTGTTTTCAGGTTTATTATGTGTCCCATTGTTTTTCTTTGCTCTTCTCTGCACCAATGCTAGTGCAGGTCTTGTGGCTACTAAAGTTTTGTCCCCAAGTGTATGTTGATGTTGTGGGGCTAGCTTAACACCCAACTTTTTTTTTTTCCAATTGAGGTATAATCTACAAACAATAAAATGCACAAATCTTAAGTGTTATGTTGGGTGAGTTTTGGCAATGTGTGCACTCACCCTGTCACCTAATTTTGAGGTAAATATTGCCCACATTTTTTTTAATGGAGATAAAATTCACATAACAAAATTCACCATGTTAACCATTTAAAAGTGTATAATTCTGTGGTTATTAGTATATTCACAAATTTGTGCAATCATTACAACTATTTAAATCCAGACCATTTTTGTCATCCCACAGAGAAACCCCATACTCCCTATTGCCCCCAAGCCCCTGGCAACCACTAATCTGCTTTCTGTCTCTATGGATTTGCCTAATGTGGACATTTCATGTAAATAGAATCACACAATATGTGGCCTTCTGTGTCTGGCTTCTTTCACTTAGCATAATGTTTTAAAAACTCATCCATGTTATGGCATGTATCAGCACTACATTCCTTTACTTGACTGAATAATATTCCATTGTAAACATATACCACATTTTATTTATCCATTCATCAGTTGATGGACATTTTTCCCCCACTCCCTCACTTTTGGGCTGTTATAAATAATGTTGCTATGAACATTTGTGTACACATTTTTGTGGGAATGTATATTTCATCTCTCTTGGGTGTATACTTAGGAGTGGAATTACTAGGTATATGGTAACTTTATCCTTTTGAGAAACTATCTGACTGTTTTCTAAACTGGTGGCACTACTTTACATTCCAATCAGCAGGATATGAAGGTTCCAGTTTCTCCTCATCATGCCAACCCTTGTAATTATTGATCTTTTAAATTAGAGCCATTCTAGTGGTATGAAACAGAGTATCATTGTGGCTTTGATTTGTGTTTCCCTGATGGCTAATGATGTTGGGCATCTTGTCATGCGCTTACTGGCATTTGCATGCCTTTTTTGGAAAAATGTGTATTGAGATCCTTTCACTACCTTCTATTTGGTTTATATGTCTTTTTTTAATCATTGAAGTGTAAGAGTTCTTCATATATACTAGATAAAAGTCTCTGATTAGACATACAATTTGCAAATATTTTCTTTCACTCTCTGGTTTGTCTTCCTTCCTTCAGTCCTTCCTTCCTTCCTTCCTTCCCTTCCTCTCTCTCTGTCTCTCTCTCTCTTTTCTTTCTCTCTCTTTCTCTCTTTCTCCCTTCCTTTCCTTCCTTTCCTCCCTTCCCTTCCCTTCTCCTTCCTTCCTTCCTTCCTTCCTTCCTTCCTTTCTTTCTTTCTTTCTTTCTTTCTTTCTTTCTTTCTTTCTTTCTTTCTTTCTTTCTTTCTTTCTTTCTTTCTTTCTTTCTTTCTTTTCTTTCTTTCTTTTTCCTCCCTTCCTTCCTTCTTCCCTCCTTTCCTTCCTTCCTTCCTTCCTTCCTTCCTTCCTTCCTTCCTTCCTTCCTTCCTTCCTTCCTTCCTTCCTTCCTTCCTCTCTCTCTCCTTCCTTCCTCTCCCCTCCCCTTCCCGCCCCTTCCCTTCCCTTCCTTCCTGTCTTACTCTGTTGCCCAGGCTAGAGTGCAGTGGTACGATCTTGGTTCACTGCAACCTCCACCTCCTGGGTTCAAGGAATTCTCCTGCCTCAGCCTCCCAAGTAACTGGGATTACAGACGTGTAATCCCAGATCACACCCAGCTAATTTTTGTATTTTTAGTAAAGATGGGGTTTCACCATGTTGGCCAGGCTGGTCTCAAACTCCTGACCTCAAGTGATCTGCCTGCCTCGGCTTCCCAAGTGCTGAGATTACAGGTGTGAGTCACCATTTCCAGCTGTCTTTTTCACTTTCTTGATGGTATCTTTTGAAGCACAGAGTTTGGTATCCTTTGAAGCATGAAAGTTTTAACTTGTGATAAAATTCAATTTATTCTTCTTTTGTTGCTTGTGCTTTTAATGTTATATCTAAGAAGGCTTTGCCTAAATGAAGGTCATGAATACTTTCCCCTATATTTTCTTATAAGATTTTATAGCTTTAGTTCTCACATGTAGTTTTATGGTCGATTTTGCATTTTTTGTGTGTGTGTATGGTGTGTGGGAGGAGTCCACATTTATTCTTTTGCATGTGGATATGTGGTTGTTGGAGCACCGGTTTTTGAAGATCGTTCTTTCCCCCTTGAACTGTCTTTGCACCGTTGTCTAAAGTCAATTGGTGTGAAGTTTTATTTTTGGACTCTCAATTCTATTTTACTGATCTATAGTCTGATCCTTGTGCTAGTACCAAAGTATCTTAATTACTGTAGTAAGTTTTGAAATTGGGAAATGTGAGTTTTCCAACTTTGTTTTTCTTTTTAAAGATAATTTTGGCTATTCTAGATTCTTTGAATTTGCATATGAATTTGAATTTGCTGTCTTTTTTGTAAATTTAAATACTTTTATGCTTCAAAGGATACCATCAAGAAAGTGAAAAAGACCAACCAGAGAGTGAAAGAAAATATTTGCAAATTGTATGTCTAATCAGAGACTTTTATCTAGAATATATGAAGAACTCTTACAACTCAATGATTTAAAAAAAGACACATAAACAAATTAAAAGGAGGTCAAAGGATCTCAATACACATTTTTTCAAAACACACACACAAATGCCAGTAAGTGCATGACAAGATGCTCAACATCATTAGCCATCAGGGAAATGCAAATGAAAGCCACAATGAGACTCTGTTTCATACCACTAGAATGGCTATAGTTTAAAAAATGGATAATTATTAATACAAGAGCTCATGAGATAAGGAAAAATTGGAACCTTCACACACTGCTGATTGGAATGTAAAGTGGTACAATCACTTTAGAAAACAATCTGATAATTTCTCAAGAGGATAAACATAAAGTTACCATATACCTAGTAACTCCACTACTAGGTATACCTAAGAGAAATGAAATAGAATCCACACAAAAATTTGTATGCAAGTTTCCACAGCAGCATTATTTTATGATAGTCAATTGTGCTATGAGATGTCTGGGTGTGGATCTGTGCATTTATCCTATTTGGAGTTCTTTGAACTTCTTGGAAATATAGATGAATACTGGCTTTCATCAAATTTGGGAAGTTTTTGCCATTTTTAAAATAATTTTTTAATACCATTTTCTCTCTCTTCTCTTGGTACTCTTATTTATCATATGTTGATGCAATTAAAGAAGTCCCAAATTCTTTGAGGTTTTGTTCATTTTTCTTTGTAAGTTTTCTCTGTTCTTGAGATTGCACAAGCTCTATTCATCTACTTAATGTTCTCTGATTATTCTGCTAGGTGAAATCTACTGTTATGCCTTTTCTGTGAATTTTAAATTTCAGTGATTGTACTTTTCAACTCAAAAATTTCCCTTTGGTTCTTTTTTGTACTTTGTATCTCTTCATTTGTATTCTCTATTTGATGAGACATTGTCATCATACTTTACTTCTTTAGCATGCTTTCTTTAGTTCTCTACACATATTTATAATGGCTACATTTCAGTCTTTGTGCGTTAAGTATAGCCTGGGGGCTCTCCCACAGGCAGTTTCTGTTGCTTGATTTTTCCCCTCAGGTATGGGTCACAACTTCCAGTTTCTTTGCCTGTCTCGTAATTTCTTGTTAAAAGCTGGGCATTTTATATTTTATTTTGTAGTAATTCTGCATACAGATCCTTCTTCTTGAGTTTGTTGTTGTATTTTTCTTGTTATTTGTTACTCATTTGGCTGGACTATTTTAGCAAAGTCTGTTTCCCCACAGCTGAAGCCTTTGATGTCTCTCCTCAGAGGGTGCAGGCTTAGC
Organism: Macaca mulatta; assembly: GCF_049350105.2. Classification (NCBI taxonomy): domain Eukaryota; kingdom Metazoa; phylum Chordata; class Mammalia; order Primates; family Cercopithecidae; genus Macaca; species Macaca mulatta. Next base: position 79,626,524 of record NC_133414.1, read on the forward strand.
CATGCACATGGTCACCTTGGAATACGTAGTTTTAGTAGGGCTAGCTCTGTCTCTTTTCCTCATTTCTTTGTTACACTGTCTGTCTCTGTTGGTATCACACCCAGATGTTGAACTCCACTGTTAGCTAATTCCTCTATTTAGTTTTTGACAATGTCCTAGGGCATAAATTGCTTCACAGTTTAATTCAATTAAATTTAAACTCCTTGACCGGGTGTGGTGGCTCATACCTGTAATCCTAACATTTTGGGAGGCCAAGGCGGGCAGATCACTTGAGGTCAGTAGTTTCAGACCAGCCCGACCAACATGGTGAAACCCTGTCTCTATTAAGGATATAGAAATTAGCTGGGCATGGTAGCGTGGGCCTATAATCCCAGCTACTTGGAAGTTGAGACAGGAGAATCACTTGAACCTGTAAGGTGGAGGTTACAGTGAGCTGAGATGGTGCCACTGGGCTCCAGCCTGGGCGACAGAGCGAGACTCTGCCTCCAAAAAAGAAAAAAAAATTAAACTTCTTTGCAGGAGTAGTTTTTGAGGCCAATCTCTGAGGTTTGCTCTGATCTCAGGAGGACTCTTAGCTGTCTCCATTCATGACATTTTCTGATAAATTAGCTGGACTGTAGTTTAGCTTGCTGTTCTCATGGAGCTGCCAACCTTTCCTTAATTGCTAGCTACCAAAACCTCCATTGTTTTTGAGAGAGCCCTTAGGTTGAACTTCCCTACATTCTATTCCAAAAAGTCAGTTCTTTGGAAAGTGCTTTGGAGCTCTCTGTTCTTATAATCTGCCTTGTCTGCTGGGCAGAATCTCTGAGCCACTATTCTGGAGCTGGAAGCAGTGACAGTAGCCCACTTCTCTTGCAGTGACAGTTTGGTTGAAGAGTAGGGCACTGGGCCAAGGCAGTGGTAGCCTCTGGTCTTCTTGGCTTCCCTTTCCTGGCATGGACCCTCTGAATGATGCCTTTCCTGGCATGAACCCTCTGAATGATCTGGAGCCTGGTGTTCTCAGCCTGCTGTTCCTGGTGTCGAACCTCTGCTTTACATTTAAGGACTGGATGAAGGAAGGGAGCCTCCAGCTTGTCGGCTGTACTTGCTCAGAATTTAGCCTTTGCAACATGGAGCCGTGGGGATGGGAAATGTTGTCCACTTGCCTTCCCTAGGTATATACTGTGGCCCTTGAGTGGGAGTTGAGGGAAGGGGAAGCGTGTCTTCTAGGCCACACCCACTCATAGTGGAGCTTCCATTACCCTGAGCTGTGGGGGAAGGGTGGACAGAGGGTGGGTCATGGCTGAAGTGCCACAGACTTGCTATTTCTGCTATGATTTAGTAGAATTTCTTGAATAAAGATCTCTTTACTTGCTGTATTCCATTAAGAACATTTCCAGATAATTTAAATGGTTGGTTTTTTTCTTATAATTTTCACCAGTTATAAAAATTTCTGTGGTGGTTTCACTGTGGGGCAGGTCTGTGAAGCTCCTCACTATGCCATTTCCATCTAGAAGTGGAATCGCTAGTTTGAGTTAAAGTTTGTGTCTAATAACTAAAATATTTGAATTTCCTGTTTGTTTGTTTCTGTTGTTTTTGCTTTTGTCTTGATTTTTAGTCAACATTTATACTTTTATCTGCTTAGTTATCTTTGATGAAATGCCAAACATCACACACAAAAATTTTACAGATAAATTGTGTCTCTAGATGACTTAATTTCCTTCCAAAGAGAATTTACTTTTGCTTCTGGCAAGCAGACTAGTGGCAGATAACCTTAGTTCAGTGAGAGATTGAAGGCCAGGCATCGTGGCTCACTTCTGTAATCCTAGCATTTTGGGAGGCTGAGGTGGGTGGATCATTTCAGGTCAGGTGTTCAAGACCAGCCTGGCCAACATGGTGAAACACTGCCTCTACTGAAAATACAAAAATTAGCCAGGTGTGGTGATAGGCACCTGTAATCCCACCTACTGGGGAGGCTGAGGCAGGAGAATTGCTTGAACCTGGGAGACAGAGATTGCAGTGAGTGGAGATCGCACCACAGCACTCCAGCCTGGGCAACAGAGTAAGACTCTGCCTCAAAATAAATAAATTAATTAATTAACTAATTAAAAAAATAAAAAGTTAGATATTGATATGATATAAAGGTAGTTGTGATGATTAATTGCATGTGTTAACTTGACTGGGCTAAGGGATGACCACGTAACTGGCAAAACATTATTTCTAGGTATGTTTGTGAGAATGTTTCCAGATTCAAACTGCAACTTGCACCATTGACCTCCCTGTTTCTCAGGCCTTTGGACTTGTCCTGAATTACGCCATTAGATCTCCTAGTTCTTTGTTTTGTGGATGACAGATTATGGGAATTTTCAGCCTCTATAATTATGCGAGCCAATTCCTATAATAAATCTCCATGTATCTGTCCATCTATTTATCTATCTATTTATCTCCTATTAGTTCTGTGGTTATTTTATTTTATTTTTTTTTGAGACAGGGTCTTGATCTTATACTCAGGCTGGAGTGTAGTGGTGTGAATACAGTTCACTGCAGCCTTGACCTCCTGGGCTCAAGTGATCCGCCTGCCTCAGCCTCCCTAGTAGCTGGGACCACAGATGCACACCCTCAAGCCTCGCTAATTTAAAAAGTTTTTTTTTGTAGAGGCAGAGTCTCACCATGTTGCTCAGGTTGGTCTCGAACTCCTGGCCTCAAGTAACCCTCCCACCTCGACTTCCCAAAGTGCTAAGATTATAAGTGTAAGCCACCATGCCCAGCCTTAGTTCTGCTTCTCTGGAGAACACTAATACAGTAGGCTTCAATCCTTAGAAGGGCTGGTCTGTTTTGGCTCACTCTTTTAGGGTATAACCCTTCAGCGTCTTATTTGAAATGTCTTTTCTTCTTGGTGGGCCTAAACTCCAATTTTTAGGCACCCAATCAACTTGAAGTCAGTAAGTGAACTGAAAGATTGTTCAGCTCCTCAGTAATTGTTTTCAAATTGGCAAATACTTTAAGGGAGGAAGTATTTCCCTTATAACATAACGGATTCCCTATGTTATAAGGATTTCCCTTATAACATGTTACAGTACCCTTTCTGGGATTTCCTTTATTTTGGGTCTTTTGTTCTATAAATCCTATTTTGATAGCTCTCCAATGCCTTCAAACAGGTTAAAAATATTTAGTCTAGCTTTTATAGCTGTTCTCAGTAGAACAAAACCAGCCAACCTCCTTATTTCATCACTGAGTTTTAATTTTAATGAATATTTAAATATTTTCCAGAAGTTTTTCCTCCCTCCCTCCCTCCCTTCCTTCCTTCTTTTTTTTTTTTTTTTTTTTTTGAGATGGAGTCTCGCTCTATAGCCCAGGCTGGAGTGCAGTGGCGCAATCTCCGCTCACTGCAAGCTCTGCCTCCTGGGTTCATGCCATTCTCCTGCCTCAGCCTCCCGAGTAGCTGGAACCACAGGCGCCCGCCACCACGCCCAGCTAATTTTTTTGTATTTTCAGTGGAGGCGGGGTTTCACCGTGTTAGCCAGGATGGTCTCCATCTTCTGACCTCGTGATCCGCCCCCCTCGGCCTCCCAAAGTGCTGGGATTACAGGCGTGAGCCACCCCGCCCGGCCATCTTTCTTTCTTTAGACAGAATTTTGCTCTGTTCCTCAGGCTGGAGTGCACTGGTGCAATAACAGCTCACTGCACCCCTGACCTCCTGGGCTCAAGCAATCCTCCCATCTCAGCCTTCTGAGTAGCCAGAACTATAAGCACACCACTACACCTAGCTTTTTCTTTTGCTAGGTTTAAAATTGTTTCCTTAAGGCCGGGCGCAGTGGCTCACGCCTGTAATCCTAGCACTTTGCGAGGCCAAGGCAGGGGGATCACGAAGTCAGGAGATCCAGACCATCCTGGCTAACACAGTGAAAACTCATCTCTATTAAAAATACAAAAAAATTTAGCCGGGCGTGGTGGCGGGCGCCTGTAGTCCCAGGTACTCCAGAGGCTGAGGCAGGAGAATGGTGTGCACCCGGGAGGCGGAGCTTGCAATGAGTCGAGATCGCGCCACTACCCTCCAGCCTGGGCGACTGAGCAAGACTCTGTCTCAAAAAACAGAACAAAACAAAACAACAACAACAAAAAATTGTTTCCTTAAAAAAAAAAAATTGCCCAATCTTTTCTTTTTCATAGTGGCTTGTCCACTTCATACAGTTTCTACAGTAAAAAAAAAACCTCTCTCTTTTTAAATTTTTTTATTTTTTGAGACGGAGTCACTCTGTCATCCAGGTTTGAGTGCAGTGGCTTGATCTCGACTTACTGCAACCTCCGCCTCCTGAGTTCAAGCAATTCTCCTGCCTCAACCTCCCAAGTTACTGGGATTACAGGTGCCCACCACCACACCCAGCTAATTTTTGTATTTTTAGTAGAGATGGGTTTCACCATGTTGGTCAGGCAGGTCTCGAACTCCTGACCTCAAGTGATCCACCTGCCTCAGCCTCCCAAGGTGCTGGGATTCAGGCATGAGCCACTGTGCTCAGCAAGAAATAAATCTCCTTAAACTTTTTTGTTTTGTTTTGTTTTGTTTTGAGACAGAATTTTGCTCTGCTCCCCAGGCTGGAGTGCAGTGGTGCAACCTTGGCTCACTGCAACCTCTGCCTCCTGGGTTCAAGCAATTCTCATGCCTCAACCTCCCAAGTAGCTGGGATTACAGGTGCCCACCACCACGCCTGGCTAATTTTTGTATTTTTAGTAGAGATGGGTTTCACCATGTTGGTCAGGCCAGTCTTGAACTCCTGACCTCAAGTGATCCACCCGCCTCAGCCTCCCAAAGTGCTGGGATTCAGGTGTGAGCCACTGTGCCTGGCCACATTCTTGTACATATGTTCTTATGGGCTAATTCTTTTAGTTCTTATAAGGTAGAGTCCTATAAGTTGGACTTGTGTGAAATGTATGTGCATTCTGAAAGTCAAAAGCTATTGTGAGGTAACTTTTTAAAAATGCTGTAGAATGTCAAACTTTCCTTAGCCGTGTATGAGAATGCCCATTTCCCTGAGTCCTTGCCAGTGCCATGGGAGCTGTTGTAGCCTTCTCTCAGCTTGGCATGAGAAAGAGCCTGCAGCACTTTAACCTGGGTAAGCTTCCAAGAGGTCCTTGGGTAGTGGAAGTGGAGGAGGTAGAGAGAGGATACCTCAAGAGGGATATGTTGGACTACTTCTAATTGGGCAAGTGGTTCTTTGTATAATTAATTTTGAAAAGTGAAAGAGAAAATTCGTAAAGTTTGTGAAGCAGGTGTCATCAGTTGTGGAAGATCTACTTCATACTAAAGTTTGGATCTATTCATCTTTTAAAGCGTATGCTTTTAAGTCATGCACCAGGTGTCAGTTGGTTCATAAAGATAATTCCAAAGCCCCCATTAAAGTGATTCTAGTAACTGTTCACTTGTTCTGACATTGTTGGAGCTTTAATTCAGTTAATTCAGTTTTGGCCTTACTCTTTGAATCCACCTCTCAATTCTTATTCTCAAAGGGATTGACTTGGTTAACTATTCGGTCTGGCTTAGGCTCAAGACTTTCCCCTTTCAGAATGTTGACCTTGTTCTTCTCTCCCAGTTTTTTACTCTATTGGGCTGTGACCCTTGATTACACTATGTTGGCCAACCGTAAGTTCTATTACTGGTCCACGTGTGATGAGCTGGGGTTGGAGGAGAATAGCCATCTAGCTGATACAGAGCAGGTGAGCTCTAAAATTGGTGCTTAGCCTGGGAGGGTTCTTGGCTTTGCCCAGGAAAGAATTCAAGGGTGAGCTGGTGGTGTTAGACAGCAGCGTTTATTGAAACAGCAGTATACAGCAGCAGCCGAGGTACCACTCCTTATGGAGCAAGGCTACCCCATAGGCAGTGTGCCCAGAGCAGCAGCTCAGAGGCAGCTCTGCAGTCACGTTTATACCCATTTTAATTATATGCAAATTAAGAGACAGATTATGCAGACATTTCTGGAAAAAGGGTGATAACTTCTGTGTCATCAAGTCATTGCCACTGAAAGGGGTGGTAACTTCTGGGTGTTGCCATAAACAATAGCAAACTGACATATGTCTGATGGAGAGGTGCTTCTGTCCCTTGTCTGTTTTAGCTAGTCCTCAGTTTGGTCTGGTGTTGGAGCCCTGCTTTCTGAGTCGAGTCCCATCTCCTACTCCTTACCTGTTGGAACCTGTGTTTCATTTGCTATCATGGAAGATAGCACAGGAAGTTAAGGAGAATATAATATTATAAAGATGCATGTTATCTTGAGAACATTCATATGTGAAATTAACATTGATGTTTTTGAATGAATGGTAAGGGAATGGAGAGAACTGGCTGATGACCAGTAAGATAATGAAGCTGTGAGTTTCAAGCAGAGAGTGTTTAGCAGAAAAAAAAAGTTATATTGGGCAACATTTTGCAGCTTATTTTGATAGTTTTTAAATTAGAGGAAATGCAGTAGATGTTATATGCGTAAATGTTAGCAACACATTTCAAACAGTGTTTGGAAATTTTACTAGTGAAATTTAAGATGGCTTGGAATTAGAAACAGTCACATGGTTTGCAATCTGCTTAAAAGACTGCAAATTGCAAATGGTATTGTTTAGTAGTTGGCTGAGAACCTTAACAGAGGTTGTAGAGTCTGAAAATTATCGCTGGCATCTCTAATTCTTAAGAAAAATGTCTGGGAATTTCAGGAGTTTCTAAGCAAGTATATTTGTAAGAAAACAAAATAATTTCCGTCCTCTGGGGAATCTCAAAGTGCTGAGAGCTGACTTCTTAACAAAGTGGTGGGAGTGGACAATGCTTTATGAAGACAGACATTTTATGTTCAGCTGTGGCAACCAGCCTGGCCCTAAAAGATGCCCTGTAGCATTTAATTCTCTTTTTTGGTGGCTGATGGCTTCCTACTCTGTGTGTTGTAGGGATTTAGAAAGGTTTTCCTGTAAAATAGGGTTGTCTGTATTCCAAATCCTTGTGGGTTACTTTATTTTAAATTATTATAATAATTACTTATTTTAAATAAGTAAATTATAATTTACTTTAAATTATTCCATTTATTTTCTTGAATAACTTTTGGTATTGTTTGCCTGTTGTATTGATGTTATTTTCAATGATTAAAAACAACACAATTTCAGGCCAGGCGCAGTGGCTCACACCTGTAATCCCAGCACTTTGGGAAGCTGAAGTGGGTGGATCACTTGAGGCCAGGAGTTTGAGACCAGCCTGAGCAACATGGTGAAACCTCGTTTCTACAAAAAATACAAACATAGCTGCGTGTGATGACTATGCACCTGAAGTACCAGCTATTTGCGGGGCTGAGACAGGAAAATTGCTTGAGTCCAGGAATTTGAGGCTGCAGTAAGCCATGATCGTGCCACCTCACTCCAGCCTGGATGACAGAGAGACCCTGTCTCAAACAAAAAACAACAAAAAAAATTCTGAACCATTGATCAGCATTTGTCTTTTTTATTGTAACAGACAATACCTCTGTATTCCAGGGAAATTGCTTCCCGCTTATTTTCTGCCTGTTTCCCCCACTCCGTCATTGATTTTTATCTATTCTTAGAGCAATCTTAAAGGATATATTGACCAAAAAAAATTCATAATCCCATCGCTCTACCTCAGAAACATTCAGGGAGCTACATTTTTTTTGAGTTACATTTGTTAACTTTGTCCATGTGTAATTAGAGTCTACAGTTTTGTTTCTTGCTTTTTTTATTCTACTTAAAACTGTCAAGAACATTTCCTCACGTAGCTACAAAGTCTGTCATCGTCATCTTTATCATCACATGGTTTTAAGATTAAATGATATTCTGAAAAGATGAAAGAGCAAATTTACTTAGCCACTTTGTGGAAACCATCCTAAAATGCAGTGGGAAGGTCCTCATCCTTTTCCCCAAAGGTATATAGGTCTGTTGGTTTCTATTCAGAAGAGCGAGGCTACTTTTCAGGAAGTGACTTGGAGGAATACCAGGCGCTGAGTCAGTTTACTGTCTAGCTCAGAGACAAATTTAAAAAAAAATTTTATTCCAAAAACAAATAAACTATCACAGAAAATTTGGAGAGAAAAATCAGTTTTAATTTCACCATTCATACTACCATTGTATTATTTCTTTTCACTTTTTTTTTTTTTATTAGTACACCCTCCTTCCCCAATTTGGTTTCTTTTCATTCCTTGTCTTTTGTTTTTTAAAAAAGTGGAAGAATATATGAAAACATTCTTACTGTAAAATATTAAGAAAATTGTTAAGTGGATAGGAAACAGTAAAGTTCCCCTTCTTTCTAGCACACTTATCTCCCCGCTCTAGGGATAAGTTACTGCTGTTTGGTGAGCATAATTCCCATTTTATTTCCATGCGGTTTCATATATGCTAGTATATTTGTAGGACATTATTTATTTTTTTTTTACATTTGTATTTATTTATTATTACTTATTATTTATTGTCCTACGAATAGGATCATTTGTATATTATTGTGTATCTTGCTCTTCCTGTTTACAGTATATCCTAGAGCTAGTTTCCTGTTAGTACTACATTATTCTCTTTTACAGCCACTTAGTAATCTGTAGAAGGAATTATGTCAGAATTTAAGATTATTTCCTCTATTGATGGACATTTAAGTTTATTTCTTTTTTTTTTCCTATAACAGACAATGCTGCGATGAATACGCCTGTGCATTCTTTTTTAGAACAAGTGTAAGGATTCCTATGTGGTAAGTCTCTTTAAATAGAATTTCAGGTTCACATGATAGATGTGTTAAGTTTGAGCAATGTTGCCAAATTGTCTTGAACTATACCCTCTGTTAATAGTATATTGGGATATTTATTTCCTTTTATTCTTGTCAATTTTCATACTATAAAACTTAAACATGTTTGACAATCTGACTGGAAATTCCTTTATATTGTTTTAATTTACTTTCGTTTGCATTATGGTAGATATCTCTAATTGTCCTCTAGTATGTACCTTCTTCCTTTTAGTGGTTAAAGACTACATTTCTTAGCTGTCTTTGCAGCTTGCTGTGGTCATGTGACTTAGTTCAGGCCAATGGGATGAAAGCAAAGTGATGTATGGGCTTGCCTCCGTCTTCCCCTTTTCCTCTTTCCAGCAGCTGGAAAAGTGCTGACCAGAGCATTGTTGAAGGCCATATAGTAAGAATGGCAAAGCTTCCCTACCAGCCCAACTGACTGTTTTGTGGCATAGAGCCCATCTATTACGTGAGAGAGCAATAAATATCTTTTTTTTTGCCTAAGAGGAGTCTCGCTGTGTTGTCCAGGCTGGCCTCAAACTCCTGGCCTAAAGCTATTCTCCCGCCTCAGTCTTCCAAATAGCTGGGACTACAGGTGTGTGCCACCATGCCCAGCTCAATAAACGTCTATTTTTATTGAGTCCCTGTGCGAGGTCTTTTTATTATAGCAGTTTACATTCTGTACTAAATTATACATGCATTTTTAAAAATGTATTGGACATTTACACTTTTTGTTCCATGACTTGCTTGTTCAAACCATTTGCTTGTTTTTCAGTTAGGTTTTGCTTTTTCCATATTTTAATGGGTATTCTTCAAATATTTTGGAAATTTCTTCATTGTTAAAATGTAATCCCAGCACTTTGGGAGGCCGAGATGGGCGATCACAAGGTCAGGAGATCGAGACCATCCTGGCTAACATGGTGAAACCCCGTCTCTACTAAAAAATATAAAAAACTAGCCGGGCGCGGTGGCGGGCGCCTTGTAGTCCCAGCTACTCGGGAGGCTGGGGCAGGAGAATGGCGTGAACCCGGGAGGCAGAGCTTGCAGTGAGCCGAGATCCGGCCACTGCACTCCAGCCTGGGCGGCAGAGCCAGACTCCGTCTCAAAAAAAAAAAAAAAAAAAAAAAGTTGTAATTTTTTTTTCTGTCTGTCTTCAACTTTATGGTGTCTTTCCAGAGAGAACAGTTATAATTTTTTTTTAAATGAGCATGTGTTCAATCTTGTAGTTGATTAATTTTTTAAATGAAGGAAATGGTAAGACATTATAAGCAGTTGAAAGGATAATCCAACAGACATATTTATATTTCAGAAATATTGAAATGAAAGTGCAAATGGAAAAATAACTGGCTTCCTGCAAAATGGAAGAGGAAAATCAATGGAACCTTCACTGAATATAATTTACTTTCATGTTTATACAAGAATTATTTTGCATTACTATCAGTTATCTACAACTTACAGAGTTGTAAAGTAACTCAAAGGAAATGATAGAGTTAGATTTAGATTACCTGTAAGAGTGTGCACTAAAAATGCATAGCTTTTTATTAGAGACACCAAGTCCTCTTTTCTGCCTATTCCAAAGTTCCTTACATTGTCACATTCTGGTTGATAGGTTGCTTACATCTCTGATTACTTACTGTATATTTGTGAATCTTTTCCCCACAAGCTACAGATTGAGCATCTCTATCTTGTACTATTTTTGTCTTCCCATTTTTCCAAATATAGTATTAGAAGAAAAACTGGTGCTTCTTAACTATAATACTTAGTGTAATTAACTTACTGAAACTGTAAGTTATTGGTCAACCACAATGACTGTTTGATCTTCATGACATGTTCCAACAACATGCATGCATGTTTTACTATGCAGTTTTTACTATGCATTCATAGTTTAAAAATGCCCTTGGAGATCTATGGAAAGTGAAATTTTAAATTTTAATGAAGCCAGCTCTGAAAATCTTATACTTTATGACATCTACATTTTATATGTTCTTAGAAAAAACTATTCTACTCTAGAATTATAATCTTTTTCTTACCCCTAGTAGATTTTTTTCAAAAAATTGTCTTAATCCCTTTGGAGTTAATTTTGGAAAAGATATGAAATAAGGGCTAATTTTATTTTACTTTTACAAATAGATATTTATTGTAGCACTAGATATTGAATAGTTCATCCTTCTTCACTGATTCGAAATGCCAACATTTTATATAGTAACCACTCACATGTACACATGGATCTGTTTCTGGATATCTCTTCTAGTCCATTACTTATTTATCGTCGGTTGAGTCATCAATAGTCTGTTACTTAGATATTGTTACTTACGAAAAATTTCAAGCATACATAAAATAGAGAAAATAGTACCGTAAATACAACATATCACTATCTCAGTTTCAGAAATTATCAACATTTCCTTACAATTGCATACTCTATCCCTTTTCTCTCTCTCTGGTTGCTGTACTGTTTTAAAGCACATCTCAGACATGCCATTTGACCCCTGAATACCTCCATATACAGCTCTGAAATAAAAAATTATGGCATTTTCCTATATAACTGTAATACCATTATCACCTCTGAAAATTAAGAGTAACTCCTTAATGTTATTGAAGTTCCTACCTACGTTCAGATTTCTCTGGTATAACACACTATTTTAAATATCTCTGTCGACATAGGATGCTTTTATACCTTGCAGGGCAAGTCTCCCTTGCATTATTCTTTTAAAAACATTTCTTTGCTCTTCTCGCATATTATTTTCTGTGCCAGAAAATTATTTCCAATCACTCTGTCAAATTTCATAACAAGTTCTGTAGAAATTTTGCTTTGAATTATATTAAATTTATAACTTAATTTGTCAGAGTTTTACAGTATTGACAGCTTTACAGTATTGATTCAATTCATTCAGAAACGTAATGTCTCTCCATTTATCTAGGTCTTCTTTCATGGCTTCAGTAAAGAGTTAGAGTTCTTTTTCACAGGCAGGTTACATTTACTTGTGTTTGCCTCCTCTGTGTTCTTCCATTTCTCTTGCTTTCTTTTGGATTGTATTAAAACTGTTTGGACTTCCATTTTAATTTATCTATTAACTTTTTAGCTATTCCTCTTTGTTTTACTTTTTATATTACTCTTTGTATTACTTTTTAAATAGTTCCTCTAGGGCTTACAACATACATCTTCAAATCTTCACAGTTGGAGTATTGTACTACTACAACTAATGGGAGTTAATATCATACTACTTTATGTAAACCCTAAAATCTTGCAACTGTATAGCTCCAATTATGCCTTCTCATCCATTATGCTATGTAGTTGTCATACTACATAGCAGTATGCTATGTAGTTGTCATACTACATAGCAGTATGCTATGTAGTTGCCTTTATATATGTTATGGATCACATGTCATGATTTTTAAAACTTTTTAAAACTTTTTTTGTAGTTGAAGAAAGTAAGAGAAAAATATTATGTTATATTTACCTGTATATTTGCCATTTCCAATGTTTGTTACTAATTCCTGAAGATCTAAATTTTCATTACATTTGGAATCATTTTTTTCCTTTAGCGTTTCTTATAATATGATTCTGTTGGTTCTTAGTTTCTTTCTTTCTTTTGTTCTTTTCCTTTCTTTTTCTTTTCTTTTTTTTTTTTTTTGTTGAGACAAGCTCTTGCTCTGTTGGCCAGGCTGGAGTAGTGCAGTGATGCAATCACAGCTCACTGTAGTCTTGAACTTCTGGGTTCAGGCAATCCTCTCACCTCAGCCTGCTGAGCAGCTGGGGCCACAGGTGTGTGCCACCATGCCCAGCTATTTTTTTTTTTTTAAATTTTTTGTAGAGACAGGGTCTCTCTGTGTTGCCTAGGCTGGTCTTAAACTTCTGGGCTCAAGCCATCCTTTTGCCTGGGCATCCCAAAGTGCTGGGATTACAGGTGTGAGCTACCATGTCCAAGTCTTAGTTTTCTTCTGTCTGAAAATATCTGTTTTTTGCTTTCATTCTTGACATGATGAATATTATAGAATTCTTGGTTGATAGGTTTTTCTGAAACATTTTAAAGATACTGTTGCATTATCTTTTGGCCTTTATGATTTATGATGTCAGTAGTCATTCAAATAATTGTTTAATGTGTATATGTGTCATTAGTAGCTGGTCACTTTAAAAATTTTATTTTTTTTTTGGTTTGCAGAAGGTTGATTATGATTTTCCTAGGTGTGGATTTTTAAATTCTTTTTGGGATGCATTGAGCTTCTTGAATATATAAATTTACTTATTTTATCATATTAAGAAAATTTTGGTCATAATTTCTTAAAACATTTTTCTGCTCCATTCTCTCTCCTTCTTTTGTGCAACTCCAATTACATGGATGTTAAACCTTTTGATATAGTCCCACATATCACTAAATCTCTGTTCGTTAAAAAATGTTTTTCTCTGTGCTCCTCAGATTGTATAATTCTATTGGTCTGTTTTTAACCTCATTTTTGCTTTTGTCCATCTTCCTCAATTTGCTGTAATTGTTTTCCAGATATTGTATTATTCAGTTTTAGTATTTCCATTTTTTCTGTAGTTTTTATCTATCTGCTGAGATTTTCTGTCTTATCATTTATTGTGAGCACATTTTCCTTTATACCCTTAAGCATAGTTATAATAGCATTTTAAAATGCTTCTCTGCTAATTTAAACATCTGGATCATCTTGGGGTTTTGTATTTATCAATTTTTTTCATGAGAATGAGCCACATTTTCTGTTTATTTGGGTATCAAGTAATTTTTTATTGTCTGTTGGGCATTATAAATATTAAATATAAAAATCTCTATGGAGATCTAGATTTTGTTAAAATCCTATAAAGAACCTTGATGTTATTGTTTTACCATGCAATGTATTTGGTTTGACTCAAATTATAAGCATCGCGTCCTTGTGTCTTTGGTGACAGATTAAATTTCAGTTTAGTTCTTTTAGCCTTAGCTGGCTGCTGAAATCTGTCCATGTATGTGTGGTCCAGGGGTTAGGCAGGGATTTAAGTAGAGTTTATATACGAAAGTTAAGGCACTACCTCTGTGACTCTCTCTTTACTGGTATTACTGCCTCATTTTATAGTGGCTATAGTTGTCCTGAACTCTGTCTTCTAGGTTTTCAAGTCAGAAAGACTGCAATTTTGATGTTTTAGTCACCCTAAATGGCATAGACTGAAGCCTGCTGTCAGGATTGAAACCATGAAAATGTGAAACTCACCCAGTGTCGTTCCTATATTTTAACTGTCAACTCTGCTCCAAAGTCTACCTGCTTTTGGTCTTTTCCCAGTGCCCTCAAGTATTTGTTTTTTTTCATATTTTGTCCAAAGGTTATTGTTTTACCTGTGAAAGGGTTGGTTCATTTAGAGCTTACTTGGTCATTATCAGAAGAAGCTGGATTTCCATATTTCTTGTTTGGTTAATTGCTAGCCTGCCTGCCTGCCTGCCTTCCTTCCTTCCTTCCTTCCTTCCTTCCTTCCTTCCTTCCTTCCTTCCTTCCTTCCTTCCTTCCTTCCTCCCCTCCCTTCCTTCCTTTCTTTTAGGTTTAATAACCTTCTGAAGGGAATTTCCCCCCATACGATGTTTTCCCACTGGTTTTTACTGATATAGAAAAAGTATTAAATTTTGTTCATGATATTGTGTCTGGCTACTGTACTAAACCCTTTTATTAATTTTAATGATTCATTAATCTGTGCTCTTGGGATTTTTCTAGAAAAGTGTCATAATATTTACAACTGAAGGTGTTTGTCTTGTTCTTTCTACTATTTATAGTTTTAATTTTTTAATTTGTTATTCCATTGACTAGGACTTCTAATACAATGTTGCCTCTAATACTTCACCATTAAGAAGGATGTTTGTGTAAAATCTTGTGGATATTCATTCTTGAATTAAGCTTTCATTTTAAAATTCATAATTAGTTAAGATTATATTAGTTTTGATTTATGAGTATTGAAATGTATCAAATACTTTTCCTTCATCTATTACAATTTTCATTTTTTCCTCGTTAATCTATTAATACAGTCCTTGCATTCCTGGCATAAACCTCACTTGATTCTCATGGATTAATCATGAAATGCATTGTTGAATTTCATTTCACAATGTATTATTAGGGTTTTTTGTTTCTGTATTCATGGATAGAGTGGAACCACAGCCTAATTTGGGGGCTGTTCTTGTCTAGTCAAGTACAGGGCTATGTTAACTTCATAGTTTAAGTTCAAAAAATTTTCATCTATTTTTATATACTTTTATAGTTGATGTACCATGGCAATTATCTGTTTCTTGAAAATTTGGTAGAAGTTGCCTGTAAAACCATTTGAGCCTGGAGTTGTTTTTATTAATAAATCTTTGATGCTTCTTACAGTTGTTTGTTTATTCAGGTTATCTACCCCTTAATTGTGCTAATTCTAGTATACTTTATTTTCCTTGAAAATCATCATCAATTTCATCATCGAATTTATTGGTATAAAATTATATATAATAATATCTCAGCTGGGCGCGGTGGCTCATGCCTGTAATCCTAGCACTTTGGGAGGCTGAGGTGGGTGGATCACCTGAGGTCAGGAGTTCTAGACCAGCCTGGGCAACATAGTGAGATCTGTCTCTGCAAAAATTTAAACAAAATTAGCCAGGCATGGTGGCTCACACCTGTGGTCCCAGCTACTCTGGAGGCTGAGGTGGGAGAATTACCTGAGCCAGGGAGGTTGAGGCTGTAGTTACAGCCTGGGTGATTTAGCAAGATCCTGTCTCAAAAAAAAAAAAAAAAAAAAAATTGATGTTGTAGCATGGATCAGGACTTCATTCCTTTTTTTTTGGGGGGGAGGTGAATAATATTTTACTGTGTGGACATACTCTATTTTGTTTATCCATTCATTAGTTGATAGGCATCTGGATTGTTTATACTGTTTTTTTTTTGAGACAGAGTCTGACTCTGTCACCTAGGCTGGAGTGCAATGGCGCAATCTCAGCTCACTGCAACCTCCACCTCCTGGGTTCAAGTGATTATCCGCCTCAGCCTCCTGAGTAGCTGGGACTACAGGCGCCCACCACCATACCTGGCTAATTATTTTTTATTTTTTATTTTTTAGTGGAGACGGGGTTTCACCATGCTGGCCAGGCTGGTCTCAAACTCCTGACCTCAGGTGATCTGCCTGCCTCAGCCTCCCAAAGTGCTGGGATTATAGGTGTGAGCCACGGCGCACAGCCTGTTTATACTTTTTAACTACTACGAGCAATGCTGCTGTGAACATTAGTGTACAAATTTTTGTGTGAACATGTTTTCATTTCCATTTCACATATACCCAGGGGTGGAATTTCTGGGCCATCTGATAACTCCATGCTTACCCTTTTTTTTTTTTTTTTTTGAGACAAGGCCTCACTTTGTCACCTAGGCTGGAGTGCAGTGGCATAAACAGGACTCATTGCAGCCTCGACCTCCTGTGCTCAAGTGTTCTTCCACCTCAGCGTCCTGAGAAGGTGGGACTACAGGCATGCACAACCATGCTCAGCTAATTTTTAAAAGCTTTTCTGTAGAGATGTAGTCTCACCATGCTGCCCAGGCTGGTCTCAGACTCTTGGGCTCAAGTGATCCTCCTGCCTTGGTCTCCCAAAGTATATGCTTAACTTTTTGAGGAATTGCTAAACTGTTTTTTAAAGTGGCTGCACTTTTTCATATTCTCATTAGTAGTTTATTAGGGTTCCAGATGTTTTCATGTCCTTGATTTTCATTTTTTTGTTCTCTCATGTTTTTCCAGATTTTTTATTATAGCACTCTAGTGGGTGTGGAGTGGTATCTTACTGTGGTTTGGATTTGCATTTTCATAATGATTAATGTTGTTGAACATCTTTTGATGTGCTTATTGACCATTAGTATATCACCATTGGAGAAATGTCTACTAAAATTCTTTACCAATTTTTCAATTCAGTTATTTGTTTTTTAGGAGAGTTCTTTAAGTTCCTTTTTTCAATATTGTTTTAGCTATTCTGTGTCCCTTGCATTTCCATATGCATTTTAGTATCAGCCTGTCAATTTCTACAAGTTCTATAGCTGGGATTTAGACAAGAATTGCACTGAATATACTAATCAAGTTAGGGAATAATACCATCATAACAAGATTAAGTATTCTAATCTGTGAACACAAACTGTCTTTCCATTATTTAGGTCTTCTTTAACTTTTTTCAATAATGTTTTGCTGTTTTCAGTGTATAAGTCTTGCTCTTTTTGTTTAATTTATTTCTAAGATCGTATTCTTCTTCTTCTTTTTTTTTTTTTTTTGAGTCGTAGTCTTGCTCTGTTGCCAGGCAGGAGTGAAATGGCGCAATTTTGGCTCACTGCAGCCTCCGCCTCCTGGGTTCAAGTGATTCTCCTGCCTCAGCCTCCCGAGTAGCTGGGATTACAGACATGCGCCACCACACCCAGCTAATTTTGTATTTTTAGTAGAGACAGGGTTTCACCACGTTGGCCAGGCTGATCTTGAACTCCTGACCTCAGGTGATCTGCCCACCTCAGCCTCCCAAAGTGCTGGGATTACAGGCATGAGCCACTGCGCCTAGCCGATTGTATTATTTTTAAAGCTATTGTAAATGTAATTGATTTTCATATGTTAATCCAATCTTACATTTCTATGATAAATCTCATTTGGTCATATCGTACAATTAAATCTTTTTATATGTTGCTGGATTAAATTTGCTAGTATCATATTGAGGAGTTTTACATCTATATTCATAAGGGATTTTGATCTACAGTTTTATTTTTCAGTAATGTCTTTGGTTTGGTACTAGGATACTACTAACCTCATAGAATAAGCTAAGAAGGATTCTTTCTTTCTTTCTTTCTTTCTTTCTTTCTTTCTTTCTTTTTTTCTTTCTTTCTTTCTTTCTTTCTCTCTTTCTTTCTTTTCTTTCTCCTCCTCCTTCTACTTCTTCTTCTTCCTCCTCCTCCTTCTTTTTTTTTTGTTTTTTTTTTGTTTTTTTTTGAGATGGTGTCTTGCCATGTTGCATAGGCTGCTCTTGAGCTCCTGACCTCAAGCAGCCCTCCTGCTTCAGCCTTCTAAAGTGTTAGGATCACAGGTGTGAGCTACTGTCTAAATTCAAGGTTATTTTTGATTGGTAAGGACTTATTCTTACCATTTTGTTAATTGTTTTCCAGTTGTTTTCTAGATCCTTCGTTTTTCTTCCTTTCTTGTTGTTTACCTCTGTGCTTTGTTGTTTTTTTTCCTGTGGTGTTGAGCTATGTTTCCTTTTTCTTTCTCATTTTTTATATCTGCTGTAATTTCTTTCTTTGTGGTTACCATGGGGTAATATAAAGAGTCTTATAGTTATAATAGACTATTTTAAGCTGATAACAACCTAACTTTGGTTGCTTACAAATACTCTAGACATCCCCTCTTTCCCTTACATGTGTTGCCTTAATTTATATCTTTAGCTATTGTGTGCTCTTTAGTCACTAATTGTAGTTGTTGTTCTTTTTGACCATTTTGAATTCAAACTTTCATACCAGAGAATTGAAAGATTTTCATAGCACCATTATAGCATTAGGACATTCTGAGTTTGATTATGAATTTACCTCTACTGGTGAATTTTATATTTTCATGTGTTTTCATAATTGTAATTATCATCCTTTGTTTCCAGTTGTAGCACTTTCTTAAGCATTTCTTTTAAGTTCAGTCTACCTGTTATGAATTCCCTCTGCTTTTGCTTGTCTGGGAAATACTTAGTTTTTCCTTCATTTCAGAAGGATAGTTTTGCTGTATATGGTAAGCTTGGTTGGTGGGCTTTTTTTTTTCTTTTTCTTTTCTTTTTTTTTTTTTTTTCTTAGGGTCTCACTCTGTCACCAGGCTGGAGTGCAGTGGCACAATCTCGGCTCACTGCAACCTCTGCCTCCTAGGTTCAAGTGATTCTCCCACCTCAGCCTCCCAAGTAGCTGGGACTACAGGTATGCACCACCACACTTGGCTAATTTTTGTATTTTTTGTAGAGATGAGGGTTTTATGTTGCCCAAGCTAGTCTCAAATTCCTGCCCTCAGCCTGCCTCGGCCTTCCAAAGTGCTGGGATTATAGGTGTGAGCCACTGCGCCTGTCTGACAGTTTTTTTTTAATTTGAGCACTTTGAAACATTCTCTCCTGGCCTGCAAGGTTTCTGCTGAGAAGTCTGCTGATAGTCTAATGAGATGTTTTTCTCTCATAGCTTTCAGAATTTCCTCTTTGTGACTTTTTTTTTTTTTTTGAGTTTGGAAGCAGAGGTTTAATAGGCAGAAGAAACAGAAAGGAGAACAGCTTTCTCTCTACTGAGAGAGAGGAGCTTCCAAGAAGAAAAGGCTGGCCAGTGGCAGAATTTGCTGGATTTCATAGGTAGGCTTGAAGGGGCAGTGTCTGATTTATGTAGGGCCCACAGATTAATTCCCTGAACTGTAAAACTTCCTGCACATTGCATACACAAGGAGGATAGGAGACATGGTGGTTGCTTATAGGAAAGGAGGAAATTATGATAGGAAAGTTGGAGATCCTGTTGCTGACACACCATTGGTTGGTTGGAGGCTGGGGTCAGTCCAGAAGCCTTTGGATAACACCAGCTAGTAGCCCCAGCCAGAAATCCTCAGTTGCTCCAGGACCTCTTCCAGCCCCATGTGACGGCTATGTCCTTCATGAAATGAAGCTGGTTCAAACATGGCCAATATGCCCAGCAACTTGTGGGTACTGTGGGATTCTCCATGTTCTCCCCAGCAAGCCTCACATCCAAGTCTTTAAGAACGGCAACCATGCTAATTATATTCTTAAATGGCTAAATAATGCCCGTTGTTGATTTGATTTGGTTTAAAATGGAGGCCGAGAGCCCTAAAATGAAAGGACAGAGTTGGAGTTCTGTCCTCTTCTCACCATTTTGATGAGTGTTGTAACTTAGAATCCTGGATAATCCCCCATTATGAAGCAGCTTTGTCATCTGTGGTAAATACCCAGGGCTCATCTTCTCATGCCAAGAAAATTTAGGACACAGACATACATGAGGAGTTTAGGAGCAGAGGTTTAATAGGAAGAAGAAAGAGAAAGGAGAACAACTCTCTCTCCAGTGAGAGAGCGGGACTTCTGAGAGGAAAAGGCCCCTCTTTGTGACTTTAGATAGTTTGATTATAATGTGTCTTGGAGAGGACTTTTTGGGCTGAATCTAACTGGTGTCTTTGAGCTTCCTGGCTTTGGATGTCCATATTTCTTCCAAGATTTGGGAAGTGTTTAGTTATTATTTTGCTAAATAGGTTTTCTGTGCCTTAATCTTTTCTCCTTCTGACACCTCTATAATGTGAATATTTATATTCTTAATGGTGTCCTATAACTCCCATAGGCTTTCTTATTCTTTTTATTAGTTCTTTTTTTTCCCTCTCTCTTACTGGGTTGTTTTAACAGACCTGTTTTTCAAGTTCAGAAATTCTTATTTTCTGCTTGAGCTAGTCTGTTGTTTAAGCTCTCAATTGTATTTTTTATTTCATTTGTTGAGTTCTTCAGGTCCAAGATTTCTGGTTTTTTTTTTTTTTTATTTTTTTAAATGATAACCCTCCCTTTGTTGAATTTCTTATACAGATCATGATTTGCTTTCCTGATTTTATTGAGTTGTCTGCATACTATTTTATTTTACTGATATTCCTTAAGATCATTATTTTGAATTCCTTTTTGGGTATATTGTAAATATCCATTTCTTCAAGGTCTGTTACTGGAAACTTATATTGTTCTTTTGGGTTTTTTATGTTTCTTGCGTTCCTATGTTGATATCTGTGCATCTAGTGGAACAGTTCCTTTTCCTAATTCTCTAGACTTTTATACGGACAGGCTTTCTTGTAGATGGGTTCTAGTGTGTTGATAGGGCATTGTGTTAGCTTTGGCTCTGGGTAGACTCAGTACTGTGGTCTCTGTGTGGTTTTTTTTTTTTCCAGCTGTAATCTCACCAGTAATGTCTCTGATTGCCTCGGTGGCCTAAACTGCAGATGTTTGTGATGGCAGTGGCATGGTTTTGCTGGAGGGTGGGGAGTCTGGGCAGGTTTTAGGTCAGGCATGTTTGGGCATAGTGGGCCAGCAGACTGTATGGTGGGCTTTCTAGGGGGGCTTTTCATGCTGCCAGCCTTGCTGTCAAGCTGGGTGCATATAGGTATAGCAGTCTAACCAGCTATGCAGTGGGCTCTCTGGGAAGGTAGGACCACTGCTATACTGGCTCTACAGCTGGGCATGAGTGCATGCTAGTGTGGCAGACTGATTGGTCTCTGTGAGGTTGGGCTGCTGCTTTGCTGGCTGTCAGGCTTCGCATGGGTGTGTCCAGGCACAGCAGGTTTGCCAGCTGTGCAGCACAACTCTGTGTAGGTGTGACAGGCTGGCTGCCTGATCAGTGGCATTCCTACTATATAGGTTGAGCTGTTCCCTGGGATTGGGGTGGCAAGGAGTGCTCTGTGGGTTTGACCACCAGAGTCTCCATCATTCCATTGGTTCTAGGCTCCATGCAGCTGGGGTTATAGTGTCACAGTCACATATGTGAACATGTTGGAATGATAACAGGGTCTCACGGATGGAGAAAGGTAGTGGCCACCAGCTCCTATGGCAGGATGCACTCTAGCAGTGTGTCCAGCTTGAAGATGGCACTGTGTCATAGCAGCTCAGGTTGTAGGGATAGGTAGTGCACAACTTGGGCTCTTACTCCAGGGCAATGCAGCCACAGAAACTTCCAGAACTCCCCAAACTGGATTCAGGGCCTGTGAGGACTGAGAGACTCTTTTCTAGCAAGAACTGCTGGTGTCTGTAGTGGCTATGAGGACCACTAGGGATTTCCAACTTACCTTCTCCCTGTAAGAAAAAGTACCCCCTGACTCCTAGCCAATCCTGGTGGGGAAGACAGTGCTGCAGATGCAGGGTGTGCCCCTCCCGTGTCTATGATGCTATCCTGGGCTTCCATGTTCCATGGGATTTTCCTGTCCTTAGGTGCTCTCCAGCATACTTCCTTAGTCACTCCAGTTGTTTATTCATTGTTTTGGTTCCTTTCTGTCAGGGAGAAAAAGTGCCAGGCAACTCTAGCCAACCATCTTGTTGACATCAGTGATATAATTACCATATCTTCTTGATGGATTGACTCTTTTATTATTTAAAATGTCCTTCTTTGCCCCTAGTAACAATTTTTGTCTTAAAGTTTGTTTTGTGTAATGAATATACCCACTCCAGGTTTTTTTAGATTATCATTTGTTCTATTTGTGTCTCTGAATTCAAAATATGTCCCTTGTAAAGTACATACAGATAGATCATATTTTTATCCATTCTGATGATCTCTGTGTTTTGACTGGCATGTTTAATCCATTTACATCTAATGTAATTGATAAAACACTATTTACATCTGCCTCTTTGTCATGACTGCTTTCTTTCTTTTTTTTTTTTTTTTTTTGTGACAGAGTCTCACTCTGTCACCCAGGCTGGAGTGCAATGGCAAAATCTCAGCTCACTGTGACCTCCGCCTCCCAGGTTCAAGTAATTCTTCTGTCTCAGCCTCCCGAGTACCTGGGATTACATGCACCTGCCATCATGCCTGGCTAATTTTTATATTTTTCAGCAGGGTTTCACCACGTTGGCCAGACTGGTCTTGGTCATTATTGCTTTGCATATTATTTCTGTCTGTTTCTCTTCCTTCTTCTCAGATTCCCAGTATGCATATGTTGGTATGCTTGATTTCCCATATGTCCCTGAGGCTTGTTTAGTTTTGTTCATTGTCTTTTCTTTCTGTTCCTTAGACTGAATAACCTCAGTTGAATTATCTTCAAGTTTGCTGATTCCGTCTTCTGTATGCTCATATGTGCTGTTTAACCTCTTTAGTGAAATTTTCAATTCAGTTGTATTTTATTTCTTTTTTTTTCTTGAGACAGAGTCTTGCTCTGTCACCCAGGTTGGAGTGCAGTGGTGTGATCTTGGCTCACTGGAACCTCTGCCTCCCAGGTTCAAGTGATTCTCCTGCCTCAGTCATCCAAGTAGCTGGGACAACAGGCACCTGCCACCACTGTCAGCTAATTTTTGTATTTTTAGTAGAGATGGGGTTTCACCACGTTGGCCAGGCTGGTCGTGAACTAGCCTCAAGTGATCTGCCTGCCTTGGCTTCCCAAAGTGCTGGGATTACAGGTGTGAGCCACTGCACCTGGTCCAGTTGTATTTTCTTAATCTTAGAATTTCTAGTTGTTCCATTTTATAATTTCTATCAATTTATTCATATTGTCTATACAGTGAGATATTATTCTCATATTTTCCTTTAGTTTTTACCCATGGATTACTTTTTTTTTGGAACATATCTAAAATAGTGATTTTAATATCTTTGTCTAGTAAGTCCAACATCTGGCTTCCACAAAGGTAGTTTCTATTACCTGCTTTTTTCTTGTATGTAGGCTTTCTTTTTGCATATTTTAAAATTTTAATCAAAACAGAACACCATATAATATTAGGTGTCATCTCTGGGAATCAGATTCTTTCTTCCTCCTCCCCACTCCATGACTTGCTGTCCTTGCTGTTTGTTGTTATTACTGTTTTCTTTTGATAGTGACTTTTTTGAGGTAATTCTAGAATGTCTTTATTCATCATGTATGGTCACTGATGTCTCTGCTCAGTTAACTTAGACATCAGCTAATGATTACACAGAGGTTTCCTCAAATGACTAGAACAAATAAGTCTCTCATTCTGTACCAAGAGGCTCTGTGTGCATATTGAGGCATGCCTTTAACACTCAGCCAGGGATGACAACACTTACTGTTTGTGTAGGGCCTCAAGGTCAGCCAGAGGTGATAGCTAGGGCTTTCTCAGATCTTTCCTGAGCATGCCCACAGCCCTGTACATGCATATGTCTTTCTAGACTACTGTGAGTATGTTGGAGTTTTAAAAATCCACATGGATATCTCATTTCTCAGATTTTCCCTTTAAACATTTTGGTTGGAATATTCTTTGTCCCAGCTGTTAGCCACCATCCAGGCAGCCACAATGTTAAATAGTCACTGCTGTCTGTTTCTGACAAATTCTCCTGGAGAAGAGGCTGTTTACACTGGGCTAACCCTGATCCGGGTCAAATAAGATAAGTCTTGTGAATGGGGTCTTCCAGGGAATGACCAGACAGGTTAAGTAATGATAATTCTCTGGAAGCATGGCCTTGAATGAGCTCCAACCTGGTTCTGCCTCCCACATAACCGCCTTCCCTCCTGCACCCCACTTCCTGCTCAACCCAAGGGCGTCTAGCTGCCAGGCTGCTGGTTTCATATTTTCAAGGCTACTGCTCAGCTGAGGAGGGTGCATGGAAATAGGCAAGTTAAAACTCCACAAAACTCTCTGTTCTTACCAAGTTTCAACCAGTTTTCTTGAATAAATGCTCCCTGGATTGCTGTAAGCCTTTCATTAATTTTAGAGTTCTGAAAAAGTCGATTCTGACAATTTTTGCCATTGTTTTTGTTGATTTTATGGAGGAGAGAATGTTCAGAACTCCTTACTCCTCCATTTGTGCTGAAGTCACCTTGAATACCTTTAAATTTTAGCACATGGTGTCTCCTCTGTATGACCACAATTAATCAGTATTTCTCTCTTCCTCTTATTCAGAATAAGGAATAAACTAGGTATAATTTTACTTTCTCCTTCCCCAGGTCTCTGCTACTTTCCTTGCTGAAACTACTTGGGATTTTTGTTTCTTCTGGATTCTATCAATAAAACAACAATTATTTAGGCTTAGCTGCACATTTTACCAATTTCTATGGATATAATAGTTTCTTGTATCCCATGTCTTCTTATTTGCTCAAGTACATTTTCTAGCATTAATTTCAGTGAGAGTTTATGGCCAAAGAAATATGCTAAGTCCTGCAGTCTGAACATGTTTTTATTTTGTTATAATACTTAGTTGATAGCATATAGAATTTAGGTTCAAATTTATTTTGTCTTAGAACATTGAAATTATTTCTACAGTGTCTTCTTTTAAATACATTTTTTTGGAAATAATTTCAAACACAAGAAATAGTTATAGCAGTGTAAAGAACTCCTGTATATCCTTCATCCAGATTTGTCCCCTTTGTTTTATTTCCCACATTTGTTTTCTTATTTTCTTTTTCAGTTTTTTCAGCTTATCTTTTTATTTTTTTTATTAAAAAAATTTTTTTTTCCTGAATGATTTGAGAGCAAGTTGTAGACATCTTTCTCCTTTACAGCTAGATACTTTGGTGTGTATTTTCTAAGGACAAGAATATTCACTTATATATTTCAGTGTGTATTTTCTCAGCACGAGAATATTCACTTATATAACGTCACACCATATTCAAATGTTGTCAATTGCCCTATAATGAACTTTTTGTCCCTTTTTTTTCTGGTCCTGAATGTATTTTCCATGTCTCTTTAATCTTTACTCTTTGTTATTCTGGATCAGTTCCTCATTGTTCTTTGTCTTTCATGACACTGATATTTTTGAAAAGTACAGGCCAATGTTTTTGCTGAATCTCTCTCCATTACATTGTATTTTTATATCCATTGTTGCCAGTGAGAATGAGGAGGTAGAGGGGCTGAACAAGAATGTATTTAAGTCAGCATAACCCATCCTCACTCTTCAAAAGCCAGGGAGATAAACAATCTACTTTTGGAATATCCAGTACCTAAACTCCTGAAGGCCTGTTCAAGCTCAGAATCCTTGGAGATGCCATTTAACAGCTTTTTTTGGGGAATTTACTGCTTTCTCAAATGAGGCATGAGTTAGGAAAGAGATCTCTATGTGACTGGAGTTATCCAAACCAATCTCTCTCCAATTCCCACATTAAAATCTTCCTTCTGAGAGGGTACACTGCCGTTTTCCAATCACACATACAGGCTGTCAACAGCTACTATAGTCACAACATATTAAAGACAGCAATGGCCACAATATATCACCAGCTATCACTGTAAACCAGGATAGAATCAAAAAAGATTTAGAATTCAGTGTCTTCACTTTTATGAAGAAGAAGAGGCCTTGGGAGATGAAGGGCTGGTGAAGGCACATAACTTGTTAGTGCCACAGCCACATAACTTCTTAGGGTCACAGCCACATCTTGAATTAATATTCTGATTTATTATTTTAATGTGAAATGATCCAGCAATGCTAAGGAAATCACTGTATCCTTAGCAATGGCAAGAGTATAATGACCACATTAATTAAATTAATACTGAAAAAGTGGGGAGGGAGACATAGTTCATCTCTCCAGGACTAAGATACTATGATTCTGCCAGCCCAGTTAAAAAGAGTGGGTGGATGATAAGCATGAAGTATCATTGGATGGGCCTCTGTGAGGTCAGGAGGGTGACTGCGTGGGGCTGTATGAGGTCACAAGAGAGACTGCAATTTATTATTCTAAGAGCATCTTAGCTGTTGGCACATTGAATTAAGAGGCCAGTAGCAAAGATGTTCTTCCCAGTCAGCAGCCACAAATATGAAGGATTAGGGGTCTTTAATTCAGAGGAAAGACTCTAGTCATATAAACATAGAGATTTATTACTCACCCAGTGATGAGTGCTATGAAATACAGGGTCAACATCCTTCACTACATCTGCTTTTGATCAGCTCTGCAGAGTTAGTATTTATGTCAAGAGTTCTTAGCCCCAAGCTAAATGGGGGTGGGGTATGGGGTAGAGACAGTGAATAGACAGAGGAAAAGGGCTCAGAGAATTGAGAGGTCAGAAGGTTAACACTCAAATACAGGGCTCCATCAATCTCTGCCCAGGGGTTTTTCTGATTACACATTTACCAGCCTAATATATGAGTTGAAAAGGATGATGTGTTTTAATGTCTGTGAAATAAGTCTAGGTATTAAATACAGCAGAGTATTGCTTTACAATTGTAGGAAAAGGTTCTATGCTTTAATGGAAAATGATGCCACATCTATAGCTTATCCTTCTGGGGTATCAGGTTCTATACTGTTCGTTGTCTGAGCTATTTTACAGCCCTTTCTAACGTGTAGGTAACTGATAGTTATATAAAGTATATACTGTCTGATAGTGATAATTGACTTTGTTTCCATTTGCAGTTCATCTCAACCTTCCTTTACTGCATATAATTTGTGCTTGTTTGATTTTTCCTTTGGACCGGTAAAAACATCTGTCTGGTTCCCTCATCATGTGAGTCAAATAAAATCTTTAACATGTGTTCATTTTTATATCAGTGTAAGAGTATAGTTTTACCTTTTCCTGAACATTATCTTTTAGCAAAAATCCTTCCAAATCCTGATTGTTTGTGGAAAGATTCAGCCACTTGTTTTTCCTGTCTTTCCAAGATTTGGTTACCCAGATCAATTTTCTAGAGACTTTTAAACTAGAACTTTTAAACATCAATCATTTAAAACAGAACACAGCTGAAATTCTTTCTAATGCCATTTTCTGAATTGTTGGGTTAATTAATTGGAAATCACAGGATTGTGTATCTAAGATACCTTCCTGTTTTACCAATTCTGCATCAAGGATCTGATAGAAGTTCAGGGCTGGCAGTGAGACAGTAAA
Organism: Macaca mulatta; assembly: GCF_049350105.2. Lineage (NCBI taxonomy): Eukaryota > Metazoa > Chordata > Mammalia > Primates > Cercopithecidae > Macaca > Macaca mulatta. Next base: position 79,653,716 of record NC_133414.1, read on the forward strand.
AGCCAGGAAAGAGAAAGTGGAGAAGGTGCTTTTAAAGGCTCAGTGCTAGCATTTCACAGAAGGAAGGGCTCATGATCATGCTTAATGGAAGACTCAGACCTGGAACTCACTTCTTCAGGGACTTCCCAGTCCCATCCTGCTTCTCCGAAAAGGAGGAGAGATAGAAACTTTTACTTTTATGACACAATTGTCCTCATCCACAGCCGATACCCCCAAACTCTACAGTGCAATGCCTGTATTTCTGAGGGTCTTGGGGAAGATGGAGGGCCTGTACGTGGCTGAGAGATGAAAGCACGAGTTCCCCTCCACCTGCCCTCCATGTCCCTCATCCTGAGCTGCAGGTGGAGGGGGTGGAAACACAGCTGCTGAGAAGGGCTATATTGTCTCTTTATCCCTAGCTGTTTTTCTCATGAGCTGGAGGGCCCATGATTTTGAATGACCCTGGATGAGTCACATAAATTCCCAATCTCTCATCTGTAAGATGTGAGGGGTGCAGATGATCTTTAAGGCTTCTTTCTACTCTGACATGGCAAGAATCCAAGGTTAAGCCTTTTGGTCTGTGGAAGCGTGAAGTAAACTGCTAGTTATTGTGGCTTTCCTTTGAGTTGAATTGGTTCAGTTTGGTCATTTACAAAGGAAAAGAAGGCACTTCTCAGTTTGATGTATTTGTGTATGTAAGTTCCTTGGATCCAAAGTAGAGTTTGCCTGGGACATTCCTTGGGATTCCTTCCCCCTTTGGATGGATTGCCAATTCCACATCATTTGATTACATTTCTGCCTCCAGAAAAGCCTTCATCATGGAATGTTAGGCACTGATGAATAAATTTTGGTCAAACCAAGAACATATTCAGACTTAAGAATTTCGTTAAAATTTGTTGAAACTTAATTCTTCCCCAATGCTCTTAAAGGTCATAAGATCATTATGATGATTAATCATGGACCTTTAGAAGTACCAGTAGGAGAAGTTAACTTGACATTCAATTTCTGTTTGGTTTTGTCCCAAAACAGAATTCAAGCAAAATAAAATAATTAAACAAATTTCCTATATATAAAATTTTCATCCCTCAACCAATAGACATAATGACAGTTAAGACTTAGTAATTCCATGCCTTTGTGTACAGCTTTTTACTTCCAAAGCATTTTTCATCTATTACCTTATTGAGTTTTAAAACAACGATGGCAGCTGTTTTCAGTTTTAGATGAAGCTCTAAGAGGTTAACTGACTTAGTCAGGGCCCCACATCTGTTAATGAAAAGTCAGAGCTAAAACTCACTCTCCTGACCCTTCATCTTTTCCTCTTATATGGCACCATCTTACTTCCATTAGTTAGGAATGAAGTTTCTCTTTAATCATGAAACTCTTTCCCTTCTGAAGGACAGTAAAGGTATATAATTTCTAAAAAACAAACAAACAAACAAGATATAGATGATTTGTAATTTATTAGTTGGATCAACTTCCATTTTAGAAAAGACAGAAACAAAAAATATAGTTAATATTTACATTTTTTACAATGAAAAGTATTTACATCATAGAGAAGAAGTACAAAATGGCATATAAAACTCTAGGACAACACAAACAGCAAGGACTACAATTTCAGCAAAAAATTGTCTGTCCTTTTTTTTTCCTTGTAAGTTGAAGTGTGTCAGGCTGTTGTCTAACCATTTTGCTAATTTAGCCAGTTCCTGCTTCATCTTTTTCATTTGATGGCTTTTTCAAAAGAGCCTTTGTTTAGTGCAATTGGTAATTGATCTTCCTACCTCACTCTTTTGGGTTCACTTTTGATCTTTAGGATACCTATTACATTACTGTGGTTTAAGTCATTGGCCCCTGTGGTTCCCAGTGGGTAGGACCTCTTACTTAAAAGAGCAGTTGTGTTCATTTGCTAAAATCCTCCACATCTGGGCAGTAGCAAAGCTACATTTCAAAGAACAGGCTGATTTGTTTGGCTAAGTCTTTCCATACAGAATATTTGCATTGCATTGTAAGTCTAGCCCTGTATTTATAGGACCAAGAACCAGAAAGGCTGTCATTGCACCAGTGACAGAACTGGAACCAGAAACTAGGTCATCTGTCTCCCCATGCAGGGACCTCACCCTGGTGTCACACTGCCCAGGATGGATGTGTTCAGGTCAGGAAGAAAGGTCTCTTCTGAACTGAGACCACACTGCCTGTCTCTGTGTGTGCTGCCTCACTGGTGAGCAGGCCCTGGGTCAAAAAATATTTCTAGAATTCCAGGTTGAAGTCTACCTGGAGGTGGAGAAGTGGGAAGCAAGAAGTTTCAAACAGATGTGGCTATGGGCTGCCTGGATAGTCTGTCCCCCACTGCCAAAACACTTGAGGAGCCGTTTGTGAAGCTGTCTGCTCAGTAGGTTCTTAGCAAACCCTGGCCACTTGGGCTGTTTTTCTTGCTATTCATTCTCAGCCTGGAAGTTAGCAAAATGGAGAGAAGATGCCACTGTCAAGGGAAATATCTACCTTTGGCTTGGTATATTCAGGCATTGGCAAACCGAATCACAGGCAATTAAAAATGAAAGTCAGAAGTGGAAAGGACAGAGTAGTTCAGCAGAGAAACAAGTTTTGTTGAAATAGCACCTGTTAATTGGAAGAAAACCGTATTGGTAGCATTTAAGAGGACCAAATTTTAAGGTCAATATCTGTCCATCAGAGAGCTTACAGCTTAATTTAAGCAAAGCACTTTCCTATGTTTACATACACAAATAACTAAAATACTTTCAAAATATCCAAGGAGATTAAAAAAATAGAGTGTACCAGAAAAAAAAATCCAACATTAAGAATGAGAACAGAATCATGGTGATAATGATCACAATAAAAGTAGAGACAGAACTTGAAACACCAAAGTATGTCAAAAAATATTTACATATAGGAAGTTAGAAACAGCACAACATATATAAAGTGGGTGCGAAGATTTAAACATTTCTGAATTATCTGAAGACTATGAGAAGGAAGAGAAACTCTGTTCTATAATTAAGCTAATTATGGAGATAAAATATTGTACATTTAAATATTGTACACCAAATAACAAGAAAAAAATTTAAACAAAAGAGGTAAAGTATCAAATGTATAAAATCCAATTGCTTTAATAAACAGGCAAGATCATCCTGGGCTGCTGTGGAAGTTTGCAATGTTCAGTTGGGCAGAAAGGAAGTATTAAGAAGAAGGGAACCAGGTACCTTCCCTTAGTATTCTTTTCCCAGCAAAATGCTATTTTTACTAAATTGCTGAAATATGATATGAGATTCTGTACTCTTTCTTATAAAGAAAGCTCCCCAAATTATAGACTAATTAAAATTCCTTGGAGCCCCCTTTTTGGATTATCAACCAAAGAGGCCACGGGATGATTTTGTGGTTGGTGGAGTCTGGCGTAACAGACTGAAGTAGTTCTGGATTGTTGGAGAAAAACTGTGGTTGAAGGCACAGGTATTCTGCACAGGAGGGGTCCCTTTGGTCAGTACCAAGAGGCTGCATGTGAGGCCAGGGCCATGGGAGGCCCACAGAGACCACTACGGTCTGGGATTACCACCACCCAGTGGAGTGCCACTCCGGGGTCACCAGGTTCCACAGAGGGCTTCTCCCTCCTATGGTCAGCAGCATGGTGTGGACAGGCTGAGGGCTATGGGCACTGACGTTCAACACCGCGCGTATTTGAAGAAGCCTATGTGAGTACCTCAGGACCTGGAAGGACACCCACACAAGGGGCTATTTCAGAAAACAGCTGGAGAAACCAGACTTACTTGAGGGCTCCTCTCCAAGTGGGGAAGGACTTCTTCGGTTGATATTAAGTTAATGTTTTGATAGGGAGACTGGAGGCTGTGTCCCGGTATAGAAGCGGCCTGGAGGCTGTGTCTCAGTATAGAAGCAGCCAGTTCCTGTGAGTCTGTGTGCCAGTTAACAGCGTATTTTTTTTTTGCCAATAAATATAGTAGGACATTGCTCTGTTCTGTCTCTACCCCTGCTGGGTGACGGCTCATGTGACACCTCTTTTAACATGGTCCCTGCACAACCATATTCCCAGAGACATCCCTCCATTCCACTTGAATCCTGCAGTAACACCACAGAAAACACAGGTGCCAATTTTCTCTTCAACACAATCTATAAACTCTTTTGGCAACAGAACCACTTAGAGATTGACATTTTTACACTGATCGTTCCAGAGCATATACACTGAACTCAAATGGCTTCGGTGATGGAAACTCTGTAAACTCCTGATCATTCATGGGAAATATTGGTGGGGTATCTTCTCTCAGGGTCTTGGTTGGCCATGGAACCAACTTGCTTACTTTTGGCTAAACCATAAACTAAAGAATTGCTTAAGAAAAGATGAGTTCTTCTATATTCTACCATAAATACCAGGCACTCTGTTTCTTTGGATGTCTCATCGCTTATTGGGAATCTAATCCCAGATTCCAACAAGCCATGCACTGAAGGGAAGCCAAATGGATTCCCTCTCTGAAAGGAAAGAGCATTTCTGGAAGCACTTGCTGGTCGTCTCAGCATGGGGAACTGTAGCCCTTCTTTGTTCACTGTAACTTTCTGCCTGGGTTTAGTGGGGAAAGGGTGGGTATCAACTCAAGCCTGAGCCAGAACATCTCTTTAAATCAACAAAATCCAATAGGCATAAGGAAAAGTGTGTATGACTTACTGAAATCAACAGAAAAGTTACTGAATGATAGAAGCACAAAGTAGGACACCTGGTCTTCCCCTTTGATTTTAAAGACCGGGAAGGGGAGCCCATCCCTTTGCACTGTAGTTGGCTGCTGCCCTCTCCTGAGCTGAGTGTGTCACAGGCCTGTGCCGAGGAGTCTGCTGTGACATGTCGAACCTGAAACCAACAGGAAACCCTAGACACTTTGCTTATGACCATGAAGCCAAAAAACAAAAAAACCCCAAACATTTCTTTACCCGTAGGACCTAATAACAGTGTTTTATCAGACTTAAAACATAAACTAAAACTAAAAATTTTTTAAATGTGCATTTTTCCTCTGAAAGGGAACCTACTAAGATATATCTGTCAAAGAATCTATTTAAATGAAAGACACCAGGAGTGTTTGACAGGAAAACAAAACTGTCACACAGGTTGACAACATTGTCGATGTTTTCTCCCTGGTTGTGGTTTTGCAGAGGTGAGCTATGGTAGCGATCAGTGGGCGGTGCTGAAAGAAGTGTCCGGAGGCCTTGGGGGCAGAGGGAACGGGCAGGGGGATGGGAATGGAGACAAAAAGAGACGGAGACAGGAACAGGGGAGGGAGCCAACGGGGTCTAGGGGTGAGGAGCTGATAAGAGAATATTGAAAAATAAAGAAAACAGAGAACAAGGGGAGATGCAAGAGAAAGGCGTGAGGAATCATCAGGGGACACTGAAAGGAAACGGGACTGTGCTAGGGAGAGCTATGGCCAAGGAACCATGAGAGCTGAAGGGCTGGGGTCAGATTCTGTGAGGGGTCCGAGTTTGCGCTGGAGCTTTGGAGGCCATTTGGTAACGTGCCAAAGTGCAGCAAGAAGGCAGAAGACTCTGAAGCTCTCCCACCATCTGCTTGGTACCACAAGGAGACGCGAGCCAGGGGCTCCCTAAGGATGTGAACACAGCACACACAGAGACGGTGACTGACCCGTCGGCCCAGGAAAGTGCCTGGGTGTTGGGAAATGACTTCTTTTTGATAAGAGGCACGAGGGCTGTGGCAGGGGTCAGGTTGGGCATGTATGTGGTTGGGAAACCTTAGGTGAGGAACTGGGAAGGCCTCACATTGGGGGTTTCACGCCAGATGGCCTCACCACGGGCACTTCGGTCCCAAAGGAGAGTTCAGGGGAAACAACTTTTTAAAAGTCATAGGAAATGTACAGCAGTTAGCAAGATGAAGATACCTTGCCTTTACATTGAAACAGAAATGATAAAAAAAAAAAAACTTCAGCAAACTATATGCAGATAAATGCTTTCTTCTTACATACAAAAGACCCACTGCCTGCAGTATGGGCAGGTCCTTAGCAAAAATAACTACCACAAGAAAAAAAGTAATGAGTTTGTGCTTTCATCATCTAGGGATTACTCTGGAAAATCTTTTTTCCCTAGTGCCTAATCTGTGGAACCAGTTGGATCAGCTGTGACCATAATTATGCAATTCTGAAAATTAGGTTCTGTCTTACTTTCATTCATATATATATATATATTTTGTTTTTGAGACAGAGTCTTACTCTATTGCCCAGGCTACAGTGCAGTGGTGCAATCTTGGCTCACTGCAACCTCCGCCTCCTGTGTTCAAGCGATTCTCCTGCCTCAGCCTCCCAAGTAGCTGGGACTCCAGGTGCATGCCACCACACTTGGCTAATTTTTTGTACTTTTAGTAGAGACAGGGTTTCACCATGTTGGCCAGGCTGGTTTCAAACTCCTGACCTCAAGTGATCCACCCGTCTTGGCCTCCCAAAGTGCTGGGATTACAGGTATGAGCCACTGCGCCCAGCCTGACTTACTTTTAAAAGTATACGAAATCCTCCATTAACTGGACTGAATTTTGCTACAAGATACAATGAAGTAGAACTTTTTCTACTGATACACTGAGGTAATGACGTTTAAACTTAAGACGTCAGATTGATCACATGGGGAGTCTGCCCAGCATGTCTCCAAGGGCACAGGGCGGCAGGAGAAAGGAGGAGGGAGGTGGGGGGCAGGACCAGGATGGAGGAAACATCACAGGCTGGAGCCCTCTGAAGAGAAAAAACCTCATTTAACCAACAATATGGGGAACTGGAATTTTAAAGCAAAAATAATTTGTTTTAAGTTGCTGACTTTTCTAGGAGAAAGGGAAAAAAATCCCTTATGAACATTTATGGACTTTAGTTTGAAAAAGCAACTTCCTAGATCCATCCTCATGTCTTTCCCCAAGGTGGCCACCATTTCCACATCTTCATTACTCAGTGTCCACAATGTTTGTCAGTCAGGCCTTCTTCACGCCTCCAAGGAGGGCCTCTTTCTTTGAACCTAATTGTACCAGAAATTTTAATGAACCATTCCTCAAGTGATTTCATTTAATTGAGGTTTGTCTATGAAAAGCAAGATTTTTTTTTTTTTTTTTTTCTGAACAGCAAACACTAGCAATCACATTGTCTAGCCTTTGCACGGCTCTTTACCCTGTTCCAAGTGCTTCCACGGAGATAGCCCTCACATCACCTGGGAGGTAGGTAGTGCCTGCCCCAGGTCACACATGAGGGACTGGAGGCTCAGAGCGTGGGAGGCACTCGCCTACGGTCACTCTGCTAGGGCGCTGCGGCCGGAGCAAGCACCCGATCTCCTTACTCCCATCCCAACCCGAGTGCTTTCCCACTGGCTGGGGGAGTTGCAGGCACATTTATTTTGGCAGACTTTGCAATAAAATGCTTTGTCTTTGGAATGAGTGGAGCGCAAGAAAAATGTCTCTTAGCAAAAGCAGTTTCACTGCATTTGTGATCTTGCAGTGAGCCCTTGGACCGGGCTGTGTCTTCTTAGCAGGTGGTCACGATGGGTTTGTCTTCCTTGACTGTTGTAGGTTTAGAGCGGGGTGGTTTGCTGGCAGGAGATGAAGACCATTTGACTATATACAAATGTACAGGATCCTGTGAGTCATCTGGAGTCCTCAAACCCATTCACATGTGTGTTGTTTTAAATAGGGATGCCTTTTATTTCTGCCATGCCCTGGGAAGGGCAGGAGGGTTGAGCAACTGGTTAACCTGGCTGTGAAAAATCTCTTAAGTACCCACTGAGCCTCACATCACATCTGGATCACCATGTGGGTGTATTAGTTATGACTTTTGCCGCATCCAGTCATACACATGTGCCCTTGACCCTAATGGGGCCGCGATGGACCTGTGCAATTTGTTTGCAGCCCCGGACATACTGCTCCTCCCCACGTAATGAGGCTGCTGTTCCTACTTTACAATAAGCACCAAGGGAGGAGAGAGATGAGGTTATCAAGTGAAGATCAGGAGTGTACTTCAACCCACAAGCCTTGTGGGCCAGATACTATGAATGGGAGAAAATACTAAATTTGCTCTAAAGTATTTTCTTTAACCCACCAGGGCCGAGGAAAGATGCTGTTATGAATTTAAAGTCAGAATCCCAAAATTTAAAGTCAAATCACCAGAATGGCCTGGTAACCCTGGCGACCCAGCCTCTCCATCTTAAAATAGTCTCGGGGAAAATTTCCCTCCAAATGTTTGTTTATTCAAGATCTTTCTTTCCTTTGACTGTCCCCTGCCCTTCATTTCTGCCTTCCCCTGGCCTGTCTGTCCTGCCTTCGGTGAGAGTTGTCATTTGTGTTCTGATCATATCCCACTCCCTGAGGTGCATGGAGGTGAGAACAGGGGCATGTTCACCTTTGTTCTCCACACAATGTCCATCTGGCCCTGTGGACACCTGAGGTCACTGGTGAATGGCTGCAGCCACAAGGCACCAGGAGGGACTGAGCTGTTGCCAGAGCTTGGCCTGGAAGGGCTGGAGGATGACGTGGGTATTGGGTCATTGTTACTGTGACCACCTGCTGTTTTGCCAGGTTGACATCTGCTGTCACAGCCTAATGACTACCAGGGCCCCTCTTACTTGCAAAATGTCCTGGATAGAACAAGAAAATATGGTCATTCTGTTCATCGAAGAAGCAGGCAGCAAGGTGGTTTGAGTGTCATGACAAAGGGAGATGTAAGGTGGTTAATTTCCAGTCACTGTCCCTTCAACAATTTTCCTAAAGGAAGAGGGCTTACTTCAGACCCTCCTGAAACTACATAGACTGCTGCCTCCATCCGTGTCGGCTTAGTACTGGCTGGGGCACCTCTGGGCACCGGACTAGATGTGTGAGGCTCCTGGTTCTGAGGACCAGCCCAGGCGCCCAGCATGGCCAGCCGGTCTCGCTCCCGGGCTTCTCTCCTTCGCTATGTTGCGGTTCCGTCCTTTCTAAGACAAACACTCCTTGCTTTTCCAGCTTGGTACATTCGTCCGCTTATGACACTGGAAAGAGCCCAGGAAGTAACAGGGTTGATGGTGGCAGCACCAAAGGAAATTGAAGGAACTCTGTTGAGAAGAGGTGGGAGAGGTGACAGCTGCCTAGCCTGCCTTGGGAGGAGGCTTTCCAAGTCAGAGCAGGATGGTGCTGACATCCCCTTCTGCAGAGAGGTTGCTCACAGAACCACAATTCTTCATGAGCAAGAGGAGTCCGAGAGCCCTCAAAATTGCAGCAACAGCAGAGGGCCCTGGCTGGGGCTGCAGCAGACACCTCAGCAGGCCACAAGAGCTGGAGGTGTGCGGATGCAGGGGCCTTGGCTTTCCTGGCTGAGCTCTAGCCCTAGGAGAGGACAGAGGCCCATCCATGCACTCCTGAGGTCACAACACACTCTGATCATTCCCTCAAACCAGGTATTCCCTGGAAGGATTCGGCCGGCAACCCTCCGTCCGGGGCAGCTTCTCCACCTCCCTCCTCCAAGGCAAGGCGCTTTCCCCAAGGCTCTGGGCTTGCTGGCTTCACTTCTTGGCGACTAACCAAGGACTCTGGCCCTTGAGGAGGTATAGAGAAGGGGCATTTGAGAAGGAAGCTCTCTGGTGATCGGCACATCCGGGGGTGCCTCCCTGACCAGGACATCCCCTGCCCCCAGCCACTGGCTGCCAGACTCCCAGCCCATCAGAGTTGGGAGGTGCTCTCTTTACCCTCTTCCTTCCATCACCATCCCACTTGTCCTCCCCTACCTGAGAAGCGAACATGGCCCAGGCTCGAGCTCACTGGAAGGTTCTATCGAGGAAAGGAGCTTGAGCCCAGGGTGGGGACTGCCTGCATGCAGGACCAGCTCCTCCGTCTCTGCTTTGTAACACCCCTCCCAGCTGACTCGGTCCTCTGCTCATTCTATCCACACTGGCCATCGCAGGAGCTTCTGTCATCAGCAATCCTGCCCTAGCTGGCTGCACCCCTCACTTGGCACACTCGTCCCTGATGGGTGTGCCCCTGGTGGTTCTGGTGAAGCTCCTGGAGGGTGGATGAGTGTGCTCTTTGGTGTGCTCTGGTGAAACTCCTGGAGGAGCTGGGTCTTACAGTCCTAGGGGCCTCTTCCCTCTCCTTCCCAGCCTGGCAGGAAGCACAGTGTCTGCACACAGCAGCTGCTTAATGAAGCTGGCTGATAACTCAGCAGGTGGTAGATGTGTATGAGCCCCCATCGATGGCTGGATTGTAGGGGAAACACTGAGCTAGGTCCCTCCTGAGCCTGGGTGTAAGAAAGTTCCTGCCCTTTAAGAGTTCACTATCAAAAATGGAAGAGCCCCTTTGCACACTCTCACATAAAGTAGAGGAAGAAAAGAACACTGAGTTCCAGACAGTTGCAGGGAGGAGAGACTCCACCAACTCTGGAGCCCAGAACTGTCTTTCCAGGGTCATGGGGTCTGAGCTGGGCCTTGAAAGGAGGCAGATAAGAAGCAATGGCATCTGCAGGTAAGGGTCTGGCTCGGCCAAGCGTGTGGAAGGACAGCAGAGTGCATGCGCAAGGCGAGTGGCAGGCCTTGGAAAGTTGGTGGGCCCGCTGGGGTGCAGGGGGTGCAGGGGGCCGTGGCCTTCTACCTCTCTCTGAGTCTCCTTCCACAGGTGCTTGGCTATTCTCAGAGATGAACTTTTCTAGCAGACAGCGGTCACTTTGCATATGAACTGCACCGAATTCTGCCTGAGTGGCTAAGACATGGCTCCCCTCCCTGCACCATCCTCCTGCTTCCTTCACCGCAGTAAGGGGCACCCTGCTTCAGCGACCCCTTGGGAGTTCTGCTCCTTTGAGAGGTGAGCAGCTGCTCCTGCCCTTGCTTTCCTTCTCTGCTCCACATCTTGGTGTGGTGTCCTCTTTTCTGAATACTCACAGGGAGCCTGCTCTTTTTTTTTGAAATGATGTGGCGTCTTGGGTGCTCGACATCTCAAGCTGGCTGACAATGTGTCCAAGTCCAGGGCAAGAGGAGAGACATGCTGGGGGAGTGTGTGGGGTGGTGCATGGGAGGGACACAGAGGGCCTGAAAGGAGGGAGGTGGGTGGGCCTCCCCATGCCAGTGCAGTGTCCCTGAACGTTTGTGGGGCTTTGGGGATTCCCGCGTGTGTCAGGTGGCCAGTGCTGTATTGCTTTCTCTCTGATGCATCCTCAGTGTTGAGACCAATGTGAGAAACAAGCCCTACAGCTGTTCTTGCCCCAAGGCGAGCTGACCCCACTCACCCTACTCCTGGATGGCACAGGCCTACTCCGAGTTTTGTTATTCGGGGTTACAAAGCACACACATGCCACACACAGTTTTGCAAAACCAATGCCATGCATAATACTGTCACAGCCAAATAACCCTAGGTGGTGGGGGGCACGGAGTACTCCAGCCTCCACAATCCTCCCAGGAGATGACCTGCCTGTGGGGCCAGAGGGCCTCAGGGTGTCGGAGCTGGAAAGTTTTATGGAGGTCACCCATGTCCAACTTCTTCACTTGACGCTTGGGGAAACTGAGACCTGGAGTAAGGTGCCCAAGGCAACACAGCAAGGTAATGGTAGAGAAAGAACTAGAAGCTGAGTCTCTGAACTTGTTGGCCAGTGCCCTCCTCCTCTTGTGGGCTAATGGCAACCCTCCCCAGCTCCATCCTATCCCATTCTGCCAGGTGAAGGCAGGGCTGGGGAAGGGAGGCCAGCATTGGGTGGGGCTGAGATGCGGCGGGGTGGACATGTGTGGAAGGAACCTCCTCTTCCCTCAGGAAGCTGTGGCTTCCCTTGGCCCACATAACCACAACTACATAAATCTCAGCCTTGGGGAGAGGCACCATTTGGGCCCAGACGACCCGGTCACACTGTCACCCATGGGGTACTGGCTCATTCTTTGCAGGTATCCAGGTGGACAATGCTGGGCATGTGTCCTGCTGTGCCAGAGCACAGAGCCACAGGCACTGGAACGAGAGAGGAACCACAGGACACAAACGGCCTTAAGACCCAGTGCCTTACAATTTACAAAGAACTTTCACCAACATGCTCAGTGGGCAGGGCTGGGTGCACCTCTGGCTCCCTGGGCAGGCAGTTTTCACCAGGAGGTGCCGCACATCCCCCAAAACAGAGAGCATGTCTTTCTCCTCTGTGAGCCCTCTGTGGCCCCTGTCCATAAGGCTGGCCTTTCCCTGGTCCCTCCTGCAACTACCTGCATCTCCCATTCCATCACTGGATTGTTCCTTCTTGCCTGGTTGTCCTGGTCTGCTGGGTGTTAGTATGGACTCCCAGCTATGTGCAAACCCTTTGACCACGTGTCTTTTTACTTCTCATCTCCCTGTACTGCATTTGACACACGGCCAAGATTCAAGTGGAGAGGCTTGGGGGCAGAGGCCTGAAGTCAGGATCCCGGGGTGCAGTCCAGTGATAGGGTGGGTGGGGTCCTGGCTGAGTACTATGTCAGCAACAACCGTGTGGGGGGACAATGTGTTTACACACACAGGGCTAAACCTCAGCAGGCTGCAAACCGCTGGGCAGGGCAGTGTAGGCTCTGAAACCAGGCCGAGCCTTTTTTTTTTTTTTTCCTGTGACCACTAGGTAGCCTGAAGTGATGTGTGTGACCCTGCCTCAGTTATGGCCAGGACCTTCTCCATCCCCTGGGCTTCCCAGCCACCGCTGTCTCCTCTCTACTTGTTTTCCTTGACTCTGACTTTTAAACTTCTCTTTACACACATTTCTATTTTATTACATAGATTCTTGTGACTTTGAATCCTTTGTGGCAGTAGCTGAAGTGTCGTAAGTAAATGAATAACCTCAGGACTGTAACAAAAGAGGTTTCTTTGCCCATTTACCCAGGATATTCAGCTAACACCGGATCTCCCCTTTCCAGGTTCCAGAGAATGTTCTGCTCTATTCTGAGATCATCAGTGAGCTGTGATTTCCCTGGCCAGAGCCTGAAAGGGAATCAGGGAGGGGGTTAGAAGAATGGGGTCATACCCTGATTGCTCGGGACCTCGCCTGGGAGGGGAGGAGTGTGGCCTGGAGATGGGGACACCCGCAGTGAGGGTGACTGTGAATTCTAAGGGGCAGAGGATGTGGGCTGGGCTGCATTATGACTTTTGGGGGCCCTGGGCAGTTTTGTCTTCCTCCATCAAAAAAATATAAAAAATTATATTTTACAATTATGTTGGTAGAAAGACAAAAAACAATCCTGGCTGGATTCATTGTTATATATTCACTTTTTTTTTTCTACATTTAAAAAGGTTAAGAATTAAAATATTTTTGTGGCCTCTAAAAGTACTCCGTGGCTGCTGGAGAAGTTGTCCCTGGGCTACAGGGCCATGAGAATCTGGCCCAGGGCAAGAAGCATCCCTGGGTTCACATGAGCCCTCCTTGTGTCCACAGAGATCAACTCTTGTTCACTACTGCATGGCTTCACTTTTCTTTTTTCTTTCCTCCTTCTTCTTCTTCTTTTTTTTTTCTTTTAAGGGAGGGTCTCACTCTGTTGCCCAGGCTGGAGCGCAGTGGTGCGATCATAGCTCACTGCAGCCTCAGACTCCTGGGCTCAAGCAAACTTCCCACCTCAGCCTCCGGAGTAGCTGGGACTACAGGCAAGTGCCACCACACTCAGCTAAATTTTGAAAAATGTTTTTGTAGAGATGAGGGTCTCACTATGTTGCCCAGACTCGCTTCACTTTTCAAATGAGGAACTTGGCCAAGACTTAGAGGAGGAAGTTGTCCAAGTTTTAAGCTAACCTAGTGACGTTTAGAGTAAGAGTGTCAGTATAGGCGTTTGGGGTCTGAGCTGCATGTGATTTCATTACCATGAATGCTTGTGAGTGTGACCTCATCCCCACACATGGCAGGGGCTGTCTAATGACTGTGAAGCCCACTAATTTAGAGTTTTGTGTGACAGCATGTGGACAGAGTCTGAGGTTAAATTTCCCCTTGCGTTGTCTAGGAAGAAAGGATGTATAAAGAAAATGCAAAATGTAAACCAGATGGGGATGTATGTAAACTACTGGAGGAATTTGTTGTTTTCAAGCTTTTAGAAGCATGAATTTATGTTGTCAAACAGTTAACAACAAACCTGTATGCTACACCGTAGGTAAGACTTAACTAGTCACTAAAACTAGTTTCCTGAGACCTTTTCTAAGCAATGCACTAAATATGGAAAGCAATACAACATTATTTCTTAAAAAAATAAAAACAACTTCAGATTGGCCCAGCCCAAGCCCCGATCTAGGCATGTTTTCTGAATGCCGTTTGCTGGAGTGGAACATCATATGAGGCAAAGCTCCTTCAAATGCTAGTTGTGAGTGAACCCACAAACTCATATCAAGTCAACAGCCATGATTAGCAATAGCTGGTACTAGGGACTGTCGCTCAAAACAAAACAAAGCAAAACAAAGCAAAACAAACAAGCAAAAACCTACCATAACCCAACAGCAAGAGCAAATGGCTCCTTTGAAACTCTGGGGGCCCTTAGCACAACTGAACCTAAATGCTCACACAGCAAGCACTGTGATAAACTTGGGATCTGTAACAACATACATTGCTCAATAAAGTCCCCCTCCCTCCCTTTGTTGAACTTCCCATTTCAAAACCTTACTCCATACTTCTGAGAACCCCTACTTCTGGGAATTTCTGCTTTCACAGGAGAGAATGTATTTAATATAATGATTAATCAGGATCATGAATTGCCATGTTTCATTTTTTTTTTAATAATGAAAATGCATAAGGGTTTAAAATACTCTTCGACACACCTAGCTTAGCAAATATCATGGACCTCTACATTTATGTGAATTCACACATGAGCTAGCCAGCACCTCAGTTCTGGCTGGCCCCCTTTGGCACCAGGACACAATAATTTATTAAGCTTCAATACTTAATAAGTGTGCACAAATATCATGCAGACATTACGACCATACTCACAAACAAAAAGTGTATTAGAGACACAGGTTTATACAAAACATCTTGTAAACAAAAGGGAAAAGGGAAGAGGTTGATATTTTCTGTACAAAATATGCAGGTTTTTCTTTCTTTTTTAATAATCTGTAAGATGCATCATCCTTCTGGCATTTTCAAAAAGTGAAAACTGTATAAAAATAAATATTCTATGTACAAACACACACACAGGCCAATCCAAGGTTAGAGGCATCACTGCAAAACAAAAACAAAACAATGTTCTGTTAGTTTCAGTGGGTCTGCAGAGGTTTATTTCCTTTGTGGGAAGGGAGGGAAATCTTGTCCTAGGTTGGGTGGGACTTCTGGACAGGGGAACTGTGGGAACCCTGAGCCCCTAGGTGGAAGAAACTGGTGGCTACCTTAGCTCCCTGAAGGGAGGAAACCAAGTTCACCTCTCTGTGAATCCCCTTTGTGGTCACTAGAGGGCACTCTCTTTCTCTGCTGCCTTTGGAGGCCTGATTGTTGTAACCCCTGCCTTGTCCCAGATTGGACTTAAAGTGTAAATGAGTAGTCTTGAAGCTCTCTGGTTGCTTCTCCAAGACATTGCAGCTCTTGGTAGTGGCTGTTCTTCCCCTGCTAATCTCAACCATTTTTATCTCCTAACCATTGGCAGCAACCTTAAAAAGGAAATTTTTTTTAGGGGGCAAGGGTCCAGAGGTCTTATGACACCTCTGACCTGCTTTTGTGGTGCTTTAACTAGGTCTAGGTGGAGCTTGGCAGGAGGACGAGGCCAGGCTCCAGGGATGGATTCTGGGGAGGCATCTGTCTTGCATGTTGAGCTCTTCCTTCTTGGGTTAGGGGGCGCTTCAGGTATCCGGGCAAGTAGGTGGTCAGCGTTGGCCTGGGGTCTTGGTGATTTCACCACTTTTACCCAACCCAGTGCACTAATGAGATTCTGGCATCTTAGTACAGGGGAGTTTGTTCATCTCATTGTAAGTGTGACTCTGCTGTCACTGGGATAGCACTGGATTCGTTGAGCACAGATTCTTGAACAGGTTGGAGTCTCCAACCCTTTATGAGGATGAACCTTGAGACAATGGTGGTGGGGGTTGGTGAGAAGACTTGGAGTGAGAGGCAGGGTGGAGGGAGACGGTATGGGGCAGCATAGCGACTGCCACCGTTGCTGGGGACCAAGGTGGGGCTTCTGGATTAGTTAGCAAGCAGATGGCCCCTGTCAGCCTGGGCAGCCCTGTGCTCTGGGGAGCCATAGTTGAATGGGGTGATCACAGGCAAGGGCACAGTCCTGTGATGTCAGACTGCTCTAATGATGGCAAATGCTAAGGCCAGTGTGAATCAATGAAAACTCATTGTCGGTAGGAACTCGGGGAGCCCAGGAGAGATTGGGCTGCAGGTCACAGTGTTGTGGCATGAAATTCTGCCAGATTAAATGCAAGGGGAGTGGTAAAGTGGTGAGTAGCACAGCCCCTATGAACTTACACTGTAGCTGCATGTGACCGTAGCCAATGGGAAGCTCACAGTGGCATGTGAATTCAGAGTGTAAGCAACTGAGATGTCCTATATCTAAGACATGTCATCATGTGGCATAAACGACCTCAGAGGAACTCTATGAGTGATGGTCTGGAACTCCTTGGGGAATTTCCTTGGGGGAAAGACACTATGTACATTGAACACACAAAGCATAAAGAAGTCACCTGTGTGGCTGCATGGACATCCCGTGTAGGGTTTGCTGATGTTCTAAGAAGCATTTTTAAATGTTCTTTAACAGCATGCAGTGTATGGGATGTTTAATGGGCACCCTGCCTTTGAGACAGTGACTTTTTGACCTGTGTCTTGCTGCCTCATCTGTAGCAAGGCAGAATGGAAATTGTGGAAGCTTTATGGCACTATTGAGAATGGAGCCCCAATGCAAACCGATGGGAAGCCTTACCTTGTTCCAGCAGCCTTGGACTGGCAAGCCATCTTCGCCCTGCAAGGAGAAAGGAAGGCAGAGGGCTCAGACTCCCTGCAGTGGTCCACCAAGCGGGCAGGACCGGGGTAACGAGGGCCACACACATTTTAGCAGCTGATCAGGATGTGGTCCACCCACTCTTGTCTATTTCTTTGCTCTACTCCAGGTCAGAACCCCAGAAGGAGGTGGAAACAAATCCGTCTATTTTCCTATTGGCTAAGGTCACATGCAGCTACAGTGCAAGGCCAATAGGGGCTGTCCTCTCCTGTGGGACGAGCAAGCAGAGATGTCCTTGTGTGTCATGAAGGAACAGTCTCTGCTGTGGCCCTGTGGAGTGCTGGCTGCTCACAGGCAAGCCACTCAGCACAAGGGAGCCTCAGTTTCCTCCTCCATAAAACCTTGGCAAGGGCAGTTGCTTGAAGTGACCTCTAAGGGCCTTCCCAGCCTTCTCATTCTCTTATTTGTCTCTCTTCCTAAGCAGAGGGAGGAGGACATGTGGACAGTCCTTCTTTGATGATCAATCCTGGGGTGGGGTGAGGGGCATGAAGGGACAGGCAACCTCATGAGTATTGCAGCACGGCTCTGAGATGCCTTTGGCAAGAACACAAGTGTTCCTGGGGAAGCCTTAGACCTTGCTGGGAATTTGGGGGTGAAGTGCAGTAGCAACATGGGAATCAACTGCACACTGTCAGTCTCCTTTGTTGGTAGCAACCATGCAGCCCCTTTAGCCTCAAGATGTTCGTGTTCTGCCCTTGGTGATACAAACCTTCCTGAGTTTTCTTGGGCCCTCATCTCCTCTCCTTGCTGGCATACCCTGTGGGGAATCTAGAAATCTAGAGACCAGGTGGGGAAGGCGAGGCTGGGCCAAGGGCAAAGATCTAGTTTTCAGCCCAAGTCTGCTAGACAGGCAGGGCAGACAAGGAGATGGACACGGGGCTTCAGGAGACCAGAGCAAGTGCTCAGTCCTGAGGCTGCTTGTGGAATGAGAGTCCTCTGCTGTCCTGGTCTAATGACATCCACCCATGCCAGGGGCTGAAACCTCTCATCACCTGGCATTGGGCAGGGATTGGTCCCAATATGGAGGGCCTAGGAAGTCTGGTTATCTTGTAGTAAAAGTCATGAGTAGTAGCTACCCCTGCCCCCCAAGTCCATAATAACACAGAGGAGGAGGCAGAGTGAGAAACAACAAGGGGAAGACACTTCCCCAGTAAACTTAATAGAAAAATGACACATTGATATGGGATGTATAATCAGGGTGACCTTCATTTTCCCCTCTGGGTTGGGGAGGGGATTGCAAGGGGAGGTGGTGCATTCCACAGTTTCAGGGTGACCCTGTGCCCTTCCCCAGCCTGCCACGGTGCGGTATGACACACATCACGTGGATGCTGGGAGGGAGAGGAGCCTCTGCGGGCCAGAGCGGCATTCCCATTGGTGTGTGGATGGTGGCAGCGGGGTATGGAGGGCAGGGCAGGCAGAGAATGAAAAGTAATGTATGATGAGAAACAGAGAGGCCAAGGCAGCTGCTGGCAGAACTAAAGGTGCCCAGATTGCAGGGGGGGGGGATTGTGGCCGAGGGAAGACCTGGCCGGTGCTCGAGGGAAGACCTGGCCGGTGCTCAAAGGAGCCTCTGTGGGCCAGAGCGGCATTCCCATTGTTGTGTGGATGGTGGAAGGTCCCGATTAAGAAAGGTGGCTGTGCAGGCTGCAAGCGCGGGGTTTGGCAGGACCAGCAGGGACAGGAAGCATGCTACCGTCTGCTTGCTCTGCACTCTTCTTCTGTTGCCTATGCTCCTCCTAAAAAGTCCCTACTGCCCTTCAAGGGGCTCTAGGGCCCCCTGTCAGGGTCACACAGCATAATTTCTTATATCTTTTCCTCTTTTGTTCAAAGAGAATTCCTGCGTGACCCCAGGGCGGGGATGTGAGGCCCCAAATTCTCTTATTACTGGTATGATAAAATAGCTCTTGAACTCCAAACCAATTGGGGAAATTTGGGGAGAGCAGTAACCCCTTGAGCCTTGGAGTGAAGTGTTCCCTTCAGCTTCTTTTGCAGTAAGAGGATGGAGGCCTATACTGTCCATGCCTAGAGAGGGACCGGGCAGGCAGGAACAAACTGTTACCACTTCGCCTGGGACGTGCTTGGAAGACGGGCCCTTAGCTGTCTCCCTGCCTCCTCCTTAACTGCACTCTCGACCTTTCCATCTCTCCCAGACTCTTCAGTAAGAAGCCATCCGACCATGAAAGAAAGGGACAAGGAAGGGTCTAGTAATGTCTTTGGAGATTTAAGCAAAAAGGACAAACCCTTTAGGATCCAAAAACCTAATGCTGGACCATCCCTTAGTTCTGATGATGTCACCTGGGCAGTGACACACGACCCAACCTGGAAGAACAGGCAGGTGGCCCCTCCTCCACCTCACTTCTAGCGCTTCTCAGTCTACGCTGTAATCATGCCATTCTGTCCCCCAAATCATGCGATGGAGGGGGCAGGGGACACAGGGCTGACTCAGGCATCTCATTCACATGTTTTGCTACGTGTTCAGCCCGTGCGTTCTGAACTAACTGCACTGCCTGAAGGAAAAGAAGTAAGTCATGGTTCTGAGAACCAGTCCCAGAGGATCCAGTTTCCTAGCTGGTCTCTGGTGGCAGCTTTGTCTGGAATCAGCTTGGAGATGAGTATCAGAGGCAGCAAAGCCAACTTCAGGGTGGGAGGTCTGGCTCGCATCAGGTGGATGTGCTTTAGAAGTAGCTGCAGCAGGAAGCCAGGAAATATCCTGGTAAACTTTGCATGCAAAAGGGTGGCACGGCTGGGAGACCCCGGAGTACTAGCCAAGGCGGGGTGACCCTGGGCATTTACAGAGTGAAGAAGCGAGAAGTGGATACTGGGGGGGATGGAGGAGGAGTGTGGAGGGTGGCTGGGGAGGCACGCAGTATGAATCACACACATGGGGAAGCCCAAATCGGCCATGCAGGCAAGCAAGGGCAATGCCATACCAATGGGCATGGGGCATCCAGTCCGTCCAGCCCTGGTAACCCCGGCTCCCCTTTCTCTCCTTTAAAACCTCGGTGGCCCTGTTCACAAAACCAACCACGATGATTATTCAGGTCTAGGCTGGCCCGCTCCAACCATGGAGTGGAGAGGCCCAGTCCTACCCTGGCCAGGATGCAGGACCCTTGAGGCATCTACAAACAGCGGCTAAATCCCAGGAGATCCCCCACCTCCCAAATCCAGCTTTTGTGCTCTCTTTGTGCTCTGGAGAGTTCAGCTTTGCACACGTACAACCTGCCCCCTCTCCATTGATCCCACTCTCTTTATAGACTCACTTAGTGTAAACACAGACAAACTTCAACTTCAGTGCATCATAATTTTTTAGAACCTTCAAATGGATTGAAAAGCACTTGAGAAACCCAGCAGATGTGCCTCATCATTAATTGTTGGCTGTTTTGAGAAGGCTTCCCATGGGGTGTCTGACTACCGACTCTGGTCTGCAGCTTTACAGGTTTTAGCTGGATGGCTGGTGAGTGTTGGTAGCTTGTGCATTAGAAGCCCCTCATCTGGCTTTGTTCTGCCCAGTTTTGACATCAGTGGCCCTGAGGAGACGCTAACTCTGGTGTCCTGCATCCTGACCAAGTGAGGATTCAGACAGCTTGAACTACTGGCCCACAGAGATGGCCATGAAACGAAGAAGGCAAATCTGTGGCTCACAAATGCTACACTGGCTTCCAAAGCCATCCTGGAGCTAAGAGCTGAGGCCTTCCCTGAAAATCCCTTTCCTAGTGGTTTCTTCACTGCCACACATCAATTGCTCTGCATCTTCAAAGGAAAAGGATTCAAAGGCGAGGGATTTAGCCAGAATTACTTGCAGCTGTGGTTACAAAGCAACTCCAACAGTGGGCAGAATTTCACCGGTCAAATGAACAGATTTTGGTAGCATCAGTGTAGACATTTGGTTCTCATCTTAGTTTATTTGCCTTCTTTGTTTCCAACTTGCAAACCTCAAGGACAAAAACCAGAACAATGCAAGTGATAAACAAAAACATACCAATGGGCAGGGGGCATCTAATCCAGGCGCTCCTTGGTCTCCCTTATCCCCTTTAGGCCCTCTAGAGCCTTTCTTCCCCCTCTCCCCCTGTAAATAATGGTTTAGTCCGGGAAAAAAAAAAACATCAAAACTTTAGGATCATTCATGTGTTAAGGTTAGAGACAGAAAAAGATAAATAAAGTTAAAAAGGGAAAAAGAGGCTTTAAATTAGGATATTCTCCCCCACAGGATTTGGAGTGAATACCCACCTCCTCCCCACCCCGCAGGAACCTGAGAATTTGGCTAAGGTGGGTGGGAGGGGAAGGGAGGACAGGCAGAGGGCTCAGAGCTGCAGGTGGAGGGAACCACAGATGGAAGATTTGTGTGGCCAGTTTTGCTAATACTAAGCCCAGGGTGGGTCTGTGCTGAACACAGTGGCTAGGGACCAACTTCCTTCTCTCTGAGGGTCTATTTTTGAAAGGCTTTGGGGTGACAACTTTTTTTTCCCCCAATTATTGTTTATCCCTTTGACATTCTATTGGGAGGCAAGGTGATTTTGCTTGGAGCCATGGGATATGTGTCAACATAGCGTGTATGAGTGTATGCACATATGTACTTGGGCATGTGTGTGTATATGTATGTACGAGTATGTGGGTATGTGCTTGTGTGTATGTGTGTGTGTGCACGTTTGAGTGTGTGTGGGTATGTGCTTGTGCACGTGTGTGTATATGTATGTATGAGTATATGGGTATGTGCTTGTGTATATGTGTGTGTGCGTGCACGTTTGAGTGTGTGGGTATGTGCTTGTGCACGTGTGTATATGTATGTATGAGTATATATGTATGTGCTTGTGTATATGTGTGTGCACGTTTGAGTGTGTGTGGGTATGTGCTTGTGCAAGTGTGTGTATATGTATGTATGTATGAGTAGACAGGTATGTGCTTGTGTATGTGTGTGTGTACGCACGTTTGAGTATGTGTGGGTATGTGCTTGTGCACGTGTGTGTATATGTATGTATGAGTATACAGGTATGTGCTTGTGTATATGTGTGTGCACGTGCACGTTTGAGTGTGTCTGGGTATGTGCTTGTGCACGTGTGTGTATATGTATGTATGAGTATACGGGTATGTGCTTGTGTATATGTGGGTGTGCACACGTTTGAGTGTGTCTGGGTATGTGCTTGTGCACGTGTGTGTATGTATGAGTATACAGGTATGTGCTTGTGTATATGTTTGTGTGCACGTTTGAGTGTGTGTGGGTATGTGCTTGTGCACGTGTGTGTATACATATGTATGAGTATACGGGTATGTGCTTGTGTATATGTGTGTGTGTGCACGTTTGAGTGTGTCTGGGTATGTGCTTGGGCACATGAACACATGTGTGTGCCTGTACGCATGTGTGTCCATGTGCACATATGTATGTGTGTGTCCAGAGCTCACGGATGGCCCCTGGGTCTCAGCTGGGTTCTCCCGTTCTATGTGTGTCTCTGCTTCATCCTGGTCTGAAGTCAGACGGTTATTTGTATATGAATATGTTGGTTTAAGGAATTCATTTGTTTCTGAAAAGCTACAGTAAACATCATTTTTCTAAATTGAATCCTGTATTGTATGTGTCAGAGTCTATTTAAAGAAGGGCTGTGGGGAATTCTTTTTAAAAGGGAAGCATCACCTCTGTAATGAATTTGCATTTGCATTTTTATATGTGTGTTTCCTAAAAAGGGGGCCCAGTATGCCCCTAGGGAGTCTTCCTGGGACCTCCCCTCCTCTATGGAAGGAGGATTATCTAATGCTTGGGGACTTCAACAGTGTCGCTCCAGGGTGACATTGAAGGCTGGGCAGCATATTAGAACAAAGGCTTGAAGTCAGAGTTGGTTCTGACAGTTAGCTGTGTGACTTTGTGAATCTACTTCTTTGAGCCTTAGTTTCTTTACCTGTAAAATGGATACAGTAATACCTGCCTCAAAAATTTGTTGTGAGGCTGGGCATTGTGGCTCATGTCTGTAATCCTAGCACTTTGGGAGGCCAAGGCAGGAGGATCACTTGAGGCCAGGAGTTTGAGGCCAGCCTGGACAACAAAGCAAGACCTCATTTTTGCAAAGAATAAAAAAATTAGTCGGTTGTGGTGGCATGTCCCTGTAGGCCTAGTTACTCAGGAGTATGAGGCAGGAAGATCACTTGAGCCAAGGACAGGAGTTCGAGGCAGCAGTAAACCATGATTGCACCACTACACTCCAGCCTGGGCAACAGAGCAAGACTCTGTCTGGAAAAAAATGTTGTGAGGTCTTTGTGCACATTAAATGCTTTATAATGGCATATAGTATGTGCAAAGTAAATGACAGCTGCTTCATAATGATAATAATGGTTATGATTTCTTTTTAGCCAGTATAGGAGCCAAAGGTTGGGGTCAGAAGTTGTCATGTGCAGTGTTCCTGCAGTGGAAGGCTGCAGGGTAGATGTTCATTAGAGGAAGGCAGAGGATAGGAATATTTTTGGCTGGGCGAGGTGGCTCATGTCTGTAATCCCAGCACTTTGAGAGGCCAAGGCAGGCAGATCACCAGAGGTCAGGAGTTCGAGACTAGCCTGGCCAACGTGGCGAAACCCTGTCTCTACTGAAAATACAAAAATTAGCTAGATGTGGTGGCACAAGCCTGTAATCCCAGCTACTTGGGAGGCTGAGGCAGGAGAATTGCTTGAACCCAGGAGGCAGAGGTTGCAGTGAGTCGAGATTGTGCCACTGCACTCCAGCCTGGGTGACAGAGCGAGACTCTGTCTCAAGCAAACAAGCAAACAAAATAATATTTTTGATGTTTCTCCAGATCTTCAGAAATTATTCAAATTTCTCTATTTCAGAGGTTGTCTGCAATTGCCAGTGCATTATTCTAAATGAATGTTCTGAAAATGCAAATCGTTACTTAGAAAATGCCATGTGTTTAAATATGTATGCACATACTGGGTATATTCCCATCGGCCTGAAGTTTTGTCTGCCAGCAAGAACATCATGGCACAAATCATCCCCAAATGGTAGATCAGCAAAACCACTAGCTATCTGGGTGTGGAAGCCCCCTGGCAAACTCTCTCAGGAGGGTGGCCCCTCATTCTCTGGGTCATGAGCAATTTCCTAATGAAGAAAGTCGGCAAATCTGCCAGAGTGGGGGATCCCAGGTCCAGGATACCCCGGGTGTAACAGAGGGTTGGCGCGTTCCAGACTTTCACAACAGGTAACGGACACTATGGGACATTGTGTTCTAAGAATCTGCACAATTGCCCCAAATCCGGTGTCCTTTGAGGCTATTAGAGTAGTAACGTCACCTGCATTCTCCCTGCCTGCCACCCCCAGACAGTGACACAAAAGAGACCCATTGCAAAGAGGGAACCCTAGCTGGTAAGGAATAAAGGGGCAAATAAAGTCAAGGGGCAAAGGCTTCTTAAAAACATAAGTAAATGTCTAACAGTGGACTTTGGAGGAGATAAACTGAAAGCTGGTGAGGGGGAGGGGAAAGGATGAAGGACGTGGGATTATTATAATGGAATGAACATATCTGGGGGGTGAAGGAGTAAAGGAAGAGGCCAAAAGAGATAGTGGAGGAGGAAGAGGTGAGGAGACAAGACGGACTTAGGAAGTGAGACATACACACACACATGCACACACACACACACATGCACACACACACGCACACACACACACAAACATGCATGCACCCCCCCACCCCCCAAAGTTGGGCATCTCAGATTGCAGAAGCAGCCTCACTGCATGCACACAGACCTTTTCAGCTGGCTGGTTTGCAGGCAGCTCCACAGTAACACCCAATTTTCCTGAATGATTTTATTGCCAGATTCATGCCACCCTTTATCCTTTGACTGATTTCTTAGCCTAAAGGTGGCTCCTGGGCCAAATTCACAGAGCTACTTAGGGGAAAGGGGAAGCACCCTTAGTGACAAGGTCAGGATATTCTTTCCACTGGCTTGTGTGTCCTTAGAAAGCTCCTGGTCTGGGGCTCTGGGCCTTTGCCCATCATGACAAGGACTTTCCTTCCATGAACAGGAAAGAGGTTCTGAGGCCATCCTTTGGTGGGACATGGAGAAGCATACTTTTAAGGTTGTATCTTGGTTCACTGTAAGATAAAACAAATCTCAGGGCCACGCGTGGTGGTTCATGTCTGTAATTCCAGCACTTTGGGAGGCCGAGGCAGGCAGATCACTTGAGGTCAGGAGTTCGAAACCAGCCTGGCCAACATGGTGAAACCCCGTCTCTACTAAAATCCAAAAAAAAAAAAAAAAAAAAAATTAGCCAGGTGTGGTGGTGCACACCTGTAGTCCCAGCTACTCAGGAGGCTAAGGCAGGGGAATCGCTCGAACCTGGGGGGCGGAGGTTGCAGTGAGCCGAGATCGCGCCACTGTACTCCAGCCTGGTGAAAGAGCAAGACTCCATCTCAAAGAAAAAGAAAAAAAGGTCAGAATGGGGAGGCAAGACTGAGAGGGGACTCTTTCAGGACATTCGGGCATCCTGAGAGCCAAATCCCTGGAATGAAGAGAACAAGCTGCCCTGGAGTTGGAAACCTGCTCTTTGGGAATAAGTCAATTGGCTCTTCATGGTGTGCTCGAAAGAAAGGTGCGTGCCACCTCACTGTTTTCTGAACTTGATTTTTACTAAGGGACACATTCCTAATTTGTAAAGGGGATGGAGGAAAGTGTGTCACACATCAGGAAGGGGAGGGGGAATAGACATACTTTCCCACTGATTCCTGGGGCCTCCACGGATGACTCGATAACCTCAGCTGCTGCAGCATCAGAGCCGCCAGCCCCCTCCCTCCCTCTGTGTGTGACAAGGGTACTTGTCCTGCCTCCACCTGTAGAGCAACATGGTCACCGTCCCTCGAAGGGCCAATTTTGCAGCCTTCAGACGGCTCAGTGTCTCCAGCCAACTGAAAAAGTCTGAAGAAGGAGGTTTAGAAAATACTAATTGAATTTAATAAAGAAAACTAGAACACGTCCGAAAGACATTTGAAAGGAAGTTAGGACGCCAATGAAGAGGTGGAATGATCAAAGATTTTAGAAGCCTAAATCCTTTGATGTCACACTAAGGAAAGTCCTTCACAGCGTGCCTTAGAGCATCTGGAAGCAGGTCTGTTTATTCTGGCGGTTTCCAGACCTGGTCTTGCCATGGGCAGGGGTGGCGTTGCTGCTCCCTCTTGTTTATAGAAGATGAGGGACAAACTGAGTTGCTTTTGACCAGCTGCCAGTGGAGAGCACTTAGGAAAATGGGAGTGCTCAGTAAATAGATCTTGAATTGAAGAGAATGGAATTCACTCGTCAGATGAGCATAGGCATTTGCGCACTTTCTGTGCATGAACATGGTGTCAGTGTGCAAAGATCAGCCAAAAGACCTGGGTTCTGGAGACCGTGTGCTCTGCCTCTAACTCTCCATGGGAACCCAGAACACATGATCATCGTCTGGGCCTTGTTTCTCCATCTGTTCCTTCTCCTCTAAGCGCCTGGGATTTTAGGACCCGCTAGAAGACATACTTGGCTTGTAGGGGGTGTGCCCCCAACTCCAGGAAGCCCCACGATGTGGCAGCAGATGAGACCCTCCAGAGGGGAACCCAAAGGCCATCTCTTGGTCAAATGTAGTGAAATTCTCCCTGCTGGGCCCAAATGCTGAAGGTCGTGGCAGGTGACATAGCCCATTACGTGGCTGTGGGTGCCACGGGCATTTGGTAAGTGTGTCCTGGCGACGATGGCAGAAACCAAAGGGACAGCAAGAGTCTGAGAAGGCACATGTCCTTTCAGAGCCCTGCCGACTCTTTCCAAGAGAAATAGTGGCTGTAATATTTTTAAAAACGGTTGGCTGCTTCCAACAGCTGTCTGCTTGTTCTTGGAGCTGGAATTTATTTTCTCTCACCAGTGGCCCGGAATGCCTGGCAAAACCAAGTTTCAGAAGGCGAGGACAAGGTAGCAATGGATATAAAGTGATCATATAGGGGGCCACGATCAGGGCAACCTAGAAAGAGCTGGACACATGGCTCTTGTTACTGGATAGCAATGCTAAGCTGTGGCTGCCGTGGGATTCAGTCTCTCCTTGCTGTGTGGAAAAATATGTGCTTCCATGTGAGGATCAGGCCCTGGGCTCCATACATGCCACGGGTTAAGGCCCTGCTTGTAAAGCCTTTCAATTTAGCATGACTTATCAGGAAAAACTGTTTGCTATGTTGGTCAGGAATCACCGATTGATCATTCCACCCCAGCATGAAGACATTAGTAACCAGAGTGCGAGTGCGGGGGCTCAGACTCACCCGGTTTCCCTTGTCCCCGGGTGGTCCATGTAAACCCTGCAAGAGATCGGAGGAACAAAGGCATGTTAATGAGGACACACAGGCCGGCTGTACAGTGCTTTCTTCCAGGTTCATCAAACTCCCGATGCCTCACTCACTGGAGACAGGTTTAATTATTCCCATTATACAGAAAGGGGACAGAAGCAAATCTCTCAGAAAACTTGACCTAGAGGCAAATGATGAGTTCTGGGCAAAGCCAAGAACACACTTCAGGCCGGGCGCGGTGGCTCACGCCTATAATCCCAGCACTTTGGGAGGCTGAGGCAGGAGGATCACGAGGTCAAGAGATTGAAACCATTCTGACCAACAAGGTGAAAGCCTGTCTCTACGAAAAATACAAAAAAAATTAGCTGGGCATGGTGGTGGGCACCTGTAGTCTGAGCTACTCTGGAGGCTGAGGCAGGAGAATCGCTTGAACCTGGGAGGCAGAGTTTGCAGTGAACCGAGATCATGCCACTGCACTCCAGCCTGGTGACAGAGTGAGACTCCATCTCAAAAAAAAAGAGAGAACACAGTTCTGGTTTTCTCGCCTCTCCAGCCCAGGTCCTGGACTGTGACTGGGTTCTCCCGAGGTCACTACCTCGGGTGAGGGGTCAGTTCTGAGGATGCACTTGCAGGGGGCCAGGAACGCTCTTGGCAGAGGGGAGTTCCCAAGGCATTCCTGCCAGGCTCTTGCTAGACCCTCTTTTCAAGGTGCAAAATGCTCTTCATTCTATAGCTAGGGGAATTTAGCATGAGGCAAGCCTGGCCCAGAAGTGTGTACCTGGCCAACACACACAGCCTCCAGTGGATGGGAAACTAAGGTATGGGCTCTTGCAGGCAGACACCCAACTTCTGTAACATAGTGGTAGGAAAGCATGCTGCGATGGAAAGCCAGGTGTCCCCTGCAAGGCCCAGCTCCCCTGGGAAGCTGCTCCGCTCATGAAGCCTCTCCTATCACAGGGGTCTGGATTTGATTCTGCCCCTCCTGAGGGCAGGGGCCGTGACACACTCATTACTGAGGCCAGGCTGCACTTAACACAGTGGGAGAGGCTCACATCCCATTACAGGGTCCACGTGGCAGAGCCCTGGTCCTCTCACAGCACAGTGCCCAGCAGGGCATGCTAGCCCTTCACCAGTTGCCTCTTGGCAGCTTCCTCTGTCATGGAAATGAGAGTTCTCCCTCGGCCCTGGATTTGTGCTGCTCCAGGCCCTGGGTGTTTGTTTTTTTTGGTCTGTGTGTTTGCTTTTTTGAGGTGGAGTCTTGGTCGTTCACCCAGGCTGGAGTGCAATGGTGCGATCTTGGCTTACTGCAACCTCCAGCTCCTGGGTTCAAGCGATTCTCCTGCCTCAGCCTTCCGAGTAGCTGGGATTACAGGCGTGCACCACCACACCTGGCTAATTTTTGTATTTTTAGTAGAGACGGGGTTTCACCATGTTGGCCAGGATAATCTCTATCTCCTGACCTTGTGATCCGCCTGCCTCAGCCCCCAAAGAGCTGGGATTACAGGCATGAGCCACTGCGCCCAACCGCCGCTGGGTGTTTCTAATGGGGGCAGGGGTGGGAGGAGAGGAACCTCTGATCCCAAGAGACTCACAGGAAGCCCAGCTGCTCCCGTTGGTCCTGTCATCCCAGGGTCTCCTTTGCTGCCCTGAAATGGGAGAAAGAAATGCATGAATCCTCCCAGACATGGTAACAATCTTTCTTGCCATTTTCTACTTTGGTATGAAACACAAGAAACCTCTCCAGTCCCCTCAAGAGCCCTCCAGGAAGCAAGGGCTGTGGGAAAGGTGGGGCGATGCTGATGCGAACACTGCCTTGGGGAGGGGGCTCAGAAGCCCCCCTCACTCTCCCTCCAGCACAGCCTATCCCCTAAGGCCCCCCAGAATGACCAGTGGGGTCCTGGGCCTGGCTGGCCTGAGGCAGAAGCAGGGGAGAAGAAAGCCGAGCAGGAAGGCAGGGGAAGAGAAAGGGAAGAGAAAGAGAGCTTTGCTTCTTCTCCGGAGCCTCAAGGGTCAGAGCAGCCTCCTGATTTCCCCAAGCTAGTGGTCACAGAGAAGCTTGCGCCCTCTGCAGAAGCTCCTGCCCTCACCATCTGAGACACAGCCAGCAAGATGGGCAGATGGGGAGTGCAGGGAACTGCCCATGCAGGCAGAGAACTCGACGGATGTCCACGCAGGGACCTCTGAGCCCTGAGTGTGTAGAACCCAGGGGCTGGCTGGGAAGAGCTGATATAGAAAGACACACAACTCCCCTGCCTCCACTCAGCCGACGCCTTCCACCCTCATCCTTGGGCATGCCCATTTCAGCAGGACAGGCCTGGAACTGCAAGTCCTATGACATGGCCAATGTCCCTTGACAGCGACCATGGGAGCCTGGCCTATGGCTCTGGCCTCCTGACTTCTTGCTGTCCTCCAGGAATGATCTAAACACCACCTGGCCCTCTGTTCCATGCTGTTTCTCTAAATCATTACAAAGTTGAGGCATGTCCAGTGACAATGGCACCCAGGGCCTTGCCAGACTGAACCTGAAATGGACACAAGGTGGCTAGAAGCCAAAGTGGAGGAAGTTCTCCAATTCCTTTTTTTTCTTTTCCTCTTTTTTCTTTTTCTTTTTTTTTTTTAAATAGAGATAGGACCTTGCTCTGTCTCCTAGGCCGGAGTGCAGTAATACAATAATGGTTCACTGCAACCTCCACTTCCTGCGCTCAACTGATCCTCCTGCCTCAGCCTCCTAAGTAGCTAGGACTAGAGGTGCGCACCATCATGCCTGGCTAATTAAAAAAAATTTTTTATAGAGTCAGGGTCTCACTATGTTGTCCAGGCTGCTTTCAGACTCCTGAGCTCAAGTGATCCTCCCACCCTGGCCTCCCAGAGTGTTGGGATCACCGGTGTGAGCCAACATGCCCGGCCTCTCCACCTCCTTTATCCCTCCAAGTCTAATTGACTCATAACTACACAACCAGCCCCCCTGTCCCAGGCTGCTGTGAGGATGACAGAAGAAGAGATGTAAGAAGGAAGGCATGAGGGCTGAGACCCCTGGTGTTGGGTCCCAGACCTGCCCCTCCCTACTGGCCGCCTGGGCCCCTGGCTCACTGCCCCTCCCTCCTGGCCGCCTGGGCCCCTGTGGTTCACTAACACTCACCCTCTCGCCCTTTGGTCCTGCTGGGCCTGGAACTCCAATTGGTCCTGGAGTACCCTGGGGAGGGGAAAGAAAGCAGAGGTGAGGGTCCCCACATGCTGGGGAGCCCTGGGTGCCCCACCCAATGCCTGGAGATGAGCAAGGTCCAAGGCCCAGTTTTCAGGGTTGGCGAGGCCAGGCTCGTTCAGGGCAGTCATTCGACTGGGCCGTGATCCTCTTTGGGTTCAGGGGCTGTTGGGGAGAGAGCACCTCCCCATGCCTCAGAGCCAGATTCGTGGACTGAAACCCTTTTGCTTCACAACCAAGCTTGCCAAGGCTGAAAACGGTGGGAGAATGGTTGCTTAGTTTTGCTCCCAGAAGCACTTGGGAGGGAGTGGACCCATCCCGGGGCAGGGGCCGGGGACTGGCACCCTCTTTGCTGTTGCAGCTCCACATGCAGCGGGAGGGTCTTCATGCCACAGAGATGGATGCAGACGCACACACAGGGGCAGACGATAGAGGGTGGTTCAGCCAACGCCCACCCCGCCCACCCACCGCAGACCCACAGCCCTGGCCTCAGCCTCTGGCCGGGGCCTTCTCGCCCCACTCGCAGGCCTGCGGAACTGGCTGGATTGGGGGTGAATTAGGATGCCTCAATGTCTGCACCGACACTGGCCTGGCAGGGGGGTGTGTCATGAGCTCTGCCAGCCCGGGGCTGGGGGCGCTGGAGTCATTGGAGCACATGGCTTAGACATGGAGCATCAGGGCTTGCTCTGGCCTCATCCAACATCTTCTCAGGTACCCAATTCACAGCCTGGCCAGACCAAGTCTTTAGTTCAGCATCTCCTATTGGCCTCAGATGAGGACAGGAGGAATGGGTTGGGCTGTGGGCAGTTTCCGGTGCTCTGAATGCATCTGCGAATGGTGGGGCATGACTTACTTCACAGGAGACAAAGAGTGGAGTAAGACGACCTCAGGGCCCTCTTTCCAACCACAAGGGAGGAAGGAAGGCTGTAGGCATCCATAATGGCACAGCAGAAAGTAAAAGGAGGCCGGGCGCGGTGGCTCATGCCTGTAATCCCAGCACTTTGGGAGGCTGAGATGGGCGGATCACCTGAGGTCAGGAGTTCAAGACCAGTCTGGCCAACATAGCGAAACCCCGACTCTACTAAAAATACAAAAATTAGCCAGGCATGGTGGTGGGTGCCTGTAATCCCAGCTACTTGGGAGGCTGAGGTAGGAGAATTGCTTGAACCCTGGAGGTGGAGGTTGCAGTGAGCTGAGATTGCGCCACTGCGCTCCAGCCTGGGGAACAAAGCGAGACTCTGTCTCAAAAACAACAAGGAGTCAGCTCAAGCCAGCTGTTCAGCGCAGCACCACGGAGTCACCTGGCTGGCCTTGCCTCGGAGGCCTACAAATTCCTGGGTATTGGAGAAGCTCCTTAGCCTTGCCGAATGTCAGTTTCCCCGTCTGTACCACATGTGTCTGCCTCCTCGACTGTGCCAGGTTTCCATGCATGAATGCATAGCAAGCATTTGGTGCTGAGCCTGACGTGTAGGAAGTGCCCAGTAAATGTTAATATTGGCAGGGAAGGCTTATTTTTCCCTCACATTTTCCCTTAAAGTTAGGATACTGATTTTATGAGGAAAATAAAGCCTCAGTTCCAAAGGGATGGAGTGTGTGAATTTGTACTTCTTCCCTCAGTCTAACGTAAATGGGAGAAGCCATTGAGAGGAAAGTGTTGGTTTCTCTGATTGCAACCACAGATCATCCCCAAGCCCTGCCCCACACCTGAGACAGGCGTGCTAGGTGGGGGAAGAATGGAGACGGAGGGACTGTGGCGAAGGAGCAAAGCCACAATAACGCCTGGAAGCTGGGGCATGCTCTCCGCATGTAAGGGTTTAGGGTGTGAACTCCATCAGTGCAGGGAGGTGGGGGGCTCTGAAGAAGTCTGTCATCTTAGGCAAGCTATGCACCTCCTATGTATGAGGGCACAGAATAGGCTTCAGTAAGACGGGGCTCTCACGGGGGTCACTCTTGACCCCCCTACCTCTAAAAGCTCTGGGCTTCTCTTGGTGCTAGTTGCAAGTGCCCCCGGCCCCCTGGGAAGACCCGTGAGCCTGTGCTTCAGCGCATCCCCTATGCTCCACACACGAACCCTGGCAAGGTCTCGCCTCCCCTGAGGGTGGCTCTAGCCAGCTAACTACAACTGCATGCAGGCCATGGGCAGACATGGCCTTGAAAGCCCTCTGTAGGACAGAGCAAGATCTCCCTGGCTGGAAGCAAGTGGCTGGGTACACAGAGCTCTCGTGATGGTGCCCGAGCAGGGACTCGAGACTTGAGGGCGAGTGAGCTCAACACCCTGCGAAGGTTGACCTCAGAGGGCGCTCAGGGGAGGGACCCGAAGGTGGACAGGAGGGATGTTTCCTCCGATCCTTCAGTTGTTAGTCATAAGCAGAAGGGCCAGGTGCTTTCTGGTCAAGAGTAAATGATACCTGTTTTCTGGAATAAGAAAGAATGGAGGAAGAGAGGACCCAAGTGTGCCTCACTTGCTCTGTAATGAACCACCTTGTTGGGTTGCAGGGCGGCTGTGGTGTCATAGGCAGTGCAAGAGTGGTCAGAATGTGCATAAGACACAGAGCTGGGCCTGGCTTCTGTGCACCTACAGGCTACTTCTGTCCTCAGCCTTCAAAGCTGTCCTACCCCACAAATACCAGACTGGTGGCTGCACAAAACTAGGAGGCCCTCGTGGGAAGACAGGAGATGGACAGAGCTCACAGCATGAAGACAACACAGCATGACGGGCACACACAGACACTGGTGTGTTTGGTGAGGAGAGGCCATGGCTCAAACCTCCAGGGCTGGGCACCCAGGCTGGACTCAGCATTCCTTTGGAATCAGGAGCGGTGCTGCTGGAGTGGCCTCCCACCCCACACCTGGCAGGTTTGAGGTCCCTGGGTGTATTCTGTGGACTGGGGCATTCAGATGAAGGCCAGCCATATTTGGTCAAGAGGTCGGAAAAGGCCCTTCAGAGCATCGATGGCACCTTTCTGGTGTCGGAGGTGGGACAAGGTATGATTCACTGGGAAAATGAGGTCACAGTGGGACAGACAAAAGGGATCACAGGCCAGGTGTGGAGTGGGGTGGGGTGAGGGGTGATGGAGAAGTGACACTCACCGGTGGCCCAGGCCTGCCGTCCAAACCTGAAGCTCCCTGGACGAAGGGCACAGTTTGACCAAAAGAAGGGGAAGAGAGGATTGGGAGGGAGAAAAAGGGAACAATGGGGAGGGAAGAGGTGAGTAAAGCAGTGACTCTGGACAGACATAAATGCTGGTAATCAAACACAACTGGAGAAATAAGCTTGGGAGGACAGGGGATGGTATTCACATGGAAACCAACGAAAACATGGAGACACTGAATGCAGTGGCCGGCTGCTGAGCAGGCTGGGTGGAGGTCGGTGCGGATGGCCACCTGCTCCTCCCACTCCCACCTCTCCTTTCTCCCTTTTTTCCCTCTCAGGAACCCCTCTCCCTTCAGTGTTATGGGGAAAGGGATGCAGAAAGGAATGCTTGGAGAGATGTCTTGGAATCAGAGCTGTGCACCCTTCCCAGGACAGGTTTCACTGGGGAGGGGCCCCAGGTGAGGACGGCTCTCCCATCCTCTTTGCGTTCCTGTTTGGATCAGGCCATGCTGTGGTGCCCCTGAGGGTCTCAACCCTGGGTGACAGCACCCAGTTGTGAAATCTGGGTAGGAGTTGGTCTGCTTATCCTTCAGCCTGGGGAAATGAGTTGGCTCTTAGATGATATTACAAATGACACTTGACATTTCGCTGGCACTTTACAATCTGAGACGCTCAACCCAAACTCGATCCATTCATATGCTCCCAGACAAGGGCTCTTGTGTAGGCAAAGGCTTTGGAGGCAGCGGACTGGGACAGAGGTCTAAGGCCATGCATTTCCCGGAGCAAATGGGCAGCAGGTGGGAAGCTAGGAGACCAACCTGCTATCAGCACCCTCACTCGCTCTTGTCCGGTGAAACACATGGTTGGTGGTGGTGCCAGGGGGCGGGGGGCACTCCTGTTCCAACCCTGGGTTATGAAGCTGCCTCTGAAACCCACCCAGGAAAACCCAGGGACCCTTTTCTAATGATTTCAATGTGACAAGTCAGGGAGAAAGCAGCGGCAATACTCTGGCCCAGTAAGGACTGAGTGCTTGAAAACTGCTTCCAACTGAGTCTCAGCCTCAGAATTTCAAATGAAAAGGAAGTCCCTAGAAGAGGGAGGCAACGAGCTGCTTCTTCATGGAAAAGGTGTTGGGTAGGACTCTGCAGGGACTCTTCTCACATTTAGGACCACACGATTCTGGGACCGACCTTGACTCACTGGGCTAGAGAGCTGTGGTTCTCAGCCCTGGCAGCACATTAGAATCTCTTGGGGGCAATGTTAAGTAAAACATGCCTGGGTCCCACCCCATCCCAGCCCGATCCAATTCAAAATCTCCAAGAGCGAAGCCCGGGGTGATGGTAAGTTTGAAAAGCTCTCAGGGGATTCCAGTGTGCAGCCAGCATTGAGAACTGCTTCTGCAGGGCAAATGGGGGAACACTCCAGGATATGCCTGGAGAAGCAGGCTGCTACTACGTGGAATAAAACATTCAGGTGAAACCTGGAAACAGAATGGTAGCTACATATCCATGTACTTTAAAAAAATGCAGCATTAAAACTCAGTTGTCTTGTAGGTCTGGAGCAGAAGGCACAAATTGGAGGCTTTCAGGGCATATGTGGGCCACTGACATATTTTGTATGGTCTGCAGTGTTGCAAATAATTTTGGTCTAATGTTAGAAATGGAAAGATTTCACATAAAACACCAGATGTTTAGCTTCCTTTGAAAAATAGGAAGATCCAGAAATACCAGCTCCGCCTTCCTCCAAGGCAACAGTCAGCTGAGCTGAGAAGGGACGGTTCCCCTTAAAAAGGGATAAACGGTCTCTAGTGTACCACAATCCCCTCCATTCCCTAGTGTCTCCCTCAGGTTTGTGTTAGTTGTCTTGTATGAATATGCTTGTTCTGTTGTTTACTTAAACTAAAAAAAAAAAAAAATACTTCTTTGTACCCATGCCTCTATCAAAAGTGAGAAAATTAATGATAGAGTAGGTACTTTGTCTTTCATCTGGCACTTTCCTTGTTTATATTAATATTACTTGCTTGGTCTCCGTGCCTTTTGCATTTCAACCCCTGACTGAATTCTCCAGTGTTCATCAAGGGCGTCGGGGCCGTGAATGTGGATAAGGAGAGGTGTGGTTGAGTGGGGCAGGAGGCTCTTTAATAGTAAAGAGCACTTAATCATTCCAGACACAGCGTAAGACATGGGAAAATGCCTGCTAAAGTCATCAGTTTTCTGTAGTCTGTCAAGCAAATTGGCTTCTTAAATATTCCTACGTCGAATGCATTCATGAGGGTATAATTATACCTCCTGCATTTGCTGTTTGGTTGCTGTGATTGTATTAACCAGGCCTTCAAGCTCTGCCAGGTGGGGGTAACTGGGCTTTCCATTGTTTCTCTGCTCGTTATGGCTACCTGGGGTGGGAACTGGCCTTGAGCCCAGGACAGAGGAAGCCTGAGTGGTTGGAAGGAGTTGCTTTGCAAGGCCATGGCCTCAGAGCAGCCTCTGGCTTGGCCACCAACTTTGTATGTGACCCCCAGTGACCCACTTTGTTCTCTGGGACCATCAGTGAAATGATGAGATGGATTGCTAACATCCCTTCCAGCTCTTGGAAGAATGCCAGAAGAATGCCAGCCTCAGGGGAGGGTTAGGGGGCATGGAGCCCCGGCTCCAGGGAGGGTGGTGGGATGCGCTCACCTGCACACAGGTGAGGCAGTGAAGAGGCCATCAGCCCTAACCAGCCCAGCCCCATATCATGACATGTGGACACCTTCCGAGCAGCTCCCCACCTCTGACCTGGGGCCTCTGGCTCTGGGCAGGCTGATATCAGAGATCTCCAGGAACCCAGGAGATGAATGGCCTGGGCCTGCTGGGACCACAAAGTCTGACTTTGTCTGTGCCTTTCTGCCATGACCAGTGCTTAAGAGGGGAGAGCAGGAGTTCTCTTGGGGTCCCTCTGGGAAAATGACTGTAATGGAGACTATCTCCTTGTCCTACTACTTCCAAACCCTCCAAGCTTGGTTCCCATAAAGGCAGCAGGCTTTGATTGCTTCTGAACCAGTCTCAAGCAGGGCCTGAAGCTGCCCTACCAGCTCAGTGTCCCTTGGGGTGGGGGAGCCTGTCCTCTTCAGCATCGCCTTTCCCCAGCACCAAGGTGGGGCCTGGGCCCACAGGAGGAAGAGAATCAGAGCCTGCGGTCTTGCCCAGGTGGGAAAACCAAAGCATGTGGAGCTCTGCATGCTCAGACTCTAGAAACTTAGCTTTCCAGTGGCTGTCTCCTGGTTCCAGCCCACACCCCTGCTGGCCCGTCGAACCCACCAGTCTTGCTGGGTCCAAGGTACTTACGGGTAGTCCCAGGGGACCACGGTCTCCTTTTTCTCCCTGGATGCCTTTCTCTCCTTTTGCTCCATCTAGTCCTGCTTCCCCCTGGAGGAAAGGGAGAGGGGATGAGATCACACAAGGGCATGTCCTATACAATTCATTCTTGCATTCTGGGGTCCTGGAGACTGGGGTGGCATTTGTAGAGGAGGGAGGAGTCAGGGGTGGCGGGCTGAGGATACCAAGAATCCCTGAATTCTTAGCCTACTCCCGCCTCAGTGTGTAGCCCATGTATCCTGTGGGAGCTTTGAGAGCCCCATAGAGAAAAGGACTAGGTGGTGGGGGGATAAACCCACAGGTCAGGCCTTGGCACAGGTGCCCAACTGCATGGTAGGAAAGCGGGAACCTTACAGAGATTTGCTTAGTTGCCTGAGATGCTACCTCCAGATCCCTGAGGCCCACAGCCTAGTCGGGAGAACAAACTGCCCCAAAGTCTCTTGAATACTGGGGCACGAGGAAAGGGCCATTGTCACACCAACAGCCTCCAGCCCCCTCATCCATTTGAAATGCTTGAGGGGAGGCCAGGAGAGCCCAGTGCAGAGTCCCCCCAAGCTTGACCCGGGGAGGGGTCCCACCCTATGTTGCTATCTGTCTCCCACCTCTACTCAGCATGAGTGAAGGGGCTGGGGCAGGTTTGATAGGAAAAGGATTTTAACCATTGGCTAAGAATCTAACCTGTCACTTTGTGGGGTGGTGGATGGGAAGCTTCTGAAGCCAAAGCATGCCAGGTGTCAATGATGGATGCTAAAGGGAACCTAGGACTTCCCCCTGCCCTGACTGGACCCCCTTGGCTGGAGTGTCACATAATGCCTTCTAGGAAAAAGGGTCAGCTGGTCTCGGGTGCATTTTCCCTCTTTTCTACTAGCACTGACATAGCGCCTGTCATGTGACTTCTCCTTACCTTTGGTCCAGGAACACCTTGGAGCCCCTGCATTTGGAATAAAACAAGGTGCATTAGAACTGCATCTCTAGTTAACACAACTGCCTTGTCCACAAATGGAACACAGAAGAGCAAGGGTTTTGGGTGCAGAGTGTGGTTTGGGGTCCCTGCCCATAAGAGGTAGAAGGAAATGCTAAGTGGAGGTCATGCTTGGGGCTTCCTAGGGAATAGTCTGAGCCAGTCTTTTCCAGCCAGGACTCACAGAAAATCTCTCTGTGGTCCTCATGGTTGACCCAGAGTCTCATGAAAGAAAGATGCAGAGGTAACACAGCAAACATTAAATTAATACATGCAAAGTGCTTGGAACAGTGTCTGGCATCCAGTAAGTTTCAATAAACATTGGCTACTATCATTATTCCTACTGCTACTTCTACCATCCACAACAGAGGACACCAGTGCCTTGGGGACCACGAACCACACAGAGGCATGGACCAGCATCTGTTGCTTCAGGGTGCTTGGGGACCCTCTAGGGGCAATGCACAGGGGTCCAGTGGTTATATTTCTGTAGCCAAGGAAAGTCAATCCAGTGGGGCTGGGTTTCTTTCCTTCCTTCCTTCCTTCCTTCCTTCCTTCCTTCCTTCCTTCCTTCCTTCCTTCCTTCCTTCCTTCCTTCCCTCCTTCCTTCCTTCCTTTCCTCCATCCCTCCCTCTCTCCTTCCCTCCTTCCTCTCTTTCTTTCTTTTTTTTTGAGACAGGGTCTCACTCTGGTTGCCCAGGTTGGAGTGCACTGGTGTGAACTTGGCTCACTGCAGCCTCGACCTCTGGGGCCCAGGTGATTCTCCCACCTTAGCCTCCTGAGTAGCTGGGATTACAGATGCGTGACACCACACCCAGCTAATTTTTTGTATTTTTAGTAGAGACAGCATTTCACTATATTGCCCAGGCTGGTCTCAAATTTCTGGACTCAAGTGATCCACCTGCCTCAGCCTCCCAGAGTGCCAGACTGGTATCACGGGCATAAGCCACTGTGCCAGACCGATGGGTCACTTTCAAATGAGGATTGAGAGAAGCAGACGTTTGATGGCAAAGGGTGAGGTAAATGTTGGGCGGAGCTTATAGACAAGGGATCCTGGGGCTGCCCTACCAGTCAGCTATTTCCAGGAAACCAAGCAATGTGGTGCCCCCAGGATGGTGCTGTTTAACATGGGAGGGAAAAGGAGTGGGGAGCGGGGTTTGTAGACTAGGAAATCCCTCCCTGGGAGGAGGAGGTGATAATGACTAAGGATCAGGTTGAGCCCAGTGACTGCCATGGAGAAGGGACATTAGTGGACTGGCCACTGACAAGCCCTCTAAACTTTCTGGAGGTCCGGGAGGCCCCTCTGGCCCCGGCGGCCCAGGAACCTAAAAGCCAAAGGGGAGCCCTGTTACACTTGAAGTGGCCCTCCCTCCTGACAGGGACTAGGGCCCAGCTGGAGACTGCAAGGCCGGAGGAGGACATGGTTGCCCACTGGAGGTCAGCTAGTGACTGCCCAGCACAATATCCCCCGAAAAAGGCTCAGAATAGGTCAAAAACTCATAGCAACCCAGTGGCCTGCTCAATGTTGAAAAAAAATTTCCAGGTAATCTAAAGATCTATTCTTGATTTTTCTTGGAAGTAAAAAAGACAGCAAAACACCAGAAGATCTAGCAGCACTAGGTTCTTGTTCATGCATGGCAACAATTGCCTGGAGTGGAATAAGAGTTTTCCCCTCTAGGTGGGGCATGACATCTTCAGTTTACTCCAGTCCCCACCACTCCCTATTGTCTTTGACCCAGAGCTCTTGCAGTCATTTTTTTGCATGCCTGGCCCTTGTAGATATTTGAGTTTGAGACCCTTGGCTTAGAGGAGCAGAGATTGGTTATCTGGAATGTGGGGAGACTGAGCTGTTCCTGAAGATTGCTCCTCAAGTCCCCAAGGTTTGTTACAGTCAGGATGGGGACTGCTGGTCTCTGTTTCCCTTGAGAGCAGATGCAGATTGTGGTAGAGGAGATTCTGACTGGACAGTGAAGATGGAGGAGCTCAGGGCTATCTCCTCTATGGAGGGTGGTGCCCATTGCAGCTTCTGTCTCTGATGAACACAGACATCCTTTTGTCCACAGGCAGCCATTGCTGGGTCCTTCTGAGCTTCTCACCCCGCCTCGGCTTCGGGGCTCTCCTCAGGTGCCTTGTCTTCCCGTGGGCAGAATTCCCTGGAGCATGGCCAGGGGAGTGACTCCTGTGCCAGGCCACGACAGAGGGCACCCCTACACTGGGCAGAAAGGAGGTCACTATTGTTTCCTGGACCTGTGGACTTTGTCGCTCCATCACAGTCTCCTTGCAGGGAACACAATCTTTGGAAACTCTGCCTTCTTAAAAAAAGTTTCTCATTTTTAATAAAAGTTTACCATTTTAATTCTTATTATAAATAAGTGGTTTATGTATCCTAATCATGGTATTGATTATACAAATATCTACATGCATTAACATTCACAGAACTGGACATATTCCTGAAGTAAATTTTGCCTGTGTGGTAATTTTAAAAACAATAAAAAGGTTTCAAAAATTTAAACACTTTCTTGATATATCAGATGTGCTTGAATATATGTGTATACTTTTGATATTTATATATAATAAGCATATAATTGTATATACATATATGTATATGCTTATGATTTCATATATATATAAAATTTGGTTTTCTACTCTTTTTCACTTAATGTGAAACTGATTTTTCCATTTTTTATATGTTCCCCACCAGCTTCCTGGTATTAGTGCTGTGCTATTCATTGAGCGTAGTGAAAATGAGTTGTTACATACCCAGGGCTTAGTGCAGTGCTTGGCACGAGGAAAGCACTCAGACGTGGTGACTATTACTACTATTAGTATTATTACCATAAGTTATTTAATCCTTTCCTTCTTGATAGAAATTTAGGCTGTTTCCAATGTTTAGTTTAAATACTTCCGGGAGGGACAGTGGGCGTATAATGCTTTTCCTGAATTAGGATCATTTCTTTAGGAGGCTCTCCATTTCGAAACAAGTACCATGCACATTGTACAATCAGGTCTGTTTCACTACATTCAGATGGGGCTTGGCAAGGTGAACCCACCCTGATGGGGAGTAAGAAGGCTTGGTGGTCCCTCCCATGGGTCTGAGGTGCTATTTGGGTTGCCCAGACTCTGCCACCAAACATCCTGTCTCTCACACATCCTTGATCTCTGTTGCTTTCCTGGTTCTTGCCCCTGAGTCTACAAATATGCCTGATTTTCCGCTGTCTTTTGAAAACCTTGCCTCCATCCTGACTACTTCTCACTCAGTTGTTCTGTCTTCTCCTCCTTTCACCATCTCACTTCTCAAAAGAATAATGCCTCTATCTGGAAAGCCTACCTCTGAAACTTTGTGGCAAACTCCTACAAAGCCATCAAGATTCTGCCCAAATAGCACGTCTTTGGGGATGCTTGCCTGATTCCCTAAGTTGCTCCCATGCTAGTGCCCATTATGGGGTACTGTGAACGGCGAAGGGACGGTTCTGTTTATTTTCTTCCTTTTTTTTTGTTTTGTTTTTGTTTTGTTTTGAGGCAGAGTCTCACTCTGTTGCCCAGGCTGGAGTGCAGTGGTGCAATCCTGGCTCACTGCAACCTCTGCCTCCTGGATTCAAGTGATTCTCCTGCCTCAGCCTCCCAAATAGCTGGGATTACAGGCGCCTGCCACCACTCCTGGCTAATTTTGTATTTTTAGGAGAGACGGGGTTTCACCATGTTGGCCAGGCTGATCTCGAACTCCTGAACTCAAATGATTCGCCCGTCTCGGCCCCCCAAATTGCTGGGATTACAGGCATGAGCCACTGTGCCTGGCAAGTTCTGTTTACTTTCATATCTCCAGACTCTAGCACCAGGACGGAAGCACAGGAGGTGCTCTGTGAAGGTTGCTGAGAGATGTGGTTTGAGAAGACTGGAGCAGTCCAGAGGCTCAGTGCCTGACCCACGGTGGTGCTCAGTAAACGTAAACGTCAGGCAGTTGCAAGCTTCATTCTAAAGCATAGAAACACTGTGCATTCTGCAGAGACTGTCGTTTGATGGGTCTCTATCAGATTATCTCTCATGTACCTCTGCTCCTGGATCGCCCTTCTCCCCGGCTTCTCCTTTCTCTCCCTGTGGGCACAGAACACCACTGCATGAATGCCAGCCCTTGGGAAAGGCTGGGACAGGCGTACCCTCACATCCGTGACAAACTAGACTGGGACGCGACTAGTCTAGGGGTCAGCAAGGAACACTGTGGAGGATGTGGAGGTGTCAGCCTGCAGGACAGAAGACTGGGCAGGGACTGTCATCACTGTCTTGAAGAATCTGAGGCTCTAGTACAGGAAGGAGAGGCTGATACTCTCTATGGACTGTGCAGCAGACAGGCCTTAGGGTGACCTGTGACTTTTTTCTTAGCCATGGAGTAAGGCACATGGCAAAGGTGATGGAACCTCACTTCTATGATTACGTTGCAGATTATAACATACATGCCATACAGATGGTGACATATAACATATGTTAAGATTATGTTACAAATATGTTACATGAACACACAAACACACATGCACACAGCTCTGTCTTGCTAGCACTAGACACTAGGGAGACCCTACTGCTGGCCTTGGCCTTGAAGATGCCAGTGGCTATAATGTGAACTGTCTACTGTGCAGGGGGTGGGGAGGGCGGGGGCGCAGGTGGCAGGAACTGTAGGTGGCCTCTAGGAGCTGAGTTCTGTTCCAGCAAGGAACTGGATTCTGCCAATACCAGTGAGCTTGGAAGGGGATCCCTAGCTCCAGATGAGAATGCAGTTGGCTGACACATTAATTGCAGCCGCATGAGACCACGGGCAGGGGACCCAACTAGGATGTGCCTGAACTCCTGACCCACAGAAACTATGTGCCAATACATGTGTATTGTCTTAGGCCACTACCTTTGCAGTGATCAGTTACGCAGCAATAGATAATAAATATGGCTCCAGAGGCTCTGAGGGGTCACCCGGGGGAGGCTGACGAGGGAGCTTCCACACCATATCCAGGAGTGCTCCCTCCATCCTGGGGCTGCCCCATGGCGCAGTGGACAGGTCTGGAGGCAGTGAGCTGCCCGCCTGTGCCAGCTGAGTGAGGAGTCCTGTACTGGGTCAGACTTGGGACTGGTTGACCTCTGAGGCTCTTTCCACTTCCTAGAGGAGAGTTCTGAGACCAAGCTTCTAGAACCTTCAAACTAGGTTGGTGCTTCTAGAGGCCATCATACTGTGAGCCGAGGAAGTTGCAACTCCTGTTTACACTCAAATGCGGTAGCCACTTGTTAAGAGGACCCCCTCTGCCTGCTCCCAGGCTGGGTAGGCAGGCTTGGGGTTAGGGCAGCCTCATCACAGTGCCAGGCGCCCGCTAGGCTGGTGGCCGCAGGGAGGACCCTCGTCTGTGGCTGCCTGCAGACAACCTTGACACCCAGCCCTCTGGCCTCACTGTAAACCTCAGAAGCCCAGCTGGACTAGGCAATCCTGCCACTCTGGTCTGCTGTGGCCACCAGGTTCTCCTTCTCTCCCCAGTTGGGCTGTCTAGACCCTACAAAATGACAACGATTTCTGTTAGTGGAGCTCAAGGTGGTCTTGCTGAGTGTGACCAACTGTGGCATGCACAAGATGTGGCTCCCTTGCTTCAAGGGTAGGTGCCTAGGATGGCACCCATTTCACAGATGGAAACCCCTGAGACCCAGAGAAGGCTCCCAAGTCAAGTTGGCAGCCTAGTGGACTGGGCGAAGGCCCCGTTTCTGTACATGCAGCCTCTCCTGGGTATAGGGCTTCTGTACACTTTCCAAAGAGGCAACTCTAAACCATGACTTCATCTCCTTCCCAGCAATCCAGTGAGGTATCCAGGGAAGACATTGTTATTGCCATTTTAGAGATGAGGAGATGGAGGCTCTGCAAGGCTCAGTGGC
Source organism: Macaca mulatta (assembly GCF_049350105.2). Classification (NCBI taxonomy): domain Eukaryota; kingdom Metazoa; phylum Chordata; class Mammalia; order Primates; family Cercopithecidae; genus Macaca; species Macaca mulatta. The sequence goes on from NC_133414.1 coordinate 79,697,370, forward strand.
TTTCCCAAGGATACAGCTGACAGAGCAGGACTTAGGTCTCCTGAGTTGGGAAATTGGCCTTCGTAAAGTGAGTGACTTGAGGGGAAGCTGAGTGAATCCCCCACCCCTAAGTCCTGGCCCCAGGTTTCTAGCCCAGGCAGCAGCTGGCACCATGCAAAGTGCAAAGAAGCTCGCATCATGCTTGGGAGTGGCGTATGCACGGAAGGGCAGCCAGCCGTGCCACTCACCGGCGAGCCTGCTTGTCCTGTCTCTCCTTTCTCTCCCTTTTCTCCTGGGCTCCCTGGGTGCCCGTTTTCTCCTTTCATTCCTGGAGGTCCATCCTTTCCTGGGGGGCCTTGGGGACCAGGAGGGCCCATGTCTCCTGGTTTACCGCGAGGTCCCTTTAGAAAATACAAACAACGCTTCTTAGACACATTAATGGAGAAAAGAGAAGAGAGGGAGAGAGAACAGAAAAGTCCAAAGGCCTTGGCTCGTTGGTGCTTGACTGGGGCAGGCAGAGAGAGCCCAGCCTGGGTCTGCCTGGCTCCTCCTGGGGCTTGCAGGGTGGGTCCCTCTCCCTGCCCCTCCCCATCTCCCCTTGCCCACTGGGCTCACAGCAGGGCCAGTTCTAGCGCCATCCTGCCCCGCCTCCTGCCCCCAGGGCCAAGACTGTCTTCAGAGGTTTGATTGGAGGATGTCTGTTCATACCTTCTCCCCATCGTGTCCTGGAGGGCCTGGCAGACCAATCTCCCCCTGTAGCCAGAACAACTAAAGGTGACTCTCAGGGCAGAGACCATAGCAGCCATCAATTACACATTGCTTAGTGCACCCGGCATCCCTCTCCACACTTTCCCATAGAGTTTGCTCATTTAATTCTCACTGTGTTGCTGGGAGGTATGCACTTGCAGCCGCTCTTCAGTAGACAAGACTCCAAAGCACAGAGTTGTGTGCCTGAGGCCCACAGTCAGTGAACTGGGGACCAGGATCCCAGTCTGGACACTCTGGCTCCATGTCCATGTTTTAGCCACAACCTCCCACTGCTACCTCTGAGAGCCCTAGGTGCCCTTAGCTCCCTTGCAGAAGGGTTCTTGCCTTCCTGTTTTCCCTGAGTGCAGAACCCCTGCCCTGGCTGCTCCACAGGGTGCTCCTTTCATCTTCACACAAGCCAAGCCCCTTCTTTGGGTCAGGTAGGGAGTTAAGGGAGGTGGGAAAAAGATGTAGGTCCTACCCAGAGGAAAGGGCAGGGAATTCTGCCTGACAGATCAGGGGAGGCGTCAAAGAGGAGGTGGTCTTTGAATTGGGCTTGAAAGATGAGAAGGGCTTTGAAAGAAAGGGAAGAGGGAAAGAGACTTGCAGGGGAGAGGACATCATGAGTGGGAGACAGAGGGGCAGACCTTCTGAGAAAAACACAGGTGGGTGGAGTGTAAAAGGAAAGCAAGGGCAGGGACTGAGGTGGGAGGATTGGGGAGGGGCTCAAATGCGGAGGTCCCTGATGGGGTCCTCATTCCTGCTGTGGGTCTGGGTGGGGCAAGGGCAGGGGTGTGTCTAGACCCAGACCCCACCGCATCAGAAAGCTCTGTGAATTACAGGAGCCCAAGCAGATGGCAAGGGGAGGACAGAAGAGCAACAGCGGCTGGGAGGTGGGTGGGTGGGGCCCTTGGTGCTTTGGAGCAGCAGGAGGGTATGGCGGTGGTGCTGGGAAGATGAGAGGGTCACAGGAGGAGGGGAAGCCCTGGGGTCGCTGCCCTTGCAAGGTCTTCACCCCCTTTGTCAAGACAAGATTTACCTTCTGGCCTGGAATCCCTGGAGCTCCAGGTGGGCCAATTTGCCCAGGAAGACCAGGAGGCCCCTAGGAAAGAAAGGAAAGACACATGGAGAACTATCCCACTGAGGAGGGTAGCCTGTCTCCTCGAGGGCTGTATGTGGAGGCTGGCTTGTAGAGATAAGTTGTTTTCAAACCTTTCTCCAGTGATAGAAGCACATTTGTTTGCAAAGAAAATAACATGGGGAACCCAAAATGCAAAACATATAAGCACCAAGTGTGACTGGGTTGAAGTGGAGGTGGGGTTTGGAGAGCCACGTCCAATACCCTCTCCTCCTTCTCTGTAGGGCACCTCTGGCGACCCTTTGGGTTCCAAGAAACTAAGTCTGACCTTCCCCAATAATGACTTAAAAACGTCTCCAGGAAACAACCCAAATGCCCATCAACAGGGGAATGCATAGTATGTCCATACAATGAAATACTACTCAGCAGGGAAAAAGAACCAAGTGCTGATGGCGAGAGTGCATCTCAAACACATTTTGCTGAGCAAAAGCAACCAGACACAGATGCTGTGTGATTCCATTTACACGAAACTGTAGAAGAGGCAAAAGACACATCTAATCTACAGTGACAGAAGTGACAGCAGAGCAGTGGCGGCCTGGGGCTGGGAGTGACTCCCAAGGTACATGAAGAAATTTTCTAGAGTGATTGGGTGGTGGATACCTGGGTATATGTACTTATCAAAATTCATCAAACTCTACACCTAAAATGAGTACCTTTTATTATGTGTTAAGTTACACTTCAAGGTTGATTTTAAAAGAAAAAAAAAAGTTTCTGGAAAAGTTTTATTTCCAATAGCTATTTCACATTATTATTATTATTATTATTATTATTATTATTATTAAGACAGAGTCTCACTCTGTCACCCAGGCTGGAGTGCAGTGGTGCCATCTCGACTCACTGCAACCTCCACCTCCCGGGTTCATGGGATTCTTGTGCCTCAGCCTACTGAGTAGCTGGGATTATAGGCACCTGCCACCATGCCTGGCTAAGTTTTGTATTTTTAGTAAAGACAGGGTTTCACCATCTTGGCCAGGCTGGTCTTGAACTCCTGACCTCAAGTGATCTGCCCACCTCAGCATCCCAAAGTGCTGGGATTACAGGCATAAGCCACTGTGCCCTGCCAAATAATATATGTTAATGTCTCCAAATGAAACTCATTGATTCCAGAACCACGTCATTGATAGCAATTTCTGGGATTGGGACGTCACAGAAGTGGTGTTTGATTTTGAGTTTGTGCCATCCCTAAGTGTGTTCTGTGTCTCATAGCCATGAAAAAATATTAGGTGAATTGAAATTTCAGTAGTCAGAGAACCACATGATTTCTCCTCCTTAGAAGTTAAACTTGGTGGTAGTCATTTTAACTACAAATATTTACCAACAGCCTGTCACCAGTAGGCACCTGTACAAAACCCAGGCTTGAAATTCCCTGGTTTTCCAAGTGCAGATAATGAAACTGATTTCTAGGAAAGGGGGATATGTGGGAGGTTGCTACTAGTTTTTCAGGGTAATGGATTTAATTAGCTAAAAGTTGGGAAAAAAGAGAAACATTAGAAACATCCTCCTCAGTACTGCTATTTCCTTGACATAGCTGTAAATAGAATCCAGCATTTGTATTGTCACCAGAGAGCACAGCTGTATTGGTGAAGAGCCTCTACATGGAGGACAGCCATGACCCAGGGCATGGGCAACTCTCGAGGCCCACCTATCAGTCCTGACCCATCACCTCCAGCTCAGATCATCGTCTGCCCCAGCCCTGTTGGGTTAACCCTAATCTGCAGCCCAGGGCCTTCTTTCTGGAGGGGAGAAATCAAGTCCTTGCTTCCAGGCTGCCGTCCCCAGCCCCCAGCCCAGTGCCCAAGGAAAGCCAGGAGGAGCAAGACTTACCATCAAGGCCAGTGTCCGGATCTCCTAAAAAACCAACACCAGGCAATCAGTTGAAGAGCAAACCAAGAGCCAACTGGAAGGTTCTCACTGCACAGTCATGGAAACAGGGGATCTGGGCCCCTCAAAGGAGCATGGGTGGAGGGGGACCCTCGCAGGTGGGCTCCATGGTCCCCAGACTCACACCACCCCCACCCCCACCTCTCGATGAGGTTTGTAATCACTGGACAGAGAATATGCAGCATCTCCTAAGCATGATTATACTCTAAGGTTGTCCTACAATGGACTCAGGCACACCCTGAATGGACTGCAACCTCTACTTCACTTTACTGAAAGGGAAGGAAGCACCACCTCTTATTCTTTCTAGTCACCATCTGAGGACCCTCCTGTGTTCTTTCCTCTTCTCCCAGGACCCAGATTTCCAAGTTGCCACGCACCTCCCTTTAAACAGGCACAGGATAGCAAAATATGGAACCACTCAAAAAACAGATCAGAGAGATGACTTTTGGCTTTAAAAGAGGATTTTACACCTTGTAAATGGAGTCACACATGGACACAGACTCCTTTGAAGAAGTGATTCTTAAGCAGGGGCAATTTCTTCCCCCAAGGGATAATTGGTCATGTCTGGAGACATAGTTTGGTTATCACAGCTGAGGCTGGGGTGCTACTGGCATCTAGCAGGTAGAGACTGGGGACGCTGCTGCACATCCTACAACACACAGGACCGCCTCTCCCCCCACCACAAAGATTCTCCAGCCCCAAATGTCAACAGTACCAAGGCCGAGAAACCCTGCTTTAAAGGGTGGGGAGCGGGAGCTCATGAACTGGAAACAGGATTAAACTGACATGAAAGGAGATGCGTTCCAGGAAGATTTTCTGCTGTGTGAAAGGGGGTTATGCATACGTTAAAGAAATGGGGCCCCAGTACCCTGGATGGGCCATACCTTGTGGGGTGCCAGGATAATTCCACTGTGGCACTCAGGGGCCCAGAGGCAGGATAAATGGCCAGCTGGGCCCAGACAGACAACCCGGCCACCTGGATGCCAGTAATGGGGCCATTTGCCAGGAGGCTACACAGCGGGAGGTCGAAGGAGAGAAAGTGAGGAAGCAGCTCTCCTGGAAGCGCTGCCTGAGGGCCTGAGGGCAGGGCTCCTACTCAGCTGTGTGGAAGGGCCCCCTGATCAGGGCATGGTGCAGAGCCCTGAGGTCCATGAGGATCCTGGCCTCTGGGCTGGACCCTGCTCACCTGGAGAGCCTCATTGATGTTTCCATTGTAATCCACCATCTCTCCTTTCCCTGGTTCTCCCTTGGAGCCCTAGAAGGCAAATGAGATCTCAACCCAGGGCCTGGACCAGGAGGGCCTGGACGAGGAGGGCCTGGAGAGCGACTGTGGCCTGCTCTCTATCCGCCCACACTGGCTGCACCTGGCTGCACACACGTGGACCCAGAACAGCCAGCGGGGCCCTGGGGATTCCGAACACTCTCAGAGGATGCTCAGGGATTGCAGAACAAATGGAGGACTCCATGTGAGAAGTCTGGGCTAGGCCGAACTGGGAAGGTTGGGTCCACCTGTCCTGCCAGTCAGACCTCCCACCTGAGGGCCAGAATGCTCTTCCCCTCCTTCCCTGTCAAGACCCCAAGGTCAAGCCTGTGAAAGGAAGATTAAAAACTTGGGACCCCAGTTCACTCGGCCAAAAGAAAAAAAAAGTTAAGCTGAAAGCTGAGTCATGCAAGAAGCTGCCTTTCCTTTTGTTCCGAAGCAGAGAGCTACAGATAAAAGGTTCAATATCCCTACAGGTAGCTGCTCCACGTTCACCTTAGCTTACGTAAAGTGCCGATTTACTGAGCGTGAGACTAATACATAATCAACTATTCTGCTACTTGCTCCTTTTTCCTTGCAATGTGCGAATTACCATACCCTTCCTCTTTCCCCTCCAGCCTGCTTTTCCCCTTTAAATATCGAAGCCCTCAAAATCATCTTTGGCAAAAGGCACAGACATGTCTCTTGGGCATGTGCCCTTAACCTTGGCAAAATAAACTTCTAAATATTAATTGAGACCTGTCTCAGATGCTTTTTGATTTACCAGCTGCTTCACACTGTGACTCCAGGCGAGAGAGGCACGTACCTTGGGGCCAGCTGGTCCCTGTTCTCCAGCTGCTCCAGGCTCCCCCTGTTGCATGACAAAATTGGAGCGAAGTGGGGATGAAGTTGGTACAGAGAGCCTGATGTCCCTAGATGGGCCATGTAATAAGGGCCAGGAGGCTCCTCTTAGTTCTTAGTTCATAGAAGTGCAGGTTCCGCCCTTTCAGGAAACATCCAGGGAACACCCACCCACACTCCTCTGTCCCTCTGAGTCCCTCTGGGACTCGGTTCTGAGTTCTGGGTCTGAGTTGCTCCCACTTCAGACTCAGTGGCATTCTTTCTGCCGCTGAGTCTGTTCATTGTTAGTGACTCCCCTTGGTCTCTCTCGCACCTTTTCCCCAGTCCCCTGAGTCAGTTGCCTCCATGGGAACAGGGACATTTGCTTCTCTTTAATTCTATTCTGCTCAGGTATCCAGGGCTCAGCAACTTTTTGCCAATTATCTGGGTGTCAGTTGCCATCGAGAGCCCAAACGGTTCTTTTGCTGCCCACTCTACTCGTGAAAGACCCAGAATGCCGAGTGAAACGTGGAGGGCCAGGAGGGTCTCAGGAGGACATGGGTGTATGAGCACCCACCTCCCAGAGTGGGCAGGTAGAAGGATTTGTTCCTGTTGCAAACAGGACAGAGCCATGGGGAATAGATGAAAAAGCGGTGTAACTTGTGAAAAACCAAGCGCAGTTTCAATTTTTCTGGGATAATGAAAGACAATTGAAAAAACCAAGATAGATAGAAAGTAAAAATAAAGGAAACAAGAACCCTTTGGTGTGACTCCTGATGACCCTGCTCATGGGACGTGGAGCCACTGCTGCCTCTGGGTAACCCGCTGTCTTTCTCCTCCACTGCCACAGCACTTTAGCCACTGTGAACTCATGAGGGACGCAGCAGCCTTTCATAGGGAGTAGCTGGAGAGAAGCAAGAGCCCCTCATTTACCAGTGGCTTGGGAAGCTCTGTGTCACTCCCTGGTCAAGCGTCCCATCCCTAGACTGGCTTTTGCATGACTGCTGTCTCAGTGGATGACTCTCTAAAGCCCAAGCCAACCAGGAAATAGGGAAGCCAGGGGTCATGGCCAGTCAGCCATGGGCCCTGAGGGATACCCTGAGGGCTGGCTGGGACGATTCTTGACCTCCCAAGCTGACCCTCATCTTGCAGCTCTGGGATGTGAGGGTCTCTGTACCTTGTCTCCTTGCCGCCCTGGGGGGCCGACCTGGCCATCGACACCCGCTTCTCCCTGGGGAAGAGGAGAGAGTTGGGATGAGGGCATGCTGGGCACCTGGACAGCTGCTTCTGGGGGAAAAGATGGTCTTGCCGCTCATGCCCTGGGTGTTGCCTTTGGGCCTCTCTTTCCCCGATGGCTTCAGCACCTCCCACTGTTCCACCTCCCTGACTCCTACCCACCCTTGGGCCCAGCCCAGGTCTTGCTTCCTCTGGAAGCCCATCCCTGCTTTCCTCCCCTGCATTCTGTACCCTTTACTGGTGTCCACTCTGCCCTGCCAGGCCCTCCTAGGCCCACGCAGAGCCCAGCCCGTGGCAGGTGGATGCGGGCGGAATGAATGAGTGTATTGCCCCAGGTCATGTAGAGTAATTCACGCTTTCCTTCTGAGCTAAGAAAGAGACCCCCTTCATTTCTCAGGGCTGCTAAAGTAAACCAAGCAACACAGGAGGCATCTGCTTTGGGAAACCCAAATCTTACCATTGCACTTTTCAAGCAGCAAAAGGAAAGTGAGGGCAGTTTCCATTTGCAGCTGCCTCCACTGCTGCCACCTACCAGATGTGCTGGTACCAGGTGGGGCCCAGCTGATAGTTGACCTGCAACCTACTCAGAGCCAAGGTGGGGGGCCTCTTGGCTGTCCTGAGGCCCTGAAGCCATCGGTCCCTCGCTCAGTTACAGCACAGCCATTGAGGTCCTGCAGCCATTGCGCCCTGACTCAGTTACATCAGAGTCATCTGAGTCACTGGGACTATCCATCTGCCCCAGGGAAGACCTCTCCTCTGAAAGGTCCAACTGTTATCTGCTTGGAAGCAGGCGCTGGGTCCAAATGACCTTTTTGGAATCCATGGGGAAAACCACACATCTGGAGCAGGGGAAGGCTAGAGAAGGCGGGATGTCCGGGATGTAGAGTCCCCGAGAACGGGCTGAAGACAAAGTCCCCAGGTAAATGCCTCCCCGACACTGATTCCAGGGAACACTCACCTTTGGCCCTGGGGGTCCAGGGAGCCCTGGAGGGCCAGGTTCCCCTCTGCCTCCTCCAATGGAGTTGCCAGCATCGCCTTTCTCTCCCTGAGGGTGGAAGGTGGAGTTAGCGTCCCTGGTGTGGAGGAAGGTCTAGGCTGAGCACTGGAGGGACACTATGGAGTGTGGGCCCCAGGATGTCTGGGGACCGACCAGGGGCCTTCAGAACCCCAGACTGGTCTGATCCAGCCGTGGGATTTGAAGAGAGATTGGAAGTGTGTACTGAAGGGCAACAGGTTTAGAGCTGACACAAGGGACCCTTCGAAACTGGGTCTGGAGCAGTGTTTCTCAAAGCGTATTCCATGGAACACTGCTCAGTGGGTTGAGAATATTCAAAATGGGGAATAACATTGTTATTGGTGGCCAAACTATGTTAAGCAATGCAGCATTAAATAAGGCTTTGCAGACCCCGCCACTGCAGGGTGCTCCAGCCTCTAACAGGCTGAGGAGCACTGCGACTCTCCAGGAGCCCATCTGATTATGCACACCTCCCCTAACTTATTTTGGCCTCATCTTTTTTTTTTTTTTTTTAAATTTTTAAATTAAATATCTTACAGAGCTCATGAACTGTGGGATGCATTTGCAGAGCTGGTACAAAGAAATCTGACCGGGTCATCGCTACCGAATTCTTTACATTTAGACATTTTATTTTTGCCAATCAGGGCCTGCCTATGGCCCCTCTCCCCCAACAAACAGAATCTGTCTGTGTTCCAGCTGCCTTTCCTGCAGTCTGGGAGACAGACACATCCAATGCTGGGGCCCGTGTGGATGTGCAGGGCTGGGTATGGGATGTGGGTGACAAAGGACCTGAACCCTCATTCAGAGTAACACCTACCTTCTGCCCCAGGAGGCCAGGAAGCCCAGGGGAGCCTTCAGCCCCCTTCTCACCCTGCAGGGAGATGCAGACAGTGGGGGGGTTAGGAACTGTCTCTGCAGCAGGTTTGGGAAGCCACCAGCCCCACAGCTTAGGGCCTTGCCTTCCCTTGCTCCTGCCTCCCTGCTTCTGCCCCCGGCTGGCTTTCCGAAGGGCTCCACTTCCTCCTGGCCCCCATCCAGGCTGGCTACTTCCATGGGCTACTTCGCATTGGTGACATCTGCATGACTGCTTTCCTTATTCCCATGTGACCCGGGCCCTTGTCATTCATGCTGGGGAGAAGTCACACGGGCCACAGATCATAACAAAGGTCAGAAGCATCTAGTCTATCCTGGGGATCTCCTGGGAGAGGTGAGCAGTTCAGAACACCAGTGGTTGGGCAAGCAATTCCTTTTCACCACTCTGCTCTTCTTCAGATTCTTAATGCTTAGCAACTAAGGCCCCCGCGTCTTTTCTAACACCCCCTCTCTGCCTCTAGCTATAACCAGCTCATCTTATTTGGACATAGGGTCATCGCAAATGTAATGAGTTAGGATGAGGTCCCACTGGAGTAGGGTGAGCCCCTATCCAATGTGCTGATGTCCTTATAAAAGGGAGAAATTTGGGCACAGACATGCACATAGGGAAATGCCATGTGGAGATGGAGGCAGAGATTGGGGTGATGCGTCTATAAGCCAAGGAATGCCAAAGATTGCCAGCAAGCTCCAGAAGCCGGGAGAGAGGCCTGGAGCAGATTCACCCCCTTGGCCCTCAGATGGAACCCACCCTGCTAACACCTTGCTTTTGGACTTCCAGCTTCCAGAACTGTGGGACAATGAATTTCTTCTGCTCAAGCCACCCAGCCTGTAGTACTTTGTTACCACAGCCCTAGCAAAATAATACACTTACCTACTCAGCTTCTTCCAGTACAGAAGAACTCCTTTCTCCCCCATGACATGAATCATAGAGCCCCTTAGAGATACTGAACCCCATTGTCATTTCACAGATTTGGCGGGGGAAGCCCCAGGAGGTTACGTGACTGGTGGCCAACCCCTTACTAAGTCAGTGGCAGAGGCGGCTTGAGCCCCTGTCTCCCAGTTGCTCTGCCTTTTGGGACACAAAGGCTTCACAGAGCAGCTGTCTTGGTCAGCTCAGGCGGCTATAACAAAGTCTGGGTGGCTTTGACAGCAGAAATGTATTTTCTTACAGTTCTGGAAGCTGGAAGTCTGAGATCAGGGTGCCAGTATGGCCAGGTTCTGGTGAGAGCCCTCTTCCTGCCTTGAAGATGATGGCCTTCTTGCTGTGTTCTCACAAGGCAGAGAGGGAGAAAGGTCTCTCAAAGCTCTCTCTCTCTCTTCCCTTTCTTCTAGGGTCACCAATCCTATTGGATTAGGGCCTCAACCTTATGGTCTTATTTAACCTTACTGACCTCCCCAAGGCCAAGGCCCTGTCAAAATACAGCCACACTGGAGGCTTCAACATATGAGTCTGGGAGGGACATATTCAGTGCATAGCAGTGTCCAATATCAGGTGAGCTTCCAAGAGCACCCCACCAGCAGGGCTGGGGTATCAGGTCAGCACAAGAAGCTTTGCTACCCAAGGCCCAGGGGAGAGGCAGTTCTCATGTGTAATAATGTGAGCTCAGGGCTCTGGGCTTATAATTTGGTCAGATGTCTCAATGAACATTCATTCCAGCTGGAGCCACAAAAGGTACCACACCAAGTCTTTGGGTGTCTTCTCCTTGGCACCTGCCCCAGGGTAGCAGCTGAATGGTAAAGTGGCCTGAGGCTGGCCAAGAGGGGTTGTGGAGGGCCAGGCAGAGGCCCTGGCAGTGGGAGGGAGTCCCCGCTGCCCTGTCTTGCCTGGGCTGCTCCTGCAGATGTGCTTAGTCTGGGCATCCTTCAGAAGCAGGCCAGGTGGAAAAGGAAAGGATGTGGGTCCTGACCTATGGAGATCCTCAGGGAGCAGAGGTGGAGGGAGGCAGGTTCCTCCTTCTGCTGGGCTTTCTGTTGGGTAATCAAGGCTGCCCAGGAGAGTGGGTGTGCTCTTGAGGTGGGTTTCTGAAGCTTGGCCAGGCCATCCTGCCACTCCCCTCATCTTGGGACACATGCACCAACAGCACGCTGCAGGCGACACACCAGCCACGGAGGAAGGCCAGGGAGCAGGGGACTGGTGAGGCCAGGACGAGGGGGCACACGCTCAAATACACGATATCCTACCCTCTGCCCCCTCTTTCCCAGCAAACCTGGGGGCCCCGGCTTCCCTTCTGCTCCTGGATCTCCCTTTGGGGTAAGAAGAGAAAGTCACTGATAAGAAGATGGGGCAGGGAGTGAGGGGTAGGATGGGCAGTGATCATTGACCAGCATTTCCAGAATACTTGTCCCTTAAGCTCTTCCTCTTTAAAAAAGGGTGTTCTGGTCAAAAAAGTTTTGAAAATGCCACATAAGATATTTCCTTTTGAGAGCTCCTCAATGCACATTTAGCAAATTAAAGGTTCTGAGAAGGTCTGCAGCAAAGAAACCTGTGTAATATTTCTAACCTAGTATTTCTCAACTTTTTTTCTTGTCACATCTCTTATTGTCATACAAGAGGGAAAGAGAACCCTGTAGGTGCAGGGGACAATAGTCACTGCCTGCTGCCGCTGGCATGCCTGCAGGCCAGGACCCAGGGAGGGGGAGGCATTTGCAGTGTGCTCCTGACCAGTGGGCCCTTCTCTGCTCAGCCAGGTCCCCAGCCCCAGGCCAGCCTCAGGGGGACCAAGAGCAAAACAGCAGCAGCGCCTCCCACCTCTGCCCATGACCAATGCTCTGTGCAGCCCAGAACATTCTCTCTGTATCAGTACCTTGGTTCCTGGGATCCCTGGCTCGCCCTGTGTGGAAAAAGAGAAACAAATGTGAGACACAGAAAAAGCAGAAACAAATGAGCAAGGCACCTGTTGGTGGAGGTGGGGTGGGGGGCAGTCGGGGTGGGATTAGTGAAACATCTGGCCAGCCCCGGCTCTTCTCTGTTCAGGCATCAGGTCCCAGGCCAAAGGAGGCCTATCAGGCTACTGACCCTTAGAAGGTTCGGCCGGGCGCGGTGGCTCAAGCCTGTAATCCCAGCACTTTGGGAGGCCGAGATGGGCGGATCACGAGGTCGGGAGATCGAGACCATCCTGGCTAACATGGTGAAACCCCGTCTCTACTAAAAAATACAAAAAACTAGCCGGGCGAGGTGGCGGGCGCCTGTAGTCCCAGCTACTGGGGAGGCTGAGGCAGGAGAATGGCGTAAACCCGGGAGGCGGAGTTTGCAGTGAGCTGAGATCCGGCCACTGCACTCCAGCCTGGGCGGCAGAGCAAGACTCCGTCTCAAAAAAAAAAAAAAAAAAAAAAAAGAAGGTTCTGTTCTTCCCCAGGTGAGGGGCGTGGCAGGTGGGAGCATAAGTGAGGCAGCCCAGGAGGAAGGAGAGGAAGGAATGGGCATTTGGTTTGGACATGGTGCCCCCTGGAAGTGCACCTGCTGTGAAGATTGAATTTGAGCACTTGTTTTTCCAGGCTATCCTCGCATCTGCCTGCCAACCAAATGGGCAGTCAGGGTGGGGGTTCTGGAGATGAACTCCTGCTCTCTCTGAAGCTTTGGAAGCATATAGCTACTGAATTACAGAGCATAAAGGAAAGATCTGGGCTGCCTTCCTGCTGCCTTGGTGCCTTGGCAGGCTAGTGAGTTGAGGCAGGAAACCTTCGCTATTTACTTGCAAGGCTTAGTCACACATCTGTGGCTCAAGGTTATGCACCTGGCACAAATGTTACTTTGAGAAAAATGTTTCCAAATCCTGTATGCCCCCTCATTGGTCTGCCAGCCACCCCACTGAGCCTAAGATACCCAGCTCTGCCCGCTCACATCTCTCCCACCCTGTCCCTGATGTGTTGGTTGCAAAAGTCCACTGACCTTCATCCCAGCCACGGCAATTCCAGGAGTGCCCTGGCAGAGAGAGACAAAAAAAGGTCCAAAGACATTCTGCAGCGAGGGGGCAGCGGCGGAGGGTAGGGGGGGGCGGTGCAGTGGACAGCCTCCCCATGGTGCGATGGGAAGGAGGACCGCTCATTCCTCCCAACCCCACAACCACCAACCCCCGCTGGGAGGTGGGGGTGCTGAGCTGATGCCATGAGAATGGACCCTGAGGAAGGGGCTTTGTGCAGCTTAGTCTGCAGGGCTCCCTGGGCTTCCCAACCACCTGCGTGGCTCCTGGCCTCTCCTAGGAGGCACAGTGGGGACTGTGGGGCACCAGATGGGGCTGGGAGGGGGTCCCTGGGGTGGAAGGGGGAGCTTCATTGGAATATGAAAGGAGGAGGAGATGGGAGGGGAGAGGGCAGGAGGATGGAAAGCCACAGGAGAGGGGGGCAGAGTAGATGACAAAGTAAAGGGGCTGATTTCACCAGGACAGTCGTCCCCAGTGTCTGATTGACATGACCCTCACAGTCAGCTCTGCGCATCTCTGCCCTCACAGACTGGGGAGTGGCTGGAGTGAACCCTGTTTTCGTATCAGCCCAAGGCCACCTACTTGGAGAGATATATGATGCCCAAAGTGCCCCTTAGTAAATCTCAAGTGGAGGTGATTTTTGGGGGTCCCTACTCTCCACTTGGGTCTTAGGACTGCAGTGGAGCTAGGGGTACCTGAAATGGCTTTTTATGACCCAGAGATACCCAGGAGGAGGCCGCCCACATCAGGGCGCACTGATGAGAGACCACAGTGCTGCAGCTGGGAGAGCCAGGGCAGGCAGAAGGAGGCCCAAAGAACTGGGACTCCAGAGTGTCCCTGGAGCTGGGGAGAGAGGGATGGGCGCTGGGGGAGGGGCCTTGGGGCTGCTTGGGATGCGGGGAAGGGGGAGGTACCTTGGCTCCATGCTTGCCGGGCATCCCTGGCATGCCCCGTTCTCCCTGGAGGAAGAAATGAGAAAGCATGAGGAGAGGACCAGACTCGGGGCCTGTCAGCCTGCAAAGACATTGGTGAGAATGGCTTGTCTGGAGGCTGGGATGGCTGTCCCGCTCATGTTGAGCTCTGAGGACCCTGCTGGTGGCAGCTGTGTGGGCCCCTGCCCTCAGCTATGTGAACTTCCAGGAGGGCCCAAGTTACAGGTCACAGAGCAGGAAAGGCCCCCAGAGAGAGAGGCTCACTTAGTGGAATGCAAGTTCAGCAAGGGAAGCGACTGGCCCAAGATCTACCTACCACTCCGTGGTTGAGCTGTACCTGGAACTTGGGCTGTGGGACGGGAGCAGGGGCAGGAGCCACCCATTGGCCGCTTACCTACTGCACACCTTCCCTCCGGTCCCTGCCTGGGACTTCTTGCCTCGTTTTCACTCCAGCAGCTTTGCTAGGATGGTACCTTCTGGCTGAGCCAGACAGGAGCTCTCTTCTCTTTTCATCTGGGGTTCCTTTCCCTTCCAAGTCCTCTGGGTCTAACTCTTCCCAAGGACATGTGTCGCTGCCCATTTATCCGCACCCATTTCTGACCCTACCCGTCTGGAGGCACAGGTAGGGTCACCTGTCCATTGTTGCTTCTCTGGGAGAGCATAGGGCTGCTCTACCATCTTGGCACTGCCCTACCTTTATGTTCAACATCTTTACTTCCCCAGGAAAATGCCAAATCTGTGAGAGTAGGGTGAGATCAGGATGAACGACACACCGCAAGGAGGTGGAGTTGGAGATGACAGCCAGGGACAAATGGGAGGCCAAGAGCAGGTAAGTCAGGACTATCATTGGCTACATCAGGGGATGGGGGGAGGGCAATGCCTGGTTCCAGTTGAATCCTATGTAGTGCCTGAGCACGAAGCCCCAGCTGGGGCCCGGGATGGTGTCCAGCAACAGGTGACTGCAGCCAGCCTGCTGCCACTTCCTCCATCTGAAGGCCAGCACTGTGGACGGGCAACACAGAGTGTGACAATCCTGCTCCCGGCCCAGCTGCCCCATTGGGTGTGACTGCTGTGGCTGCCAGGCCAGGCTGCAGTTCCCATAGGCTTAAAGGCAGAGGGGATCTGGTGTTCCCTGGCTTCCTTCTCAGCTGTCCACACTCTCCCTTTCCTGCCATCTTACAGGAGGTCCTGGTCCCTCCTTCTCCTTACCAAGGCTAGAGTACTTTCATCCTCTTCCTCGGTGATGGGTCTTCCATGCAAGTGTCCAGTTAAGCTCCCTAACACACAGGCTGGATAGCGAGACCCCTGCCTTAAAACATCCCTGGCCTGCTCTTGACAGTAGGAAAAGGACCAGGTTCCTGAGCATGACGTTTTGACCCCCGCTTCCTTCCTAGCCTCATCACCTGATATCATGGGGTGCATCAACTAGTTTCTGTGTCCCTGAAAACACCAACTGTTTCCACAGTTGTGTCTTTCTGCCATTTCTTCAACTGAAAACCCCTGCATCGTTTGGATTCTTGGTTGACAGAGCAGCCAGTGCTTGAGAACCCTGGGCTGCGCTGCCCTCGCACACTGACTCCTGCACCCTTAGGGGCCACAGACCCGAGGGCCTCTGAGTAGAGAGAGGCTCTGCCCTGTTTTCAGCCTGAAGAGGCTGTTTGATGGGAGTGGGGCCCTTTTATCTCTTCTATGAAGCTTTTCGCTATCCCCTATTACCCAGCACTGCATCCTCAATGCGGCAGGGACCACTTAGCGTTTGTAATCTGCACACACAAATTTACGTCTGCCTGAGATAGCTTTGCTTTTATCCTCTTTGGGCCAAGTCTCTAAATTCTACAAAAGGCCTAGAATCTTTAGTTCCCAATGCCAGAGCCCTCTCTCAGCATGACTCCACCAGTGACCCCTGAACCACAGGTGGGATGGCAGAGCTAAACTCAGGAAGTTACCACAGCTGAAAATCCAGAGCCCAAGGCCTGCCCTAGACATTAACTTCCTTCTTGTGGGACTGAGAGAGAAGGGCACAGCCACTTACTGCAGCTGCCATGTGTCTGCCCTGGACTGAAAAGCTTTACAACCTTCCTCTATTCCACCTCCAACAATCCCTTCCAGTGTGGGAGTGGATGTTATTCTCGTTTCACAGGTAAGCTAACCGTGGCTCACAGAGGCCAGGTAAGATTGCCAAGGTCGTGCAGCCTAGGGCTTTGGATAGTTTGTTGTCCGTATGCCAAGGTGCTCACTTCTCTTGGCCAACCCAAATATCAGATGGACTGATGTTCTGTCTGCTTCCATCAAACAGCCTTAAAGCAGAGCAGAGCCCCTCTTTGCTTGGGGAAGGGGGGTCCTTAGGTCTGTGGCCCATCAGAGTGCAGGGGTCGGTGTGTGGGGGCAGCTCAGCGCAGGATGCCCAGAAAAGCTCACTGCCTGTGTGCACAGCTGCTCTGCGGCCGGCAGAGGGCGCGACAGTACCTCATCTGAAGTCTGGCTACTCAGGCCACAGCGGTCTCCAAGCCCTCTCAGTAGTACCAGCTGAGGGCTCCTGTCATTCTTTCCTTTGGAGGGCCCCCTGCTAACATTCTGAATGACTAAACCAGTTTGACTCAGTACAGAGGCCTCCACAGTCCTCTGGTGTGGGTGCAGGTGGGAGGTCAGCTTGGGAGTCCTTGACTATTCCGAGGCCCCCGTCATCCCTCTCTTCCACTTTCTCTATCTTTTCTCTTGCTTTCCCACCAATGCCCCTGCCCTCTTCTTCCCACCTCCAATTCGGGGAGCTGGGCTGGGAGTGCAAGTGACCACGGATAAGCCACTTTCTCCCATTGGTCCAGCGTTCTTGGTTGCAAAGTGCGGTTAGATCAGATATCTCCTATCCACTGGCGCTCCTGTCTCTTCCCACCCACCCCAGCCCTGTCTCTGCTCCCCTGCACGCCCTTTGGAAGGAGAGAGGCCAAAGCTGGAGAGGTGCCATTTGGCTTGGTTGGTAGCTCCAGAAAAAGGATCTGTGGAGTGGGAAGGGACTCTTAGCTTTGGTTAAAAATGCAGCTCTAGGAGCGGTCTCAGTGGGTCTCTGCTCTCCCCTCCTCCTACCCACAGGGGTGCTCCTGCAGGGAGGAGGTGGCGTCTGCTTCAAGCTTGTCTCTGGGCTTCTGTCTCCAGTCCCAGAAGAAACTGTGCAGAGCAAAACCCCGGAGCGTGAGAGTCTCCAGGCTAATTGGGGTTGTCCTCAGCCCCTGTTGATGTGAGTGTGTAAAGACACAATCAGGCACTCGGGGAAATCAGAGCCCCGGGAGCCTCCTCGGGAGGCAGCCCTCCTTGTTAGGGTGGCTGACCTTCGCCCCTTCCCTCCTTTCTGGGTCAATTCTCTTAATTCTGCAAATGACCCAGGCTTCCTTGATCCCCATCGCAGGGCCTCCGTCCCTCCCACCCCCTTGCTTGGCAGGAAGCAGGGGCGCCCCCACTGGCCTCCCCCAGCTGACCTCGCTCTGCTGCTCACTCCACTCTCATTAGGCTCACTCCCCAGGGCTTGTCTCTAGGGACCTGCCCCTGCCTGACCTCTGAACTGGGGAACGGGGCTTCTCCTAAAGCCAAAAACATTGGTTCCTGGAAGACGGTGAGGTGAGAGTCATTATCAAGGACTCCAGCATCGCTGTGGCCGGGGCCCATGTGCAGGAGGCAGGAGGCAGGGGGAGGAAGTGGGGGTGGTTGTTGCCCGAGGAGGATGGTGGCTCACCTCTGTTCAGAGGGCTGTTCCTTGGGGCATGTCTTTGTGCAAGCCTGTCTAGGGGCTCCTTCTTTTCTAATTCCCCTCCTAGGTTTTCCTGTTTAAAAAGTGTCTTAGTAACTGTGCTCAGTTTCCATCCACTTACTCATCACTGTCTTGGTTTTCGGAGGGCCTGGCTCACTCAGTCCAGCAAAGCCCACAGGCCTCGATTCACCTCCTCTACCTCTGCCTCCTCTTGTCTCCCCAGAAGGGACTCAGAGGTTCCTCTGGGGGCTCTCAGCCGCCTTACTTGGGCTGGAGAAGTGGGTGCTCTGAGCCTTACAAAAGGTCTCAGCCATGTGCATGGTGTGATGGCAGAAGCTGTGACTCCCGGGCCAACATCCAGCCACCCCACTGCAAGGCTGGCTTTTTAACCTCAGTGCCAAGAACCAATGCAGGAAGGGGTAGATTGTAGTCACTGTGCCTGAGAAGGCTCTAGGGGAGCACAAGTGGGTAGAGAGGCATTTGCTTTGAATGGCCTTGAAGGCCTGTCCCATCCCTGATTTTGAGGCTGCCACTCAGACTCCCCAGCTGGGCCCTGCCCCTGAGCACCACACAGCATTGATAGGTCCTCTGTTCTGGTCCCAGATTCCAGGTGGGAGGATGCGTCCTTTACAGGGATGATGGAACGGAAGGGAGCTCCTTGGAGCATAAACCAGCCGTGCTCTGCTCCTGTGGGAGTAGCCTCTCAATTGGCGATTTACTGTTTGTTGAACAAGCTGGGCAGGGACTTGGCAAGAAAGCACAGTCTAGAGGAAGGAAGGGGGCTTTAAGGTCAGCTCCCAGCCAAAGTCAGGCCAGGGAAGCACGGGGAAGTAAACGAAGTTCTCTAAGATTAGGCCTGGGTTCTGCTGCAGCCAGGTCTGGGTTGGAAGGCCCTGAGCAAA
The DNA here is from genome assembly GCF_049350105.2 of Macaca mulatta. NCBI lineage: Eukaryota > Metazoa > Chordata > Mammalia > Primates > Cercopithecidae > Macaca > Macaca mulatta. The sequence goes on from NC_133414.1 coordinate 79,715,812, forward strand.
TGCATCTGGTGGCACAGGCTCTTTGTTCTCTGTAACGGAGGAGGAAGGCCTGCCTGAGAGTGTGGGGAGTTTGCAGGGAGGGGGTGGAGGGATGGTGGTCGGTGGACGGCTCAAGCCTGAAGCCTGGACCAGGGTCTTTTCCCCAGGCCAGAAAAGCCAGGTGTGGAGGGCTAATGGTTTTCTCCCTGTAAAGAGTTCCCAGGTCTTCCTTCCGGGAAAAAGGCAGCTCAGTTCCCGCTTCCCTGCTCCAGCCAGCTTCCACACCAGAGAGGACCAGAACTGCGGAAATTCCAGGTCCTCTGGTAATTAGGGCCGGCAGGAAGTGATCCGGGGAATTACCGGGGTTGGGTGCCCCATTGAAGGCCAGGGCTTTGGAAGGGCGGCTGGCTTGTAATCTCAATTTGAGATCGGTTGATTTTGTAGTTAGTTCCAAAAAGAAAAGTCAGCTCTAATTAATCTTGGACTTTGGAGTGCATGAAAAACAGAGCCCAGAGTGCTCAGGGTGGGGGCTGGGGTCGCTTTAGTCTCCACAAGGTCTCGGATCAGAGGCCCAGATCTTAGTTTTCTTATCTTTTATGCGAATAGTCTGGATGTCCCCACTAGGATTTCATAGCTTTCAAAGAAAATGCTGTCCCCGCACTAGCAGGCTCCTGCATCTATGGCTTCCATCTGCACGGAGCACTCAGTGGGAGTGGGAACGGCATGGGCTACTCAGGTCCTACAAGAGCAGGAGGGGTGCAGGAAGGTTTCAGGAATAGCTGTCGTGGAAGGTTGGGGCAAACTGCCTCCTCCAGGCTTTACTGGAGTCCTGAAACCATTCCAACTCCCTGGGGGACTCATTTGGGTGGAGTCAGTGCCAATGGGTAAAGCACTCCACTTCCTTAATTCTTTGGCAAGAGCAACACACCAAGTACACCCCGTTCTCTGCCGCGGACTCTGCAGACACTGCTCCCAGAGAGCCTGGAGGCTCAGAGAAAGACCTGAATCCAGCCTTCTCTTACAAGAACGAAAACAGCTCAACTGCTACATCCTTTCCTTCCATTCATGGAGGGGTCTGGGGGAAGGTCTACTGGAAATCACCATGGCGTCCCTAAGGGTTGCTAAGAGGCAGATAGTAAAGTCATTAGAGCAAGGCTTTGGGATCACACAGACCTGGCTTCTCTATTTCCTAGCTGTGGACCTTGGGGAAAATGGTCTCTGTGAACCTCAGTATGCTGGTCCATAAGTTGGGAATTGAGTGAAACCTACCTCACAGGGTCATTACAAGGATTCAATAAGTTCATGCATGCAAAGTGCCTAGTACATAGCCTGGCTTGTTGAAGAGGCCAGTAAGGTAGTTACAATTGCACGAGTTATCATTCTACAGAAATGTGTCCACCACACGGGCCCTTGCTCTGGCTGGCAGATCAGAATCCTCATGCCCTTTGGCTGAAGGATTGAGAAGGGGCAAGGAGAAGGGCCAGCACGGCCACAGAATGAAGGCTGAGATGGCCGGGTGGATGGGCTTCTGTCCCCGTGCCCTTCCCCAGCCCTCTAGCCATCTCATCAGAGGGCCCATCCCATCTCCTCCCCAGGGCATCCCTGTTTCTGGAGAGCCCCATTGGCCTCCAGGAGGGGTAGCGGCAGTTGCAAGCAGCTCTAGCTTGAAGCCCTCATGTTCCTCCTCTGGTCTGAAACCCACAGCCTGAAAGAGGGGAATGTGTGTTTCAGCCATGGTCCTTCATGCAAACCCTGAGGCTTAACATCCAGACCACCACAGACATCAAACGCGCCCCCAAAGTGAGACAAACAGACCAGCTCTGATGTACTTAGAGATAAGCGCTCACCAGGTTTTGTGATCCACATACAATCTGACAATACTCGTCAATCCTCTTGACAGAGAGCCAAGGTTGTAATGTTTTAAACACGCTTTGCATCTTGCAACGTATTTAAAGTAGATCAGTGTCATAAATTTGGATCAAATAGATACCACATGGGTGCACAACAATACTCACAGTGTCTAGGCGGGAGGGTTGGCCCCGACTGGGGCATGGGGGCAGCACAGGGGCCACTGACCACACTGGGCTTTTATCTCAAGGAACTGGTGGAGAAGCCTGCCTTGTGGGTCTGGCTGGCCTTTGAGAGGATGCCAGGCCCAGTCCAGCTGCTGGGGGTGGTGGTGGACATTAGCAAACTTCATAGGCTGAGAGGCTATGGTGTCAGAAAGGTGTCCGTCCCTCCAAGTGGGTCAGATCTCTGGGGTGAAGCAAGGAAGCTCATGTTGGGGGCCCATCAGCTACCCCACAGGTCCCGCTCACATCCTGACCTCAAGAGGCAGTCACATGCCCCCTGTCTCAGCTTGGCATCCCCAGCTGCTGGCACTGTTCCTCCCCAGGGTAGTGAGGGAGGGCAAACTCATCTTCCCAGTCTCTGAGACCAAGCCACCCTTCATGTTAGTGCCTCCTCCCTGGGCCTTACTCCAAGCAGAGAGCACAGCATGGAGGAAAGAATTAAAGTGAGGACTGATGGGCAAAAGAAGGGAGGTGGGGGAACATTCCTCCACATCCCAGAGAAACCATTAGTAGGCGGAGGTTGGGAGGGTTGGTCTGTGCAGTTAGCTTAGCCTGGGGTGAGTCCCCTGAGCAGACATTTAACTTCTGCACCAGGGTGCAAAGACAGACTGGCCACAAGGCTTGGACTGATGAGGCCTGGTTTCTAATTCCAGAATGGCTGTTTACCAGCTGTGCAACCTTGGGCAAAGTATTAACCTCTCTCATTTATACAATCAGGATAATGATTGTATCCTGTAACCACTGAGCCATGGTAAGAACTGAGTAAGTTTGAAAAAATGAACTTTCTAAAGTAGAGATGTGAAATATTGCTGCACTGCCCAAAGATGAAAAGTCGCTTCATCTCAAGATTCAGAGGGGAACAAACTTCTGCCTGACCATGGTGATCACTGGCGTCAAGACATTTGCCATCCCGGTGAGGCTGGGGCAATGGGAGAGGCACTTGTAGCCTCCCAAGGAATGACCTCAAGTCCTTGGTGACGGGCCATCTGCTGCTGGTCATAGTTCCCAGTGCCAGCCCTCTGTCCTTTGGTGGACTTGGAGGCAGTGGAGAGTTGGTGGCAAGATAAGAGTCCCAGCAGATAAAGGCCAGCACAGAGGAAAGGGTGCCCAGACCAGCCATGGGCTGTTGGCTTTGCAAGGCTAGTGGCTCCAGTGGCACCTACTGAAAAGACTCAGTGATAGGCTGGGAGAGGTGGAGGCAATGGGAACCTTCCAGTGACCCAGAGAGGTGGTGATGGGGCATGATGGCCTCACAGCCCCTCCAGATTCCATGAGAAGAGGCCACTGGAGAAAAGCAGAGAGGGTGGTTTGGCAGAGAAAGAAGGGTTGGGAGGCAAGAGTCCAGCACGAAGGGGAAGGGTCTTCTCCTCAGTGCCTCGTGAGACCTAGGAGTGGGGATGCTTCTGACAAGCCCTGGATGTGGACGGAGAAAAGGCGTGGACGAAGGTTCAAGGAGACAGAGCCTCCTCTCAAGGTCAGGGCACAAGGCTCAGAGCGGCTCCTCTCTTAAGGGTATGGAGCCGACTCTGTCTCCATGAAGCTATGACTTCCCTGAGCTGGAAGGGATTTTAATCCAGTCTCCCAGCTGATGCAGAGACTTCTCTAAACACATCCTGGACCAGTCATTATCTAGCCTCTAACTGAACACCTCTGGTGACCAGAACTCCCTCCCACCTTCCCAAGGCATCTGGCGATTAGAAAGCTCCCTCTTCTGGAGCTGGAATTGCCCTTCTCGTAGAGTTTATTTATTGGCACTTGCTCTACTTCTAGTCATGCAAAAGAAGTATGATCCTTCTTCCGCACAAGAGCAGGGAGGCTCTGAGCAAATCTCCCACGTCCTGGGGACAGGAAGTGCTCCCCCATCAGCAGGGCTACGCTGGTCTTCTCTGCAAATTCAATGTAGCCTGGGTTAAATGTTTCTTCCTACAATTTGAGTCTAGGATCGCCACTCTCCCGGGACAGGCCCTCTAGCATCAGGACACCCTAACCCCAAGCAGAGGATTCTCCGTACTCAGGACAGCAGACCCCATGCCCCTTTCTGGATGAATCAGTCTTGCAGTTTGCAGCAGAATGCAGACACCTGTCATGGTATAATGCCAGCCAAGGGCATCGCCGTGATGCCTGGAGACCCTCTGCTGCCCTGCAACTCCTTCACAACTCTTTCAAGCAAGAGCTGGCCTGGCTGCTAATGAAAAACCGACCCCGCGTTGCACCAGGAGGCAGTAAATTTTATGAGTCTGTGTGAGTGGATAGAGGCAACTGCGGGGGCTGATTTCCACTTCCTGATACAATACAAATGTCTTAGTTTATGTAGAACTAATTAAAGATCTCTCAGGTCTTGCCATTTCATTCACCAGGCACCCATAAAGCCATGTGGTTATGGCAACCTCCTGACTGCAGCGTGCGAGGAATGTGCTTTGCAGGGAGTGATTCTTCCCCTTCCAACATTTCTGCCCCTCTCCTGCTGCTGCCTTTCCTTCCTGCCTCTTTTCTCCTCTTGGAAGGCTCTAGCAGCTTCCCAGCCAGGGTCTGGAGGGCAGGGTTGTGCTCTTTACAGCAGGTGGTACCATGGGAAGGACCCAGACCTGGAACTGAACTCCTGCTCTGCCACTTATGAGCCAGGAGACTTTGGACAAGCTCCAGTGCTGTAGTTTGAATGTGTCCCCTATAACTCTTGTGTTGGAAACTTAATCCCCAGTGCAACAGTGTTGAGAGGTGGGACCTTTAGGAGGTGATTAGATTATGACAGTTCTGTCCTCGTGAATAAATTAATGTTGCTGTCGTGGGAGTGGGAGTTATCACGGGTTAGTTATTGTGGGAGTGAATTAGTTATTGTAAGAGTGGGTTATTGTGGGAGTGGATTAGTTATCGTGGGAGTGGGTTTGTCATTGCAGGAGTGGGCTAGTTATCATGGGAGTGGTTTAGTTATTGTGAGAGTGGGTTAGTTATTGTGGGAGTGGGTTGGTTATCATGGAAGTGGGTTAGTTATTGTGGGAGTGGGTTGGTTATCATGGAATTGGGTTAGTTATTGTGGGAGTGGGTTGGTTATCATGGAATTGGGTTAGTTATTGTGGGAGTGGGTTAGTTATTGTGGAAGTGGGTTAGTTATTATGGGAGTGGGTTGGTTATCATGGAAATGGGTTAGTTATTGTGGGAGAGGGTTAGTTATCATGGAAGTGGGTTAGTTATTGTGGGAGTGGGTTAGTTATCGTGGAAGTGGGTTAGTTATTGTGGGAGTGGGTTAGTTATCATGGAAGTGGGTTAGTTATTGTGGAAGTGGGTTAGTTATTATGGGAGTGGGTTGGTTATCATGGACATGGGTTAGTTATTGTGGGAGAGGGTTAGTTATCTTGGAAGTGGGTTAGTTATTGTGGGAGTGGGTATGTGATTGCGAGAGTGGGCTTGTTGTAAAAGCAAGCCCAGCCTTCTCTTGCTCGTATTCTCTCGCCCTCTCCTGCCCTTCTACTGTCCACCACGGGATGACACAACAAGAAGGTCCTCACCAGATATGGGCTCCTTGACCGTGGGCTTCCCAGCCTCCACAATGGTAAGAAATAAGTTTCTTGTCTTTATAAATTACCCAGTCTGTGGTGTTCTGTTATAGCAACATTAAATGGACCAAGACACACAGTTTTCTCATTTTTAAAATAGGAGAATAGTCATACCAGCCTCACAGAGTGCTTTTAGGGCTAAAAATAATGCAGTTTGTGTTGAAAGACAGTGCCTGGACCATAGTATGTGTTCAGTAAGTAGTGACTACCATAACATTATTATTGCTATTATAGTTGTTGTAATGACTGCTTCTGGGTCTTTGCTCAAATTGTTTACCTATCTAAAATATTGTTTCCATTCATATTTTCTGGTTGAAGGCCAAAGTGGTAGATTAAAAATGGCCACAACCGGGCGTGTTGGCTCACGCCTGTAATCCCAGCATTTTGGGAGGCTGAGGTGGGCGGATCACAAGGTCAAGAGATTGAGACCATCCTGGCCAACATGGTGAAACCCCGTCTCTACCAAAAATACAAAATTTAATTGGGCGTGGTGGTACGCACCCGTAGTCCCAGCTACTCAGGAGGCTGAGGCAGGAGAATCACTTGAACCTGGGAGGCAGGTTTTGCAGTGAGCTGAGATCGCGCCACTGCACTCCAACCTGGTGACAGAGTGAGACTCTGTCTCAAAAAACAAAAAACATAAAACAAAAAAACAAGGCCACAAATGCTTTCTACTCCTCCAATGAAGAAGTAGAGCCTAAGACTCTTCCCACACCAATAAGACATTAGAAAATGTGATACAAGCAGATATGTGACAAGTCTTTTTGCACTGGGACCTGCCCATTTTGAATGCTGTCCTGGATCTGCTGTGCTGTAAGGAAGTCTGTCTAGCTTCCTGGAGGATAAGAGGCCATGTGGAGAACAGGGGCCCCCAGCCCACAGCCAGCATTGACCACCAGACATGTGAATGGTGCCATCTCGTCCCCTCCCACCCTTCTATCTGTCATTTGGTGTGACTGCATGAGTGAGCCCAGGTGAGAATAGCAGAATTCCCAGACTGTCAAGCCACAGAATTGTGACAGAGAGTCAGTAAACTTGGAATGGTTTGTTATGCGGCAATAGATAACTGATACATCCACCCATTCATCAAGGTTGAGTTCTCAGGCTGTCTTCTCCCAGAATATTTCCCAAACTTCTCTCAATCTGAAATTTGTCTCTTTACCTCCTTTAATCACGCCATGCCTTGTGACAGTAGCACTTAATAAAGTCTGCCTTCACTGGGGTTATTTGTGCAGGAGTGCTTCTGACTCTCTGGCCCGTGAGAGCTGGACCCCTTCATGTCCTACATCCTTGCTCAGCACAGAAAGAACTCTGCCTAGCTGGATCCCAGTAATCTGGCTCCCACTTATCAGGCCCTCCAGGGGCCAGTGAGAACCTGGCCTGCCTCTGTACAGGCACAGCCATCTAGGTTGGAAGGGAGAGACCCTCTTGGGTCTGAGGTCCAGTAGGCCACTGCTTTGTCCAAAGTCCTGCCCCACTTGGATCCTTCTCCTCCGTCTTACCTTCCGGCCATGGTAGCCCTGGATCCCTGGGTCTCCCTGGGGAAATAAAGAGAAGGCCATTAAAGAGGTTTTCCCACTGCCAAACTTTGACTTGTGCCGTTCCCCACGCAATACCATCTCTCTTCCTCTCAATGACTCCAAGCCCCACTGCCCCTTCAACACTCATCTCCAGGTTTCCTAGGAGCAACAGCTCTTAGCTTCCTCTGAGGCCAACATAGATTGTTCTACTCTTGAGAACCAGCTCCACTTTGCAGAGGCTGAGGAATGGTGGGAAGAGTCACTTGGGTAGGGACCCAGGAGACCTGATTCCACTGAACATGGACAAGCCACTTTCCCCCAGGGCTCTCAGCTTCTGCATGTATAAAATAGTTGGGCACAATTAGTGCTTGGCATCTTCTTGTCCCCAGAGCCCCAGGGCCCCCAGCTTCAAAGGGAGAGCCTGTTTGACATTGTGGGCTTCTGGGTGAGGGTTCTCTGGAGACTGGATGACCCTAGAGGTCTCTTTCCATTCTGACTCCTTATAAAACACTATTTTATTTGGATATTGTGACGGTGTTCTGGGCATGAGCTTAGAGTTTCCAGCTAGACACTATGCTCCTCAGATGGTGGACTGTGCCTTCAATGCAGGCCCGTAGCACTTGCTTCATTGGCCTGGGCACACAAGAAGTGAAATTCTTGTTGGAATCAAATTAGTTCGTAAGAGGAGGGTGGTGTTTTGGAAGTGGGTCAAGCTTGATCCATCTCTCAGCTGAGATCCCTCTCTGCTCCTGCCTCAGTCAGGGAATTCTCCCACCTGTTCAACACATCACCCAGAAGGACACTCACCTTTGGTCCAGGAGGCCCAGGTAAGCCCTGTGAAAGAAAAAAAAAAAAAAAAAAAAGGTGAGTAGAGCTGGTTTCCACTGGTAAATGGTTGGGGCTAGCCATACTTACAGTGGACCCTAGGGGCAGAGTAGCCCCCAGTAGCTATGGCAAGAGAATAGGCATGCTAGCCAACAGCGGTAGCGGACCCCAGAAAGGGCTCTGAAACCTGCTGAGGGCACGTGGGGATAACAGGCTTATGTCCCTCTTTGCAGCCATGTGGGCGCCGTGGGCAACTCTGCTGTGCTCGCCCATGGAAAGTAGGTCAGCGGCATCATGCTAAATTGACAGTGTGGTTTGGTCCAGATCCTCATTCACCCACCTCCTAATTGGAACCCCTCCCTAGAAAGCTGGCCTTGCCCAGCAGAGCCTTGGTTTTGCCCTTGGTCCTGCCTGCCGGCGGAGGAGCCCTCTGTCTCCTTCTGCCCAGGGTGCTGTGGGCATGGCAGCTGGCCACAGTGAGGTGGTGTGAGTCGAGGGAGAGGCCAGGGAAGGCTGGCTCCACCGCAGCCTTGGGTGTAGGTGTGGACAGCAAATGTGGGGCTGGAGAAAGCCATGATGCCTGAGTCTGGTCTGTTGCAATTGGTTTAAGAAACATGCTCTCTGGTTTTCTTTTTTTGGTTGTTGTTGTTGTTATAAACAATCTAATAAAGAAAACCACATGGCTTGGGTTCAGTGAGTGACAGCCCAAAGTGTTAGCAGGGGGGTGGGTGGAAAGGGCAGTGGTCGGCAAAAAGTGAATTCTGAGCGCTTTTTGGTTTTCTTGCCTTAGTTTGGTTCCATTTCCTAAGTTTCCCTTCCTTTCAGGTTTTCCCATCTGAAAACTGGTAGAAATAAGACTAATCCCCCTCTGTGGGGTGCTGGGGAGAAATTGTGGAAAAATTAAAAATTCATTGTAGGGGTCAAGCGTTGCAGGGGTCATTGTGCTGGCCTTCCCAGCCAAGGTGGGTGCCCTGTTCGGCCATAGCTATGGCCCAGCCCAGGGAGACCCTATAACAAGCTTCGAGATTGAAAGCTGGGCAGCCAAGGGGCCCAGACATGCAACCAGGCCATCTAGAATGTGGCCGTACACACGGAGTGCTATTTGTTGGGGACATCTGGCCTCTGGGATTCCACCTCTGGGACTCTATTCCAGCAAAACTATCAGAGATGCGCACAAACATTATGTTTCTTTGTCTATGTTCCATTCTTTTCACAATGAATTTATGGTGCTTTTGTCATAAGAAGGAAAAACAGGTTTTGTTTTGGTTTTTCTACCACATGGGAAAAACATTATTTAAAAAGCATTTTGCCCTTTACCTGCCTCTCCAATAACATTAGTCTTATGGGTGGGAGGAAGACCCGTTTTCTCTGAAGTCCAGGTATCCACTGAATTATTCTGTCCTGGGGCTTTGTTGTATAAATTGGGCTGAGAAAGAGTGGAATCTTAGCCAGGGCTTGAACATGGCTGACTTGGTGACCACTGGGCTTGACCTGTCACTTGAATGTGGTCCAGCCTGGAGGGGTGCCAGTTGGCCTCTCTGGAGTCCTCCAGGCAGTGGCCCTGCAGGCCCGGCAGGCTTGATGCATCCTCAGGCTTGGCACAGGGCTCTTGGCTGACTGGGCTTTCAGCTCAGCTGGCAGGTGGCCCAGCAGTGTGAAACCTGCACACACCCCTGGAAGTCTTGTTCATTGGGGTGCCAGGTAGTTGGATGACCCCTCGCTACCTCCTTCAAAACCCACTGCCCCTGACTCAGGTTTTCCTAAGGGGCTCAGGGATAGCCATCAGAAGTGCCCTTGGGAATTCTCTTTCCAAATTCCTCTCTGCTGGGGCTGGGAACGGGGCAGGTCGTTGGCGGTCTCCTCCCTGGAAGGCAGCGGGCATGGCCCAGGCTGTGTTTCAGAGCCAGAGTGCAACGGGTGGTGAGTGTGCTGGGGATGAATAGCCCCTTGCATGGTTCACCCACATCCAATGGCCCTGCCAAGGCATTTCTGCTTTTTGTAGGGGACCCACTGCCTATTCAAGGTTTGGAGGTTTCCAGAGAGTTCTTGGGACAAGTCTTGAAGGAGAGAGGAAGGGAATACTTACGGGTGGCCCCACGGGCCCTGGCAGTCCTGGGTGCCCCAGAGGTCCACTTGGTCCAGGGGGGCCTGGGGGCCCTGGTGGACCTTGGATGCTGGCTTGGCTCTGTTCACCCTGAGGTTCATGGAAACAAATGTTAGAGGGAAGGCCCCCAGAGCTGCAGAGCGGCCCCCACCCTCAGGCCATGCACCCGGTGAAGGCCTGCTGTGATTTCTGCTGGGAAGGCAGTGGTGGTGGGGGGAGGGGTGGCATGTTGGTGATGATGCTGTGGTAGTGGTGATGACATGCAGCGGCTGGTGGCAGTGAGAAGAACGCCAAGATGTTAGATCCCTGAAGGTGGGGCTTCCAAAGAGGACTGGCTGTGGAGAGACACTCTGTGGGGGCAGAAGCAGAGGAGCGAGTGGGAGACAGCCCCTGGCCCAACCAAAGGCCTGCTCCCAGCCTGGCCAGATAGCCTGAATCTTCAGTTTGGGCCTGCCTGTGTCACCATCCCTGTGTGGCGAGGCACAGGTCCCCCTAAGCCCCAGCCTCTCAGCCGTAGAATGGAAACAATAGCCCCCGTTTCCTGTCTCAGCTTTTTGCTGTCTTTGACTGTCTGACCCAGAGGATCAAATGGGATCCTTAGGTCAAAGCCCAGGGAATTTTGTTTGGCTCACTAAACAACGGAGCAAGAGACTTTACGTACAAAATTTGAATTGGTGGCTTCTGATGAAACACTGGGAACCCTGGCTGTGCTGGGCCCACATTCCTACCTCCAAGGAGTGGCTGCCCGTTAAGTGGGGCCTGAGTTCTCTGGCTGCTTTTGTCCTCTCCCTCCTAGCCCTTCTCACACACAGCCTGCTTCTGTTACTTAGGTGATCTGCCTGGCCTCGGAGGGCAGTTGAGCCTGCAATCTTTGGTTTCATTGAAAGAGTTTAGAAGTTGTGTGGAAATGCTTTATGCTATGTGGGGAGGCTGTTCTGAGCCCAGCCTTCCCACCATACCTGTCCCCAGGATGGACTGTGAGCCCAGGGAGGTAGGGATAGCATCATGATCCCCTCCTCCAGGAGGAGGAGACGGCCTAGTGCACGTGACCCAGATCTCAGGGCTGGGGCAACACAAAGTCATCTTAGATCTAAACCAACCCTGGCTCCTTGGTTTGTTATTTTCTAAATGACCTCTCTGGGATCAATCTGGGCTTAGCTCTTGTGAGGAGGGGCCCATCCCTGCAGATGGGCTGAAGCAGAACCTCCTGGCAGGTGTGGGAGCTCCAGGGTAGAGGCTGGGGGATGCAGGCGGCAGAGTTCCAGGCCGGCCCACCTTTCTCAGAGGATCTCAGCAAGCCCCTGTGACACACCGGGACTCCTGCTTCCCCATGTGAGGAAGGCAGCTGATGACGCTTGCTGCAAACTCTAGAGGGAAGTGGTGGTCCTAAATAGGAGAGCACAACCTGGGAATGAGAAACGTAAACTTTCAGCAAGACCTGCTTGCACCATCTTTTGACTGGAAAACCTGTGGGCGGATGGCATCTCGCAGTGTCACTCTGGGGCCTGGGCCCTATCCTGCCACACCCTCTGAGAAGCCACTTTAGGGCTCAGGGTGTCCATGGCAGAGGAGGCAGGTGCTGAAATCACTTTGGCGGCTGCCGTGACTGCAGGTCCCCCACCCAGCTGCATGTTGGTTGTTGATAAGTCTCAGGTGTCAGTGTTTCTTTTGAACCGAGAAAGGCTTCACTAAGCCTCAGGCCTTAAGAGGGGACCAGTGCAGCCTCCTTTTCAACCACATTAAATCTGGTTCCGCTGCTTGGGTCCCAGAACCTCCTCGGAATCCTGTACTTTGTGTGTTTATATTTTTCATGGGTTTTCTACATTCACAAGATGGGGGAAGCTTAGTCTCAAGAAAACTCCTGAGGTCCTTTCTGACTGTGAAATTCTAGAATCTTCACAACGTCAGAAGTCTTATGTTACAGAAGAGAAAACTGAGACTCCAAGAAGTTGAATTCCCTGATCAAAGTCACATGGGAATTCAGGGTGGCGCCAGGACCCAAAGTTGGAACAGCAGACTCTTCCTATTCTTTCTAAGTAAGCCCCCAGCAAAAAGGGCTCACTGTCTACTCTTTCTGCATGTTGGAAATGACCTCCAGCACCATCTGCCAAGCACATCGTATCTCATATAAAGCTTCCTTTTTCAATGACTCTTAGTCCCAATGTTTAAGCGGCTTGCAGAGTCTGTAAAATCAATACTGGCTTATTGATAGAAAATGGACAAGCATTTTTATGTCCCATAGTGGCTGAGAGCATATAAAAACCTGATTCTGAAGGCAGTATCTGCAGCAGGCAGCTCAGAGGTGCCTCCTCTTCTTTCTCTACTTTGGAAACCAGGTCAGGGTAGCACAAAAAGTTCTGGCTTAACCACCTCTTGCTCCTGAAAAGGAGGCAGTAACATGCAGTGGCCTGGATGGGATCCTGCACCCCTCTCGATTTCTGCCTTTGCAAAGCGGGGGATAATGAGGTGGCTCTTGTGGGGAATGCATGAGATAATTTGCATAGAATTCTCACAACAATGCCTGGAACCTAGCGAGGGCTCAACAAAGAACAGCTGATACAACTAAGGCGGGGAGGGAGGTCACTGCTGGGGTCCAGGAGAATGGCTATTCTGAGAGTGTGGACCCAGCTCTCCCGGAATGGGGTCCGGCACAGGCTGGGGTGGGTGACAGAGGTGGGCCTGGTGCTTCGGAGCTGCCAGTGGGCCTCCTGAGTAGCCAGGCTCCGGTGAGTGCTCGGGCACACGGAGGCTCTCGAGGATTTGGCCAGGCGTAATGTGATATGTGGCCTATAGGCTTGGGTGGCATGGAGTCACGTGTCCCTCTGTATTTTTAGCTGTTAATTGGAGGGATTTTTCAGCCTTGTTCAATCAGGTGCCTGAACATCCAGGACCTTGGGCTCCTGACTCCTGAGTCAGGCCGGATGGTTGCTTAAGGCTCTACAGTCAGGCTTGTAGACAGCAGCTCAGAGCCCTGCCACTGCTAACATCCCTGTGCTGGGCGGGGGACCCAGCGCAGCATGAGAAAGGTGAGGAGCACGGGGGCAGCCACGGGCCACCTGGCCTGGAATCAAGCTGTGATCTCTTGAAGAGCAGAGGCCAGATGGCTTTGTTCTTTGTGATCTGCTCCTATCCCAGCCCCCTTGGGTTAGAAGGCAGAAAGAAGGAAGCACTTGCTCACCATGTGGGTTGTGGACTACATTCCCTCCACAAATGCCCTTGCTCCCCAAACTCAGGTTACGAGGGATCAGATGCTAAGCAGTCTGCATTTCTAAGCAGAGAGGAGGTAGGTCCAGCTGAGAGAGCCCTGGATGTGGGGTCTGAAGACCTGACTTCAATTTCAATTCTGCTTCAAGGCCAGTTTCAATTCTGCCTCTTACTGTTAGTATAACCTTGGGCAAATCAATTCACTTCTCCGAGCCTCATCCTTGTCTCCAAAATATGGATAATAGTAATAATAACGGCTAACAATTATATCTCTTAAACTGTGCCAGGAACTATTCCAAGTGCTTTACATATCAACAACAGCCCTGTGAAATAGACACTGTTATTATTCTTATTTTATAGATGAGAAAGCTGGGACACAGAGAGGTCAAGTGACTTTCCCCAAATCACACAGCTAGTAACAGGCAGAGAGACTGGGTACAAATTCCTGCTCTGCAATGTACTGGCTGTGTGACCTTGGCAACTTGGTTAACCTCTCTGAGCCTTGATTTCCTCATCTATGAAATAAGGATGATCATGCCTAATTCATAAAACTGTTGGTGAATGAAATATAAACAGGCCTGCGAACTGGGTAACAGGGTGCCTGGCACACACTGACAGCTTTTGTTGGTGGCTGTTGTGAGTAATCATTGTGTGGTGATAGTTGTGGGTCTTCTGGGTCCTGTGTGTTGTGTATTTCCATGTCTATGGTATACGTGGGCCTATTTTTGTCTAATTTAATTTTGCTGAATTAGAGTGAGGTTCTGGCTTTGTCTGCAGCCCCAGCAGGCTTGCCAGGCCCCTTGGGAAAGCCACACATGGTCTGGACAAACGGGAGGTGTCTACCTGGAATGTCCGCCTTTTTATGACCGGGGGTGGAGCCAGTCGCACTGAATTGAGGAGAGGCAGCAGCTGAGGAGAAAGATGAGTTGGAGGGCCAGAGGGCAAAGGCCAAAGATCACAGGTATTCAGATCGATGCCAAAAGTCACCAGGAGGGCAGGGCGGCCAAGAGGGACCGGAGCAGAGGAAGAGAGAAGAGAGATTAGCGTGCACATGAGGAGTGGGAGGGAAGGAGTGGACAGGGCACTCTCATGGCTTGAGGGTGCAGAGCGGAGCTTGCCCTTGGATGGCACAGCCGTCCCTTGGGAGGAGTTGTGGCCCTCAGTCCACACCCGGCCTCGGCCTCCAGGTCAGAGTTTGGGGTGTTGACCAGCCGCCCCCGGAATGGGACAATGGCCCCCCATGGCCAGGCTTGCCCTCCGTGGCCATGCTGGGCTGCAGAGGCTGCTGGACATGCAGCCCAAAATTGCACTGCCAGCCCCACCCATCCCTGCTTGGTGGACAGAAGGGAGCCAACTCAGAGGGTCTGGCCAGGGAACCACTGGGCCCGTGAAATTGGTACTTGAAGTTGGGCTGGTGTGCGGCTGGTGGGTTCTTTTTTTGGTTGAGCAAGAAAGGCTGGTGTCAGCGCATCTGGGGAGGGTGGTCAAGGACAGTGCCAAGCCCAGCTCCCCGGGAGTTGAGCTGGCTGAGGGTGCGGCCAGTATGGGCACATGCTAAGTGCTGCTGAGGGCTCACCCTGGGGCTGCAGGGCCTGGAAAATAGAGGCTGGGCAAAGATATCTCCAGAACGCTCAACCATGTTTTTGCGGGAGGCAAATTGCAGTCATATTATCTAATGTGATTTTCATTTCTGGAAATTCTTGCAGCTTCTAGTCCCTCTACCCATTGAAGCTGAGCAACCCATGGTTTTAGGAGGCCCTTAGAGCCCATGTGAAAACAAAGATGGCATATACTGTCATCAGCCGCTTGTTTTTGAAAGTACTTAAATCACACAAGACTCCTGGGATGAGTGTTAAGAACCAGGAGCTGTTTGGGCTGTGAATGTGCCCAGCTGGGGATCGAGAGCCCAAGTGTGGCCTTTCCAGGTCACAGCTGCTGCCTTCTTGGACAGTAGTTGCACGCAGACCTCCACCCGCTCCCGCTGCCGGGGCCTGGGGATGTGCAATGTTGGGCTGTATGTTCAGGAAGCCTCTCAGTGGAGAGCAGCCCGGAGACCTTCCAGAACCTACAAACCTTCAGGGCAATTATCTGGCTGGAGCGCAGAGCTGCTGGCATGCTGCTTAGGCACTCCTAGTTTGGGAGGGGATGGAGGTGGCAGAGACAGGGCGACAGGGACCGTGATGGGAGAGCCCACAGACACCAGCTCCCCTCCTCCCCACCCCTCTCCTCTCCCTCCCTGGGGAAGCCACAGGCTGGAGTGGAGGAGGGGCCACCTGGATCTCTTGGTGTCTTCCAGGCCTCAAGACCTGCCACCCCAACCCTGCCTGCAGACCCCTTGGAAAGCCAACAGATCTCTAGAAGCCCCCTGATTTTCTACCCTCTTCTAAATAAACTTGCTCTCCACCTCAGCTGGGACCCCAAATCTACTCCCCCACCCCATGCCTGACATGTTCCCCAGAATGCCACCGTCATGAGGCCAGGCTTCACTGTACCCTGTGGCCAGGGGTCTTCTGCAGCCTTCTGTCACTGTGCCCTTCCCTTTCCTTGTGTTGGGCTGAGAAGCAGAGACCCCTGCTCCCACCCCACCCCAAGCGCTCACTGAGGACGGGTGACACACTACCAAAGCGTCTGCAGTTGTGTTGTCTTTTGTGCTGGGGGATGTTGTCTTTCTTTCGGGTAACATAACAATCCTGTGAGCCTATCGTTTCAAATAAACACAGCTGACCTTCTATTATTGTATCAGGATCAAGCTGGCCGGAACACAAGGGCCCCTGCATCCCTGGAGCACATGCCACTGACGGGCTGGCTCTGACTGCGCTGCTGCTGGCCTGCCTTCCTCAGCCCGGGCCTAGCACCGCCGCAGCCTTAAACCCATCCCAGCCTCTCACGTACCAGACTCGCAGTGGTTCCCTGGCCCAGGAACCCAGACCTCAGGTCTGCCTTCCAGCCTCCTGAGGGTCTGGGCAGAGGCCGGGCCCTGCTAGCATGGCCCTCCTGACGCCCTTCTAGAGTCAAGCTGACGCTGAGCTCCGGCTTATGTCTGTCTCCACTCCCCAAATCCCACCAGCCGGACCTGCGTGGCAGGGGTGGGCAGCCAGGGAAGCTGAGCACCATGGGGCACGTGACATAGGGGAGAGAGGCCTAAAGATGCTCATCCTCCATCCCTGCTGTCCAGGTCTGGGAGCAACGAGGCCAATCCACAAAATGAGGGGCTTTTTTTTTTTTTTTTTCTGGGCCTAGCTCACTGGGGCTCCTGCTGGAGGAAGCTGTGCGTATCTTGCTCTCCCCTGTCCCAAGATCGACCCTGCTGCTGGAACACAAGTTTGAATATTCCTAACAGGACAACAGCAGTCTTTTGGGTTCTGTTTCTTGGGGTGGAGCAAGGAAAAGGAAGGAGGAGGCAGGGGTGGGCAGAGGAAGCATCTCAGCCGGAAATCCCCAGCCTGCTTGGAGAAGGGCTTCCTCTGTTCTCAAACAGGCCAAGGAGAGACTTTATCCTTCAATTGCTACAGTCAGTCCCCGATTATCTCCATCATCGAGGTTTGGATGTGAAACACCATCATCTGATACAATGACTAATCGAAAAGTCCCACTTTTTTGGCCATGGCTAGGCTGCCGGACATCACCCCCCACCGCCACACACACACACACACACACTTGCACACACATGCTGGATGGGTGGGGAGTCGGACTCACACAAGCCACGCTGCCATAGAGGGCCATGTGCAGAGGAGCCACAGAGCTCCACACGAAGCAAGAGACTCCAACATACTGAGTCGGCCGTACGTACAAAGGGGCAGATGTACAGACACGCACGGATGATGAACAGCTCCATACAGCCCATGGCCAGAGAGACACATCAGCTGCTCCCACCAGACGCACTGCCACCCCACACCCTTCTTTCTGACTGCTGCGTGCAGAGGGCACTGGGGGCTCCTGTTCCCCCACGATCCGTTAGGAACTGGAGACCCCAGGGAGATGAGGCTGAGCTGGGGGCTGTGCCCCAGGGATGGATCAAAGGGCCTTGCTCAATTTTAGGGGTTCACTTACCCGGTGTGGGTACTCTCCACACTGACCCTGGGAAGGAGAGAGAAGGGAAAGGGGGTGTTAGGCACTTGTTGGGGGTACCTGTCTCTCAGGGCACCCCCAGAACTTCAGGACATGTCACACATCTCACCACTCACCAGCCCTCCTGCTCTAGCTTTCATTTGAGCCCTCTGAGGCAGGAGAACTAAGTCCCTCCCTTGCCCCTGGCTAGCAGCAGGGAAGAAACTTCCAGGGCCTGTCTGGAAGTTGCCCCATGGAGCCTAGGGGCGGAGCTTCGCCTTACACCACTTGCCATAATGGCAGAGTCGGGAGTTATGCCCCATGCCTGGCTAAAGGTTGACCCTCTAGACAGGCCCACCAGACAGCCCTGAACAGAAGCCACTGGATGGGAGCAGCTGGCACCATGGGGGCCCCCAAGCCACCTTCTCTGAGCTGGGAGCACCAGGCCCCTGTACCAGTGGCCCAAAAGCAAGCACAGCAGAGTCTCTATCAGAAATTCAACAAGACAGAGAGGGCAGGAGGCCAGGCCAGTGGTTGACAGATTGATGCCTCAGAATCCCAGAGGCTCACAGAGGCATCAGGGAACACCATGGGGTGACAGCTGGGAGGGACCCAGAAACAGGCTGAAGAGGGCCAGGCTCCAGGAGGACCCCTGGAAAAGGATGTCACCCAGGCCAGGCTCCAGGAGGACCCTTCACTCCAAGAAAAGGATGTCACCTGGAGCGGCGTCAACTGAATCTATTATGCGACACCTCGGGGGCTTTCCTGGTTCTGTCAATTAAAACTAAAGTTTGAAAATAACCACTATTGACCCCTTTCTACCAACTGGGGGACCGTTTCCTGAGATGGAGACTCTAGGAAACCTCCACTGCTCTTACCTTTTCTCCTTTTTGTCCCTGAGGTCCCTACAAAGAGACGGAGATGAGAGAGTTAGAAACCGAAGCTGAGGTCACAACCACCTGAAGCTTCTCTGCTGGGAAATAGAAGGATGAGGTACCAACCGGCTGTCCTGGGGGACCCGTCAGACCCTGTGGGAAGCAAACATACACAGATCAGTGGGCAGACAGAAGACGGGCAATCAGGGACACCTGCCTAGGTGGAGATTGGGGCTGAATCCTGAAGGCTGGGCCAGCCATGTCCAGGTCTTCCCATGCCCACCACATTCAAGGTGGTGTGGTCTCATCCACAGAGTCTCAGCTTCTTCTCCCCGCAGTGGGCCGGACGAGGGTTGTGATGAAGAACAGATGGCATCTTTCATCCATTCCTCCAACCACCAGCATGTCATGGGCCAGCTATGGAGGGGCTGCACCTAGAGGTCAGGGAGTTTTCTGCTCCATGGGACCCCCTGCCTCACAGGCACCAAGCCTCTGGGAGACACTAGCACATTCCACCTCCTGCCTCCCAGGCTGCAGTGAAGCCCACTGAACCAGAAGAGCTTCTGGCCTGGGGGGCTGGGCCGGTGCCTCAGACAATGGGGGCCTTGGAGAAACCTTCGGCAAAAGAGAGCGAGCAGGAAGTTGGCAACTGAAGCCATGTTCCGGAGTTCTCTAAGAAATATGAGGGATCTTGAGGTTTCCTTCAAGGTTGTCTTGTCCATGCAGGGCTAGGAAAGGAGCTGGGGTCAGGAGGGACCCTTGCTGTCTGAGGAGGGCCCAGCATGCTCTGGCTCTCTTAGGAGGCTGCACCAAGGCTGGTGCAGGGAAGAGGAAAAAACAAATGCCTTATGAGCTGAGGCTCTTCAGGTGTGTGCCTGTGAGGGACATGCTCGTATCCACTCCAGCTCCTGAGCGAGGTGACAGAGACATGGCCCCGTGGCTCAGTGAATGGTGGCACTGGGACAGGAGCCCAGGTTTGTCTGATGGCCAAGGTCCAGCTGTTTCCACTCTGCCGAATGCTGAGAACTGGGCCAGACCTTGGGAGTCAGGGCTTCTAGACTTGGCTAGAGCCATTCTCTTTGGGGCCTGAAGCATCGTGGATCCCCATGGGTGGGTCCATCCGGGAGGTGGCGGCAGCATGCCGTGATGTGCAAGAGCCTTGGTCCTGCTCCCGACTTGCCAACAGGGCCACCTCCAAACTGGGAAACTCCCAAGAGCATCACTGGAAGGGAGAAGTGGCCTTTGGGACCATCCATGTGGCCCTCCCAGCCCATGTGGCTGGCCAAGTGTTTATTTATCTTTTATTGTTTTATTGAGACAGGATCTCACTCTGTTGCCCAGGCTGGAGTGCAATGGTGTGATCTCAGCTCACTGCAGCCTCAGCCTCCTGGGTTCAGGTGATCCTCCCACCTCTGCCTCACAATTAGCTGGGTCTACAGGCACACACTACCATGCTTGGCTAATTCTTCTATTTTTTTTTCTGTAGAGACAGGGTTTTGTTATGTTGCCCAGGCTGCTCTCAAACTCCCAGACTCAAGCAACCTGCCCACGTTGGCCTCCCAAAGTGCTGGGATTACAGGTGTGAGCCACCACGCTTGGCCTGGCAGAGTGTTTAGAATGAAGTTCAGCAGCACATGATTCACCCAGCAGGGAACCCGGGCCCAGCCCACAGGTGACCAGGTCACCCTCTGTCAGGACAGAGATATAAGTGTGATGGGGGAGGGGCAGGCGGAGTTTCAGGACTGCAGAGACTTGGACAATTGAGACCAGACATCCCAAATGGTGGCCCAGGGGACAGTCGTGGTCTTCATAGGGATTTCGTGTATCCCACATGGTTTTATTTCAACTAGTTACCAACACTTAAGAGCAAGCAGAGTGCAAATAAAAATCTGGATTTCAAGTTTCTCTTAATTATGTCGAGGCCCAACAACACATGGTACCAGTTCTCTCCAGCCGGGCAGCGCCTGCCCCTTTAAGGGCCATGGCCCCGGGTGATGTGCTCAGCACTTGCCACCAGCCCTCTGCTAACTGCTACTGAAGCATAGCTAAGGTGCCTGTCCGCTTCTTGTGTGCTAGGCGTGTTGTGAGTGCCTGGCGCTCCTCACTCTTCCGACAGCCCTGTGGGTGGTGGGTGAGATTTGGACTCAGTCCAGGTCTTGCTTTACAGCCCTTATGTCATTCCTGAGTCTCAGAACCCCCAATCTTGTCCACCCCCCAACTGCACTATTGTACAACTGTGTCCTCCCAACACTTCAACACCTTATTTCAGGTTATTGGGAATAATGTGAAGTGGGTGGGGCAGAGGTGACCCCCTTTTGAAGGTAAGGATGCAGGTTAAACAATGAGGGTGAGTGCCAGTGCCCCAGTAGGACGCCAGCAGAGGGGACAGCATCTGGGGCGGGAGACAGACAGATGAAGAGCGGGCCAAGGTAATGATGCTGGACAGCGGTTGGCAACTAACAGCTCGGGTACCCATGCCAAGGCAAACAGGAATCGGATGGCTCTGTGGCCTGCCGGATTTGATGAGGCAGATAGGTGATCTATCCTACTGATGTGGGCTCACGAGAGAGGGGGTGGGCCTGCCTTTTCTGTTGAATTAGCTCTCATCCCTGAACAGACAGGCGGTCAAGTGTGTGGGACAGAGGGATGGTGTGGGCAGAGTGAGGGCAGGAAGAGGGGCCCCATGGAAGGGTCCCTTTCCTCTAGGACAAAGTGCTGGCAGCTGAGAGGAGGTGTGATCCAGGGGTAAGACCCCATAGTATGGGTCTGAATCTCAGCTCTGGTATTTAGGAGCTTTGTGGCCTCAGGCAATGTACTTAGCCACTCTGTGCCTCAATTTCCCCTCTCATGAAGTGGGGATGATAAGCTGTTATGAGGATGCCAGAGTGCTGCCTAGAAGATGACCATTATTATTACTTCTGGGGGGCCATGGGCTACCTTATGGTAGCATAAGGCTGCCAGAGAGGAAAAGAAGCTGGGACTGAAGGGATGAGCACCCCAAACCCTTTATGCCTCTCTAACAATGCAGCATGGCAGTTTATTCCTGTCTCAGTTTCCACTATTCCATACATGTGCACAGCACGCCTAGGAACGGGGTAGGGGCGGGAGGAAATGCATTTGCAGCGGAGGCAGCTGTGATGGAGAGGAAACCTTGCTGGGGGACCTGGATTCCAGCACCAGCTCTTCTGCCACTGCCTCAGGGGCCTTCTGCCGCCAGTGCCCTTCCTCCAGTTCTGCAGACATGTCAAGGATTTTCCTACCTCAGGACCTTTGCACATGCTGTTCTCCCATGTCCAGAAAGCACATTCTCATCCCTCTTTCTATTTTCTCTCGGTTGAATCCTCGTTCTTCAGGCATTAGTTCAAAAGTCTCTTTCTCAGAAAAGCCATCTCCGACCCTTGGCCTGGGTGAGGTTTTTGTTATACCAAGGTTTCCAGGGCACTAAGGATTATCTTTTTATAGCACTCATTGCAAAGCAACTTGTTAGTTACATGAGTGATGATTTAAAAGGATGTCTCCCTGGTCGACTGTGAGCTACAGATGGCAAAGACAGCCTCTCTTGCTCCCGTCTGTATCCCTAGCACCTGAAGGAGTGCGCAGCACATTTTAGATACTCCATAAAAAATGCATTAAAAGAAGGAAGGTGGCAGGAAGGCTGACAAAGAGTGAGGGAAACAGAAAGGGAGGAAGGTAATAAAACGTGGAGGGAAGGAATTTGAGAACTGTGTTTTGATCTTGTTTTGGACACTCAGCTGTGTGACTTCAGGCAAGTTACCTAGACTCTCTGAGACTTGGCTTCCACACCCGCCAAAAGGGATTCTTGTAAGACCTGGAGCACAGTTACGCTGAGGATTGAGACAGTCATGCAAAGTGCTTAGCCCGGTGCCGACCACACGGCAAACCCTCAATAAATGTTAGTTGGATCTGAGTCAAGAGGACAGGTTGGGGCCCAGAGGGAGCTGGCAAGTTAGGAAGAGCTAGGCTGGAGCCCAGGCCTTGCAGCCAACACTCCGCCATCCCCCTTTCCATCCACGAGATTGCCTGCCTCCCTCGGTGCCCTGGCAGTGCCCCAGTCATGGGTCAAGGGTTGTCTTCATACCAGCGCTTGGAGCAAGGCATGAGCCAGACCCCTGCCTGGCCCACTGACCTGTGGAGCAGGAGGTGGTCCCTCGCAGTGTAGGTGTGACCTGGGACTTAGGAGGCAGAAATTGCATCCCAGCCCAGGGCTTTTTTTTTTTTTTTTTTTTTTTTTTTTTTTTTTTTTTTTTTAGCAGGGCTTTATTGAAAACCAAAGTACACTCTACAGTGTGGGAGCAGGGGCCCATTTGCTCTTAATGGCCCATCAGTTCCTGCTGAGACCTGGCCCACTGTGAGAGTGGGCAGCCCTTCATTGCCTTCTGGAAGGGATGGTCTGTGGAGACGGCAAATTTATTTCCAAAGCTCTGCAGAAGGTAGGGGCCAGGAGAAAGGTGGGGCAAAGCTTGTCTCTCCACCTTTTCGGGGCCTGAGGCACTCCAATTCCCCTGGGCAGATCCATCTGGGGGGCGGCCACAGGATGCTGTGACACGGAAGAGAAGGCCTCGTTCCCGCTCTCGACTTGCCAAGTGGCCCAACATCCAAACAGAAACTCCCAGGAAGGCGTGGGGAGAGGAGAAGGGGTCTTTGGGATGGTGCATGTGGCACCCCCAGCTGAGATGATCCACTGGGCACCACCAGCCCCAGTGGGGCAGGAACCCCTGGAGTCCTGGGGTGGCTCAGGGCACAGCCAGCACTGGGAAGGGGTTATGAGGCCTTGAGGGACCTCAGGCTCAGTAGAAATGGTGTCTCCTACAGAAAGTGTCCCCTGTGAGTGCGGATGAAACCTTGTCTCCCAAGGCCCACGCGAGTGTGGTTTGAGAGCACTAAGCTGGACACCGACTTCTGTGTGCCACCGACCAGGTATGCGCTCTCTCTGGATCTCCCAGCCTCATGCTTCAGATGGAGAAGCCCCTGCCCATTTTGCCTCCCTGCATATTGATGTGAGGATCCAGGGCATTTGGTTTACACAGCTGGGGCGTGACCAGCACGGGCAGCCACTCCTGTTGTCCCTGCGGGGCCCACTTTGCAGTGCTTGGCTGTGCCTGTGAGGCTAGGCCAACCCCTACCCATCTTGGGAAGGCAGGAAAGCTGGGCTCTTACCATGTCGCCCTTTGGTCCTGGGTGGCCCTGGAAGGAGAAGAGGGTGAGTACCAGGTGCACTGTTTGCAGCCCAGAAGTTCCACCCCCTTCCCTCGTGCTCCTCCCTGCCCCCCGTGCTCCTCCCTGTCCCCTGTGCTCCATCTGCACCTTCTGGCTTGTGCACTCCTTCACCCAGTCCCTAAGGCAAGGTCATTTGCTCACTGCCCCTTGCTGGGCCTCACTAGCAGCTGCCTGCCCTTCAGAGAGCAGGGGTGGGGGTAGTCTCCCTAGACCCTGACTCTCACCTCATCCACATGTCCACGGTAGCTTCGGGGGATTGGTCCCATGATATGAGTGGAAATGATTGCTGGCGCCCCTGAGCTGCACTTAGCTCGCTGGCCTGAAGCTGGGGAGTGACTGGGTGGTGCTAGGGTCCCTCAACTGAGAGAGGCGAGTGGTGGGGCCGGGCGTGGCTGTGAGTGGGGCTGCATTCCATCCACCCTGAGGGCTTTGGGTGGGGCATGCTCCCTTCCAGCTGACTTGTTCCTAGGACTGGGGAGGGGACTTCTTTCCCCCAAGAACATTTGTGTCAGGGAACCAAGTCCAAAGGATTGAAATGAACGAAGAGAGGCGCTATGGTAGGAAGCAGTCTCCATGTGGCCTTGAGCACACGTGTCGGGTCTCAATCGGGGAGGGAGACCCTGACCTCGAGGACAGGGCCATGGGAGACACAGGTGCTGAGGAGCAGGGGCAATCGTGTGCACAAGTGGCCAGGCTCTTCAGACCAGCTATTTGACCTCCATACCCTCCACTCTCCACACTGCCTACTGACCTCACCCCCACCCCACCCAGAATCACCCAGGGATGCGTCTTGCTTGGATTCTGAAAGCCAGGCTGGGCAGCTGGCGACCTGTGCCCTGGGGAAGGCCACTGGGGTCAGGGGTGACTCAAATGGCCCCCTCCACTTCCCAGTAGTGACAACCTTCAGCCCCAGGACTTTTCCTTCTAAGTAAAGCATTTTCCAAGGAGTCAGGGTCTCGCAGAAGGACCAAGAGATCCAGGATCACTGATCTGTAGTGAGAGGGAGGAGCCCTCCCCTGACAGCGGGTCCACTTACCGGTTTGCCATCCAGCCCAATGGGACCCTGAAAAAAGAAAGGCCAAATGTAAAGACTGAGCATCACAAGCCTCCTGCCAAAGAGGCTGCCTGGGCAGTGGGGAAAAGCATAGATTCTGGATTCTGATAAGTTGGAGCTCAAGGCCCTGCTTGACCACGTACTTGTTAATGTGACCATGGGTAAGCCTAGGCCTCAACTTCCCATCTTGAAATGGGGTTCAGCATAATACAATGTTGTATGCCAGGTACACAGCACAAGAGAAAACCCAATGGGTGGCCTCCCCATTAATGTCAAAGACTTCACCCTTGCCCTGAGTGCAGAGTGGGTGGTGTGTTCCTGGAAATCAGGGGCTGGCCTGCATTGAGGCTGGGAGAAAAGGGAACTTCTCCCTCTGCTCTGCCTGTCAGAACCTGTCTTAGGCCCCATAGGCAGAGGTCAAGGACACCCAGGTGGTCATCCCTCTGCCTTCCCCATGCTGGATCTCCTCTCAAAGCCCGGGCACAGTCTGAGCTGCAGGTATTCTCCCACAGGGCATCGTCCATTCCATATTCCCAGGTCATGCTGGGGTTTATCAGCCTGTGACTTCACTCACCTGGGGCCTGTCCTGCTGCCCCTTAATTTGTGGATTTGCTTCCCTGTATTTATTCCTTGCACTGTGACCTGACTGCTGAGCTACTGTCCTGAGTTGGTGTCCATGAATGGCTGTAGAAGCAAGTCCTTAATGACCAGGGTTTGGGAGAGAAAGAGTGGAACCAGGGCTGACCTCAGATGAAGTTTAACCCAATCAGGCCTACAGACCACCTGGGACATAGCTAACTTCAGCCTTCTCCACTTACCGGAAATCCAGGAAAACCTCGAGTGCCTGGTTGACCCTGAAAAAAAAAAGAAAAAAAAAAAAAAAAAAAAAAAAGAGACAAGTGAGATTGAGCAAGGAGGAGATGCAGCCAATCCCTAGCCCTCTGGTTCGTTTTTGCTTCCATGACTCTCACTCTGTGTGATCGTCCTTGGGGGACACTCACTGTGGTTAGTGGGCTGGGAGGGAGGATGGAGAAAGATGAAATGGAACATCATAGGAAATCTCCTGCGGGTGCTGGGGGTGGGAATGGAACAGGAAGGGGCCAACGTCCTTTGGGTCTACTTCTGGGAAGCGGCCCCTGGAGAGCTCCTCACCACTGTGTATGTGTGGCTTGTAAACAGACGCATGGGACAGTGGGGCGAGCGGAGACTCAGCCCGTAGCACATGGAACTCCTGGACTGCGATCCTCTAAGCCCTTTTTTATTTACACAGTCATTGCTCATGGCCACTTATCTAAGGATGGCTTGGATATCAGAATCTGACCTTCAAAATGTGTATTTTCAGGCTAGACTAGGTCAGGTTGCTCCTGTTCCTCTCACCCTGGCCAGCAGGCTTCTCCTAGCAGTTGGGCAATCTCTGAGCATTCCTTAATCTTTGTGGGATGCAGAGCAATCTATGCCTATTTTCCTGGAGGTGCAGAGTGCAACACAAATAAATATTTAGGGTGGAGACTAGAAGCAGGTTCACTGGCCACAGTGATTTATGATCCAGTGGTTTATGATCAAGATTCAGGACAAAGGGGATGTGATGAGATTAGAAGAAGCACAAGGCTGTGATGATGCAGGGCTGAGGAGGGATGGCCAGGTGGTCAAGGGTGATGGGGAGCTAAGAAATGTAAGTCTTGTCACTCTCCTTCTCAAGAACCAGCAAGGGCTCCTTTCTACCATGTTCAAGGCCAGCCCTCAATCCCATCCCCATCAACCACGTTAGTTTCCTTTCCCGCCACATCTTTCCATCTATTCTATGCTGAGACACACTGGCTCACCCGCCGTTCACCAAACAAATATGCCCAGTTCTCAGCTTGGGGTCTCCTTTGGCTGACGCAGCCAGAATCTCTTCCCAAGCATGGGCTTTCTAGACTGGCAAACTAAATTCAAACCCTGCCTCCAACTATGGCTGTGTGACCCTGAGCAAGTTGTCTAACCTCCCAGAGCCTCAGTTTCCTCATCTATAGAATCGAGATAACAGTATAACCTCATAGGATCATCAAATTACATTTAATTATGTTTGTAAAGCCTATTGAAATGGTAGCTGCCATCATCAGACACTTGTTGAATTGAACTGAACAGGGAAGCTCCAGAATAGAGCAAGGTTACTTTTGAGCCCAATATGTCTTGTGATCAATGAAAGTTTGTCCTTGTCAAGCAGCAGTTTTAGAATCAGACCTCTCCAGAAGATTTCTCTTTGTTATACAACGCAGCAGGCTCCCCCATCCCTGTTCAGCGGGCGTCTGGCTCATGCCTTGCTCCAAGCGCTGGTGTGAGGATTCATATGCTATGACCCTAAAGCATCTCCAGGCTGCCAGGGTCCTCCTTGAAGCCACGAACATAAGTGCCCAGTGGCCTGTGCTCAGGGAACACGTCAGCTGGGTAGGATGGGCACCCTGCCATCAGGGTGGGTGCGCTGGTTCAACAGCGAGTGAGTTGAAGTCTGCCGCAGGCTTAGGATGGGCTTGTGGCAGCCATCCAAAAGGGCATGAGGGAGGAGATTCCACTCATCTATCGGAAGGGCCCCTGGCTTTTTTCCTCTCAAGGATAAGCGATGCTAAGAATAAACCAAGGAGAAAACCCGGAAACCATCCAATGTCATCTCTGAAACCTCCCAGTGTAAACTTTCTGTAAACTACTCTGCACACCAAGAGGACTGAAGCAAAGGTCAGGAGGAGAGGATTCCAAGAAACATCTTCAATCCTGCTAGGGACAATGTTTACGTGGTAGGGATAATCATACAGTTTGTTAATTACAGAGCCTGCCCTGGTAGGAAGATGCATCTCTCCAACCAGGACCAAATCCGGGGCTAACCAAGGCTTTTTCAGAGATCTGGGGAAGAATGTTGTCATGGACCAAGTGGAAACTGGGACGCCACTTTGTGGAGAGGCTGGGCCTGGGGAAGGCATGTGGGGAGACTTGGAACTGGACTTTAATTTATATCTCTTCAATTATATCCTGAGGTTAGACATCTCTTCCAATATTTCTCTGCCCGTTTCTCTTTACCAATGTTTTCTAGTAGGTTGTTTATTTTTTCCCTGCTGATTTGAATGAAGCACTTTGTCAAGAAAAATAACTCTTTGATAGTCATGCATCAAAGAGTTGGGGCACTTTGACTTTAAGGGAGCCTCATTAAATCCAGGGGGAGGCTGGATCCCCAAGATGCTGGCTGGCCCAGCAGGCCCTGGGCAGCGGATCTGCCAGTCCTAGGAAATGCCCCATCTCAAAGTGTGCCCATTCCCTCTCTGAGTTGCCCAGCTTCTCTTCTGGGGCCAGGAGATATCCGAATATTCAATAGTCATGAATAGTGATGACTATTCTTTCTAATTTGGCATTTGTCATTTATTTTGTTTCTGGTATGTTTTATATTTATATAGACAAACTTAATCTTCTCCTATGGCTGTTGGATTTTGTGTGATGTTTAAAAGGGCCTTCCCCAGTTTCAGAATTATAAAATGTTCACTCATGCTTTGTCCTTGTATTTTATGGTTTCAGGTTTTATATCTAAGTATTTTGTTCATTTGGAATTTATTCTGATATAATGAATAAATTGGTTTTAATAATAAAAAACCAAACAACCGTCTTTCATTTTACCTTTTACTAAGTGGCTTATCGGTTGCCCCAGCATCATTTCTTGAACAATTGATCTTTCTCTTGCTATTGTGAAATGAAGCCTTGATCATGTACCAAATTGACACATGCATTTGGCTTTATTCCTGGCCTCCCCATTCTGTTCTGTTCATATGTTTCTTAGATTGTCCTGTTTTTATAATACATTTTTGTATCTAGTAGAATTTTGTTGGATTCCCAGCCTCATAAAAAACGCACAGGGATTAGGACCACATTAAATGTATAAAAAATAGATGTATTTGTACATTAATTCATGGATTAATATTACATCCTTCTGAACCAGAACCAAGGAAATAATCTTTACATTGATCTCTGAAACCTTCTCCCTTAGTTCAAGGTCAGAGTGAAAAGGGAGCTGAAGGAGGTCCCCACTTCTGAAAGCAGACCCCTGTGTCTACTCCTCCCTGTCTTTCTCCTACTTGCAAATACA
This sequence comes from Macaca mulatta, assembly GCF_049350105.2. Lineage (NCBI taxonomy): Eukaryota > Metazoa > Chordata > Mammalia > Primates > Cercopithecidae > Macaca > Macaca mulatta. The sequence goes on from NC_133414.1 coordinate 79,744,386, forward strand.
CAGACAGAAGGTTCTTGCTGGGAAAAGCCTACCAGGAAGTCTCCCTTCTCTTATTTGACCGTCAAGAGATGGTCAGTTGTGTCTCTGCCCACGGGCCGCCTCATTCTGCCTCCCTCACCAACAAGACTCCATGCTGGCAAATGTTTAACCATTAGCTGAGTGGGAGAGGGTGGAGAGGAGAACCCTGCCTCGTACAGCATCTGCCAATATCTGTGGTATAAATACACCCACCATTGCTGATTTCAAGCTACCAACATGAGGTCACTGAACGCAGCTGGGAGGAGGCAAGGTGTGCATGGTCCACTCTTGCCAGCCGTCCAAGCTGGCTCCAGCCGACCACTTGCTCTGACCTCCAGCAGCGGATCACAGTTCCCGTTGGACATTACGGCATCTCTAATGCATCACGCTCAAATTCAACTCATCTCCCCTGGCAAAATCTGTTCTTCCTTCTGGGAAAGGGTACTGTGTTACTCAAGTCAGAAATGTGGTGTCATCTTGAGCTCCTGCTTCTCCCTCAATCCTCATTTTTTATCATCACTAAATCCTTCAATTCCACCTCTAAAATAGCTTGCAAGTCCAGCCCTCCTGGCCAGCCCTACCGATTCTGCTCCAGTCCAGGCCTTGGTTGTTGCAAGTGCCTTCCAGCCAGCCTCCCACTGCAGCCTCTTCTAAACATGCTACATGCTGGACCTTCTAAAACCTTTCAAACTGCAAATCTGGTCATGTCCCACATCAGCCTAACACAGCCTACAAGCTCTTCACACCCTCAGGACAAAGCCCAACCCCTGACCATAATGTAAGGGCTTCTCACGGGTCCTTGACTGCAGTTATTATCCCCTTCTCCAGGAAACCTTCCCTGCCTGCCCTCCTTCCCCAAGGCTGGTGCCTCCTCCTTGTCCCACAACTCTCTAACCATCCCCTGGTTTAGCACTTGCTGTCTGCATTGTCATGGATTATGTGATCGCTGGTCTCTCCCACTAGCTCATGTGCCCAGAGGGCAAGCTGACAGAGGTCGGGTTTCTAGGCAGCACCTAGCAGGCACTGGGCTCTTAACAAATATGAACGGAGTGAATTGAGACACACTTAGTAGGTGTGTCTACCTGGTGTGGGGTGGCTCCTAGTGGATGAGGACTGGAAGTTCAGATATCTCCTGGCCCCAGAAGAGAAGCTGGGGAGCTCAGAGAGGGAATGGGCACACTTTGAGATGGGGCATTTCCTAGGACTGGCAGATCCGCTGCCCAGGGCCTCCTGGGCCAGCCAGCATTTTGGGGATCCAGCCTCCCCCTGGATTTCATGAGGCTCCCTTAAAGTCAAAGTGCCCCAACACTGTATTCCAGCGTGCTTCATTAGAAAGTGAACCCTCCTCCGAAGTGTTTGGAGGGGGTCCCTCTTTGCTTGGACCATTTATCAAGCTCCAAGAGGGGAGGCAGGTGGCCCCTGAGAGTGGCAAGGCTGGTTCTTATTAGCAGCATCTCTGCTGGACCCTTCCTGGCTGAGTGGAAAGTCACATGTTCTCCATCATCCCTGGATGCCACCAAGGGTGCGCACTTGACCTCTACCACTTAATGACAAATGGACCCTTTGTCTTCCCCCACCCCTGCTCCCAGTAGCTCAGGGCAGCTTCCTGGGAGGAGCTGAGTGGGCTGCCCCTGCTGTCCAGTGGGGACTCAGCAGGGATGGCTTGAGCCACTGGGTGATTGGGGCCAAAGTTAGAGGATGCTGGGCTTGGTTAAGACTCCTGGTACGATAAAACCTTTCCTGGTGCCAATGTAGGCACCCACCTGGAGGATTTTTTTCTCCTGCAGTAAATATCATTTTAAACAGTAGCATTTCAAACATGGAGCAGGGTGTTGAGGCAAGAATGCAGGCTTTGGGATGAGGCTGACCTGGCCAAACCCAAGCTCTAGAACTTACTAGCTGGGCAACCACAGGCGAGTTAGGAAACTGTTTTCTCCTCTGTAAAATGGGCTGGTGGAGCCTGCCTCACAGCTGTGAAGGAGACCTATTTTGTGACGGGTGCCTGGGAGACAAAAGCTCTCATTGTTACCTGAACAGAAGGTGCTTTTCACTATTGGAGTCAAATCCGGTGCAGTAGGTATGTTTCTGATTAGGTTATCTGTGCTGGGCTGAGGCCAGGAGGGGCAGAGGCTCTACTGCCCTGAACACATCTCCAGCAGTGGAGCTTTTCAATAACTTTTTGGTAGCCTGTTGACATAATTTGCTGAAAGGGTGTTAGAGGACCACCAGGATCCGTGCAATAGAACATCTGTAGCCAGACCAGAAGACAGACAGAGATGGCGGCCTAGGGTAGGCCCTGTATGCTGTGTTACTCCCCTGTCCTCTTAACACACGAGGCTCGGTCCCTGATGTTAGAACCTGGAGGACTGTCTTCTGTTTCTATGACCTTCCCATCACCACCTTCATCAGGACCAATTCGGCCAGGGCATTGGCGCTGCACCTCCTCCAGTACACAGGAGGCTGGAAGCCCATCGGGGCAGCCACCATGTAAGCCCAGGAGCACATGTGACAGTGACATCAGGCCTGTCCTGTCCATGACAGCAGCAGGAATCAGAAGCAGACTGCAGCCAGATGGCCTGGCTGAATGATCTGTTACCAGTGTGGCCACATGCCAGCCCTATGGCCTTGGGCAAGTCACTCAGCCTCTCAGTGCCTCAGTTTCCTCATCTGTAAAATGGAGGTGATCACAGTCCCTACATCATGGGGTTCTTGTGAGGATTAAGTGAGTGAATACATGTAAAAGTCTTAAGATGAGACCACCATAGAGGAAGTGTGAAGCGTGGTCAATGTGGTCTGAGCCCAGAAGAAAACCTTGCTGTAAAGGCCATGTCTACTCAGTCCAGGGCTGCTCAAGTGCTGCCTCCGAACCGGCCCCTGACCTGCCTGCCAGCCTGGCTCTCCTGCCCCTGCTCTCTGCTCTCCTTCCCAAACTGGCTCCACCTCTCAGCTCCCCACACTCACCACAACCCCTCGCTTGGCTGTTCAGCTCAATGCGGCTTGGATGTAACTTAGCCATTTGTTCTCCAGCCCCTCTCCCTCCGATGTGGGTCTCAGTCCTCCAGAGGCTAGCCCTCTGCTCCCATCCCTCACGGAGCATGGCGGGTCAGGAAAAGTGCAGAAGGTGGAGCTGGCAGCCTGCTGCTGTGGTGAGGCCGGGGCTCCTCGGTTCTAATCCTGCCAAGCCTCTACATGGGAGGCCCCTCCTCCTCTCTGAGCCTCAGTTTCCCCTTCTGAGAGGGCTGTATGAGACCATCCCTGGGATCCTTTCCACCCTGACATGTGGTGATTTTATTAAAGCCCCGTGGTTCAGGGCTCTAGGAAAATAACAAGCCTTCCTCCCACAGCCTCGATATCTTGCTGGCTTCATCACCCGCACCCCCGTTTTGGTCCCTAAGGAAGCACATGTGAGGGGAACCTCGCTGGTTTTCTCAAGCTGCCAGCCACGGGTTGGAGGGTGCTAGTGAACACACAGGAACCCGCACTGCACACAGACGCATCTGTGAGGGTGAGTGTGGGCTGGGCTTCTGGCAAGACCAGGACTGCGTGCCTGGGTCAGTGAACCCGGACTCGTATCTGCTCCATGGGCTTCCAGAAACAAAGGCTGGTTCCCGGGAAAGCCGGATCACCCCATCCGGAGGAGAGCAAACTCTTTCTCCCTTCTGTCTGTAAACAGCAGGGCCGCCTCGCAGCTGCTGTAGTTTCGTGGCTAGAGGGCAGGTCCCTCAGAACCCTCCCAAGGGGCTGTAATTTAGGTATATTTAGCCAGGCCACTTTCCTTAACATCAACATCGGCACCCGAGGCCTGGTTGGGCTGACCACATCACATGCAGTGGCCTCCCCACCCAGGGGCACAGCTGCCCTCGCTGCCCCCTCATCCCCAGCCTGAAAGCCCTTTTCATCAACTCACCCATACCCCCCACACCCCGAGGAACAGCAAAAACAACTTACAGGGGGGCCGCGGGGGCCGATGATGGACAGCCCAGCATCTCCGGGGGACCCCTGTGGGGAGAGATGAAGGGGGAGAGGGAGCGAGGGGCAGGGAGGTGTGGAGAAGAGGAGCGGGAAAGAGAGGAGCCAAAGGGAAGGAGCTGGCAGGGGGCCGGGAGCAGGACGCCGGCCCCATGGGACAGGAGAGGGAGGCCGGGGACGTGGAGGGCCACGAAGGGATCAGCAGAGGCAACAGAGAGGGCACAGGGACAAGGAGGGAGCATTTGGGACGGGTTGGGAAGGGCCGGTAGTAGGGGGAAGCAGCAGGAGGGAAAGGAGAAGAGGTGTCAGCGAGAACACAGGACATGGGGTTCCGGGGAGACAAGGTGGTGGGACCCCAGGCCGGGGAAGCAAGAAGAACCGGATCCATTGGAGTGGCAGGAAACAGGGAGACACAGGGAGAGAGGGGAGACTTAGCAAGCCTGCCCAGGCCTGAGTCTCTCCCCCGTCCAGCCCAGGGTGCTTTCCAGCCCCCTCCGCAAATACCCATCTGGTTGCACACCCTGCAACTGCTGAACCTGCCCGAGAACGGGGCTGTGCAAACAGAGGGTGGGGACACAAGCAACATGCGTGCTGTGTGAACTTAGCATCCCTGACCCTGAAAGGCTGAGCTGCCTCAAATTCCCTAGTCCCGGTTTCAGAACGACACGGAGGGGTGAAGCCTGGAGCAGAATTGTCAGCTCTGAGAGGAAGGCAGTTGCTGCTGAATGAGGAGCTCGAAGTGCTGTCAAGGGTGGCTAAGCTAGTTAGACAAGCGCTGTGTGTGTGTGTGTGTGTGTGTGTGTGTGTGTGTGTGTCCCCAAGTTCAAGGTCTTACTCTGCCAGGAAAAGTTACAAAACCTCTCCGAGCCCACATACCTCCTCTGTGAACAGGGATTCTGAGAGCGGCTCTGCTGCCCTTATGGGAAACGCATTTTGGAAAATGTCATACCTCACAGGTAGGCGAGGGGTGATTTCAAATTAGTAACTGTTTATGTCATGGAAATGATACAATAATTTTTATACAAGGAGGTGTAGTGTCACGGTTAAGAGCCAGAATGCTTGGGTTTGAAGTCCAGCTCTGCTACCCACCAGCTGTGTGACCTTGGGCAAGCGACTTAATGTCCCCGTGCCTGTTTTCTCGTCTGTAAGGATACAGATAGCGCCTGTCTCATAGGATGGATGAGAAGATGTCACGTGATAATGTAAAGTACTTAAAACAATGCCTGGTCCATGGAAAGGGTCATGTGTCTTTCTCCTAGGCAGTTTAGCCTCATGCCAATGTGGAGCTGACAGTCTGGTTCCATTTTGGGGACAGAATAGTATGGTAGCTAGGGCCCCAGCCTTGGAGTCAGACCACTGGGGCGTCTCTCTAGCTCCGCCACATTCTAGCTGTGTGACCTGGGGCATGTGACTTGGCCTCTCTGTGCCTCATGTGAATGAGAATATTAAACTTCCCTGAAAAGGTTACGTCGGTGCTAGTTGGGAAAACAGACAAAATATTTAAAACTGCACCTGACACAGTTTGTGTTTAATACATGGCAGCTGTATTACAATTGTTGAGATTGTTATTTTGGAGACAGAAAACTATTGCAGAAATACTGCATTACAGACAGGGAAGTACAGAGCTGGGCACTGGGAGGTCTGGCTTAGAACCCCCGCTCATCACTATTGCTGTGCGATCTTGGGCCAGCCCTGCTCCTTCCTTGGGCATCAGATGAGTTTCCTCATCTGCAGAGTGAGCTCCTTAGAAGTGTTGTGCTTGGCCAGGCATGGTGGCTCACGCCTGTAATCCCAGCACTTTGGGAGGACAAGGTGGGCGGATCGCCTGAGGTCAGGAATTCGAGACCAGCCTGGCCAACATGGTGAAACTCCGTCTCTACTAAAACTGCAAAAATTAGCTGGGTGTAGTGGCATGCACCTGCAATCCCAGCTATTTGGGAGGCTGAGGTAGGAGAATTGCTTGAACCCAGGAGACAGAGGTTGCAGTGAGCCAAGATCTCGCCACTGCACTCCAGCCTGGGTGACAGAGGGAGACTCCATCTCAAAAAAAAAAAAAAAAAAAAAAGAAGTGTTGCTCTCAGAAATCTCTCCAGAACCCCGCAGGGCTGATGTTCCAGGATGGCTTCGGGGTTTCTGACTTCCCAGGGTCTATTCCATAACCTTGGGGGTCCCCCTGGGCAGTTCCAGCTACACAAAAGAGCAGTTGGCCAGAGTGATGCGGCCTCATGCTGTCAGGGCAGGGCAGGGCAGGGGAGACCTGCTCAGCCGGGAAAGCTGGGACCGCCGCCCAGGAATCCCAAGACTGCTGCCCGATGGTATGGAAGCTGTTAGGAAACTGGGCTGTGAGAGGCTGTGAGGGCAGCAGGCCCAGCCAGCACCCTCTGCTGAGGCTTTCATCGGGGGAGGAGGGCTAAGAGTCTCCCTGTCAAGAGTCCACCTGGAGGAGGAGGCTGGGTGCAGGGCAGAAGGGGAAAGCGTGGACTCACCTTCTCGCCTGGTTGGCCCTTTACTCCCTGGGGCAGCCACATGCAACACAGGGTGCAAGAAGGGAAAGGGAGGGAGAGAAAAAAGAGGGGATGAGAAAGAGGCACCCACACGAGAATCCATGTTTGTGGCACAACAACCAAACAGAAGAAATCACTGTGAAATAAGAAACAAAGCAAAACACAGATGCTGACACATGACAGGTCCACGTCCAACAAGCACAGCATGTGGCATGTGGAAGGCAGCGGCTGCAATGTGCAGCTGCTCCAGATAACTGAGGAACAGAGGCTGGGGCTGTGAGAGGCCCTCTTGAGGCACGTGTGTGTGTGTGTGTGTGTGTGTGTGACAGAGAGAGAGAGAGAGAGAGAGAGAGAGAGAGAGAGAAAGCCAGATAATTGGAGAGAGACAGAGAGAGAGAAAAGATAACAAGATCCCACCTAAGTCAGGAAGTCTTCCCCAGAAGCCATGGCCCCAGCTGGCCAGGACACTCTGAGGTTGGGGTGGGGATGGGGGGAATTGCCCCAGGACTGTGTTGTGATGCTGGTGTCTAGGAGGTTTGCAGGTCCAGCTGAACACCAAGAACAAAGCTTTGCCAAGCTAGACAAGCCTGGAGTCCTTGGGCCTGGCCAGGCAAGGTGGAGGGAGGGGGCATGGAGAACCACAGGAGGCCAGAAGGCAGGACACACATCTCTGGAAGGATGGAGCACGGGTCAGTGATGCAGAGGAGGCTGGTTAGGCGGCCAAGGATCCCTTGCAACCACAGTGACCAGTAGATGGGCAGTCCCAATCCACCCTGCTCTGGACAAGCCAGTGGGGCCACCTCTGGTAAACCCCAGGGATGACCCAGGCATGTCACACCTACTGGCCACCTCACTGCTTATCAGGTGGCTCCTGCCAGGACCCCTACTGGGCAAACAAATGGGCCCATTGTCACATTTAAAATAGCACCAGCAGCCAGAGTGGCTTCCTTCCTAAGAAGGAAGTGGGGAGACCTCCTGCAGCTCCCCTCCTTCTTCCTCCACTGCTATGGGGGAGAAGTGTGGACGCTTCCTGGGGGAAGGTGTCCACAAGGTCCAAGAAGGAGGACAGTACGGACAGGGCGGGGAGGCCCAGAGCTGCCACTTTGCATTTTGCAGCCTTCCCTGTGGCCGGTCTCTGCACTCGGGAGAGGCTCCTGAAGCTTCCCTGGGAGCAGGGACTTTGGGGTCCCACAGTTGGCTTGGGTACAAAGCCCAACTCCACCCTATCTCAGGTGCAGTGAGTCTTAACATCTTCATTTGGAAGACAGGGGCTCAGAGGGCTATGGTAACGCAGGTGACTGGCTCAGGTCCACATGCTCAGGCCCTCGGGAAAGGATGGCTGAATCATGTTTCCCCGCTCTGTTCAGAGCCTGTGACGGCTTGGGTGGACTCAGGATCTGGAGTTAGAAAATGGAAGAAAAGAGACAGAGCCAGGCAGCAATTCCACCATGCTCTGCTCTGGGAAGTGGTGGGAGATTCACGTGGGGCAGCCCAGTGCTCCCAGCCTCCATGCCTCCATAGACAGGCCTTGGGTGGGCCCTGGAGAGAGCAAAGCTCCGTGACATGGAACTTTCCCTGAACTCTGAAATATCCCAGGCCTCGGGGGCTTCATTCTAAGGATCAGACCCTCCTCAGAGCTGCAAGGCCAGGAGGGGTGGGTGGTGAGCGGGGAGTAGTAATAATGTCAGGATCAAGAGTGCAGGTTTGGAGTTGGGCTGTCTGAGTTCAGATTTCTGCTCAGCCACTTCCTGACTGTGTGAGCTTGGGAAGGACATTTAGCTTCTGAGCCTCAGTTTTCTCATCGGAAAAGTAGGGGTGGAAACCGTTGTTTACCTCATGCAGTTCTTGTGAAGTCTGAGTAAGCTAATACAAGGCTCTTAGCACAACACCAGCAAGCAGTTAGAACTAGCAGGGGTCAGCTTCCATTTGGATGCCTTTTCTCAGCCTCCGAGCACTGGCAGGCTTACACCAGGCATGCAAATTCACACAAGGATGTGTGACCCACTCCTACAGCCAATCCCATGAGATTCTGAGGCAAAGCTGAGAATGACATGGGGGTGGTCAGGGGTCTTGGGAAGCCAGGGGAGGCAGGGGCTGATGGCAAGTTAGGAGTCACATGGGGAGAGCGGCTGAGGCCCTGTCCCAGCCCAGGCTGGGGAGTGGTGAGGGTGGGGCATGGCCATCACTGCCTTAGGCTACTGCCTTTCTAGCCCTTTGTAGACACTCAAGGGCTGCTGCTGGCCTTCCCATTTCTGGGAAACACCCTCTCCATCAAACATTCTCATCTACCCTTCTCCATCCTCATTTTCCAGCAGGAAACAGGGAATGTTTTAACTCTCGGCCTCCTAGTGAGGACTTGGAGGTGCCACCCGGGGCCAAGCCCTGTCTTCACCATCTCTTAGTGCATCTCTGTCTACAGAGAAGGCCTCTGGGAACCCTGGCTCCCCCGAGGGGTTTGCAGGAGCAGCTGTGAATCTGAGGGTGAGCTGCCAGCTTTGGAGGGTGGAGTGGGAGTCCTTCTGATGTCGAGGCTCAGTTTGTTCCTCCCATTCCCAGCAGGTAACTGGCAAAGGGCTTTGTTCATGCAACTTTGTTGGGTTTTTCCTTTGCTGTGGCAGCTCTCTGGAGAGTAAAGCCATATTGTGAGGTCTGAAGGACTGGAATACAACTTCCCTTCTCCTTCCTTGTCCCTCCCTGAAGCATACTGGGGCCTGGGGAAGGGAAAGAGCTGACCCTCTCCTTGAACCTGGGGCAGACAGCACATTGCCATGGTTTAGAGGACAGGCCAGCACGGAGAAGCAAGCAATGGCCACCTGAGCAGGTGCAAATGGGCCAACTCACCACACGTCCAGGCATCCCAATGGCACCTTTGTCCCCCTGATGATGAAGGAGGCAGAAACAGTCAGATGTGGTTGGAACCAGGCTAGCATGTGAAGGACCCTATAGGCAAGCTGTGCACCTGATTTAGGGCACAGCTAACCCGGTTTGCAGTGGGGACAACATCCTGTATGATGCCCAAGCATCACATAGGTGCACTCCCTATGCACCTCCCAAGGACTATTCAGCAAGCAGCCACCGCTATGGCACTGAAGGAGTCTGGTCCCAGGCTGGGCCTCAGTTTCCCTATGCCTTTCCAAGGCCTTTACTCCCTTAGATTTCACTGTTGCATCGATTCCAGCAATGGCCAGGATGTGCCTCATCTTTATCATGCACAACTTCAAGGCACAGAGCAGGGTGACTGGCAGCTCCCATGTGACAGATGGGTGAATCACTTTCCTCGGTCTGTCTCTGCCAGGGCTGGAGAGCAGTGCTCCACCCTAGCCCCTGGTTTGAGAAAGCAACCTCTGGAGTCTTTCTCCACTCCTCCCTCCTCTCGGCCACCTCCAGTACTGACAGGAAGGACCATGAGCCATGTGGATTCAGCCGAATCACGAGTTGCAGATGCTCCAAGGGAAATGCTTTGTTTTGTAGCCAGGGGTTACATCTTCTCACTCTGGAAATCTGCTTATTAAGTTTTGTTCCTCCCCCTTTTGGTAGAAAATATTTTTTTGCCATCATATGCATGCAGACATCATAAAACCTGGGGTGGGGCCTAAAGTTTGCTAGGAGCCTGGACGGATGGAAAGCAATAGGGTGCGGAGACTCAGGTGGTTTTCCAGCCTGCTGGACAGGAGGGGACTGCAGGGGCTTTTCTGGGGTGACTCTGCATCTGCTAACCCCACTGAGGCACAATGCCTCGAGGAACAATGCGCATCCACAATGTATGTGGGGCACACCTGAAAGAAGTGACTATTTCTGAAGTTAGGCTCTTAAAATTAACGCATAAGGTCAAGACCAATGGTGGCTTTGAGTAAAATGTTCCACTTTTGCTAAAGAATGGCAGGGTAGCAGTGCAGATTAGAAGCACTGACTCTTCCTTTAACCTCCCTGAGCATCAGTTCTGTGGAGTGGGGGTGATAAGAGCTTCTTTCTCATGAGGTTGCTGGGAGGATGGCACATGATGCTGTCTCTGAGAAGCATGTGGCCAGTGCCTGGCCTTTGGTGTTGAGTAAATGGCATCTGCTCGTGTAAAGCCTACCACAGCCGCAGGCAGGTGAATTTCATCAGCATGTTTGTACTCCACACCTTTTGCTTTGTACACCAGGGGCTCACATCCATAGTCTCTTTGAGGGTTATTCCTAGGTCTCTTCACATGGAAGCGTCAACAGGACCATGACCTGTGGATCCAAAATTGGCTCTGCCTGCGAAGGACCCCGGGCCAGGGCTGGTCGTCGGCTGTGGCAGCCCCATGGTCCACTCACTCTTGGGCTTTTGAATGATATTTCAGGATGTTTGTTTTGGTTTCTTTTTCATTTCTTTTTTAAAACTAATGCTCTTTGCAGTCCTGGCCATAAAATGCTTGGGTTAGGGATGGGTGTGGAATGGCCAGGGACTGGAAACTATGTGCAGCAGCCCCTGCTCTGTCAATTGCCCCCTAAATGCTTTTTAAAGGTGGATGTTGTAAGAAAAAAACAAAGTCTGCCCACATTCCCCTCGGTCATCTGATGTTTCCCCTCCTTGGATTTCATGGGACCGATCCACTCGTCTTCCTTTGCGCTGGGGCTCTTACTGGGAGAGTTTCCATTTGCAAGTCTGAACATTCCCCCACATGCATTTCATTAAGAAAGCCACTGCTAGGCATGAATTTTAGAAGCTGTTGGATTAGTCCAAAGGTTACAGTATAATCCATGTCTAAAAGGGGAGTCATTAGGTAAGAGGGAGGCACATAAGGGTCTGGAATCTCATAGATGTGACCTTTGGTACGGGGAGACAGGGCAGACTGGTGCCAGCCCCAGGCCAGGGTGCTCTCCATACCTGATTCCGGCCCCCTGACAGGTTGCAGCATCTTGCCTGGGTCACTCCCCATCTGAGGGTCCATGGAACACAGACCCAGTATTCCATTCATCCATGCCCTGGGCTAGACTCCACAGAGCAATGTCTTAGAATACTTTAAAGATGGGTTTTGAAGGTGGAGCACAGACCACAAGCAACAGCAGTCCGGAATGGTGTGTGATGATATGGGCCTCTAATAGGTCCCCACCTGAAGCTTGGACAGATGGACAAACTATTTCACCTTCCTGACTCTCATGTATAAAACAGGTTTATAATCATCCCCATTTCACTGAGGTGTTGAACAAGCCGAATGTGTGAAAGGTGATCAATGCAGTACCTGGCTCCTCTAATGGTTTCAATAAGAGATGGCTATCTTTTTTGTCCCAAAGTCCCCGTGGTTATTTGGCACAGTAACTCTCTAGAATTGGGACATGGTAATTGGGGGAAAACAAAGTTTCTGAGTCTGCTCTCTCACCAGCAGGCATAGGAAAACAGTGGTTTGAATGTCAGCTGGTATGCAGGGGGATGGTCAGTGTGCCAGTGGGCTGCCCATCCCTGCAGCTGACCATGGTAGGGTCATCAGTCTGGAAGTCAGCCACAGTTTTGGAAGGATCTGCATGCTGTAATTTGTCTGCCTCGGGCAAAGGGGCACCAAGGGCTGCAGCTAAAGATGCCCCAGCAGGGTCCTCTCTAGATCTCAAAGGAGGAGGGAGCTGAGGTGACTTCACCCTAAGCTATAGATCGGGGACTCTGGAGAGTGGCCTGTACCCAGATACACGTGGAGAAAAACCAGCCACCCAGCCTAGCCAGTCTTCACTGAGAAACAGCATGTAAAAGAGATGCAAAGGAAAGAAGAAACAAAAGTTACTTACTGGGAGTCCAGGTCTTCCAGTGGGACCCTAAATGAAGAGTGAAGTTTCCATAGGTCAGGCAGGGTATTGTAACACCTAACTGTTGAGCACTGTCCCAACCAGCTGTGTGACCCTGGCAAGCCACTTGGGTGGGCCTTTGTTATTTTATGAACAAAATGAAGGGGGAGGCTTGATCACTAAGGCTCATGAAGCTTCCTTCCAGTTCTGGCCCTGAAGACAGCCCACCTGTGTTCACCGCTTGGCTCTGCCACTTACTACTTGGGTACCCTTCAGCAAGTGCCTTGGTCTCCCTGTGCCTCAATGTTCTCATCTTGAAAATGGAAGAATAATCATTACCTATCTGTTAGGATCAAACGAGAGAATGTATGTAAAGCACTGAGCACAGCGGCTGGCATATAGCAAGTCCTAAATAAATGCAGCTATTACCATGATTATTAGAAGAGAAGAGGACAGGCCAGAGACGGCCATGGGGCTGGCCTTGGTTTCTCCCTCCAGAGACCCTGCTGTCACATACAGTTCCTCTCTTTCCAGACGTCCTGCTCTTCCCATAAACTGAAGGCAGAACCAGGAGTGGGTCTTGGGGTGTTCCCTGGGAGACAAGTCCCTGTAGGGCTGCTGAGAAAAGTTCAGGCAGCACCAGGAGTAAGTCACCCCTTCTAACCTCTGTTCCTGAGGACATCCGCTCCGTGGTGGTGCAGTGACGCCCGCCAGTCACGGGGGAGGGGGGTCCTTGGGGAACGTGGGGCTACAGACTTCATGGGGACAGGACTTGTCGCCATCCCGTCATGTTGCTGGTTTTGCCCCATAGCACTAAAATGTGAGCTCCTGAGGTAGGGACTTTCCTGTTTCATTCACGAATGTGTCCCCAGTGCCTCAGCAATGTGGAGCTCACAGTAGTCCTTAAGACACATTTACGAATGAATGAATCTGCCTGCGGATACCAGGAACCTGGCAACAGCCCTGCTTTCCCAGGCCCCCACAAGGACAGACCAGGCACTGCGTCCCTTAAACCAGAGCTTTAGTGCTGAACCAATGCCCTCTTCCTCGTGCTTCTAAACTGCCTGTCCCCTAATGTCACAGAGTGGGCTGAGAAGTGGGGCAGTGACCTCCCATCCCAGGGAAGGGAAGGGGCCCAGGTGAGGAGGGTCCCAACCTCATGCAGTGGGTTTACTCTGAATAGGAACAGAAGGGGCAATTTGCTTGCTGTGTCCTTACAACCGACACCATCCATATCGTGCCACCCTTACGAGGACACATGAGGGAAACTGATTTCAGGCCCCATTCTCAGGAAAAGCTGTGCCTTGCCCAAGCATCAGGCACGCTCCTACCTTACTGCACTCCGACCCTTGCCAAAGCTCTGCTTTCCTCTTTGCTCTGACCACCGAGAAGCTCAGAGCCGAGTGTGTGGCTCATCTGCACAGGATGCTGCGGTACCATGGCTCTGGATTCCCCTTGCTTTCCTGCCTCTGTTCTCCACCCCTTACCTCCTGTTTCCTTAGATAGCTTGTAAATCCTCCTAAAATGTTTCTTGGAATGGGATGGGGTAGAAATAAATAAAATAATAAACTCATTAACAAAAATTCACAAAATCATAATTTCTTCCTTAAAATGTAAGGTTTACCCAGCCACTTGGGAGGCTGAGGCAGGAGGATGGCTTGAGGTCAGGAGTTCATGACCAGCCTGGGCAACATAGCAAAACCCTGTCTCTAAAAACAAAATTAAAAAAATTAGCCAGGTGTGGGGGCACACGCCTGTAGAACTAGCTACTTGGGAGGATGAGGCAGGAGGGTCACTTGAGCCCATGAGATTGAAGCTTCAGTGAGCTATGATCACACCACTGCACCCCAACCTGGGTGAGAGTGAGACCCTGCCTCTAAAAAAAAAAAAAAAAAAATTAAAGGTTTGCAAAAAATCTTTGGGCATCATTGAGGGAAGCCTTATGCTTTTAGGATTAAATGAATTAATATGTCCTAAGTAAAAAAAAAAAAAAATATATATATATATATATATATATGTGTGTGTGTGTGTGTGTGTGTGTGTGTATATATATAGATATATAGTACACACATACATATTCCTTACAACACCCATATGAAGCAGATATCATTACTGTTCTAATTTTACAGATGAGGGGACTGAGGCAGAGAGAGGTTAAGTAACTTGCTAAGGTCACAAAGCAAAAAGTGGCAGTGCCAGGATTTGACTGCAGTTGGTCCGGCCCCAGAGCCCTTGCTCATAATCACTATGTTACACTGCCTCCATAAAAACATAACAGTGTCTAACACACAGTAAGTGTTAGCTACTATTTCAGCAAGGATCATATTCAGCAAGGCCTGGCAGCTGCTGGCAAATATTTCGCTGTATTCCTTCAGAGAAAGATACATCCCTACTTCCCTTGGTCATCTGTTTTCAGTCTCACAGTTCCCAGTATTAAGAAATTCTCCCTTAAATCGAATCCAGGGATGGCCAATAGATGTCAGCTCGAGCACTGACACCAATGGATTGGGAGTAACAGACTAATGGGTTATGTTAAAAAAGCCTCCTAATTGATTAGCAATGTCTGCCAAGGGCATGATGGGTGGGGCAGTGGTGGCTGCAAATTTGCTTCCTCCTAAATGGTTCCTGCTGCAGCTTTAATCCATTCTGCATGGTTGTGTTCTCAGGCACTGGCTGACCTTGTGCCCATAGGAACCTGGGTCTTCCTGTTGGAGGACAGAGCCAGCCCCCAGGATACACCCAGAGGGCAGCAGACAGGCATCTCAGAGCCCTTCTCTCTGGCCACCAGCATTCTTCTTTTGCAGGAAGCAGAGATAACAGGGCTGAGGAGATGATTCCTGCCCTGGTCAGCTTCCCATTTCCTCCTCCTCTTGCCTTGTGGTTTCAGCCAGCACTGGGCAAAGGTTCAGGGCTCCTCTTCTGCGCTGGGCTCAGAATGTGGGGAAAGCTACCTGGGCCTTTCTCCTTCACTCTGTGGACAGAGACTGAGTGGAGACTCACCCCTTCCACCTCATGGGCTCCTTCAGCACAGACCCAAAGGGGTCTGGGAACAGTCCCTGGGTTGGGCCAGCACCAGCTCTCAGAATGCAAAATTACTATTGAGGGAAGGACCCTCAAGTCAGGCAGGGACTCAGAGCTGTCCTGGCATCCCAGCCCTGGGGGTGAGGTGTGTGCAGGAGGCCCCAAGGCAGGGTGGGAGCAGTTGAAGGCTCTTGTGGCTTCCTCGGAATAAGACAGGGAAAAGCAGCACATTTCCAACAGGTGAAAGCTCTCTATGGCAGAGTTTATTTTGGAAGATGGATGAAGGGAATTAAGATCTGACACACCAAACACGCCTTAATAAATTATCCTTCCTTTCAAGCAATGACATGACAGATCCTGCTTCACTGTGATGTGTCAGGGGGCATGGGATCCTCAGCATGGGTGCAAGGGCCTTTCAGGGCACAAATGGAGTCTTCAGTAATGGCCTTTACTAAAAATTAAGCAGGCAGCTCCCACAGGTACACATTAAGAGGAAAACAACTATGGAAATGACTTCTCCAAGGAAGGGGTGATGATAGGGTTGATTTCAGCAACCTTGAGAAAGATCTGATGTGAGGGCTGGGCCCTTTCAACTCCTATCTCCAGCTCCCCCAGCGCCCTCTGGTCTTTTGTTGGGATATCAAAGACTGGTGCTCCTGTTCTCTGGATCCATTACTTCAGGGAGGCAGTCTCCTTGGGCTCTTCTCAGGTTCTCTGGAAGTGGCTCCACCCCGCGCCCCACCCTGGGCTTCCTAGCAAGGCCAGGAAGGAGTGCGGTGTGCTGCCTATAACTTATGTACTGTCTCCCAGTCTAACCGGCTGACACCGCTCTCCCTCACATAACCACTGCCACCACCACCACCACCACCTGCCCAAAGTGACTTGGCCAGAATAGAGCTGCCCACTCAGGGGTGTGGACATGAGTCCTCTGGAGCAGACCACGCTTGGAGCCAGCTCGATGGCCTGTTTTCTGAGACTTTTCAAGGACAACTGAGGAGAGATGATCTCTTTTCTTCTTTCTAATGCCTGGTGCTTTTTCTTTTTTTGACTCCAATAGCTTCTTTGGGGGACAAAAGAACTGAGCTAATTAGAGAGAAAGCCATTCTTTTCGATTGAAACTTGGGGCCTGTTTTGCCCTGGGGGCAGCCATTGTCTTGCCCTGGAGGGGTGCAGAGGTGGGTGAAAAGCAAAATGGTAGCCTCCCCCTTATAAGAAGCCTTCTGGAGGGACCCCTCGGGAGCCCGCATAGGCCCTCCCCAAGACAGCAGGGGCCCAGCTTGCAGTGTCCCCACCCAGAACCCCATTACCAGCAAGTGACACAGGCCTTTCAGATGCATGAGACCCTCGGCTTGAGTACTTACAGGAGGTCCTGAAAGAGAGAGAGAAAATGCCTGGGTCAGTGTCATTGCTGCAGGGGCGGTGGGGAGGCTGCCTTGGGAGCAGCGTCCAAGGATTCCTCAGCGGAGGGGTTTCCATCTGGTCTTCGAAGTTTGTCTTTTCCTGGCCCATTTTCACCAATATAGTCTCTTCCCCCTTTATTTCATCTCCATATTTTCATAACTGGATGAGAAATCCAGAGATCTGGGCCCCAGGCTCAGCCCTGCTGGCGACCTGCTGGTGGCCCTTCTGCCTCAGCTTCCCACCCCACAAAATGGGCTTTTCGTGACCTGCCTGAACTTGTGTACAAGGCTGCTTTGCAGAACACGGGACAGTGGGCACACTGAGAAAGGTGGAAATAACAGATCCTGCAGAGATGAGGATTGTTAGCATGCCGGTGTCCTCACTGGGCCATGGCAGGGAGGGCCAGCAGGCAGGCAGGGGTGGGCATGGATGGCCACTGTGCACCCTGCCTGAGGCCCATCGGCCCATCGGCCCACCCTGGTTTCTGTTTAACAGTGAGTTAGGCACTTCACCCCTCCAGGGTCTGCCACCCACAGCCTGTTTCTCAAAGTCCCCTCTCAGGCTCCAGCCCCACCTCCTCCATGCCTCTCTGTTCCTTTCTCTTTCTGGTGTCCACTCCCCACCTCCCTCCCACGGCCGCAGCAGCAGCCCTATCTCATTACTAGCAACAGCCAAGAATGACAAATTCAAGTGTTCCGAGAGGGAGAAAAAAGGAGTAGGGTTGGGGAGCGGGAGGGAAGGTTTAGAAAAGCAGCCCCGAAGGATAGGGAAGGAAAGGCACTTCTGCGAACATGAGCCACGAAACCCCGCCCTCCCGGCAATTCCCAGCTGGGCCCGGTGCGTCTGCCCGGCCCCTAGTGCCCTGGCCACGTTAACTCAGCTGCGACTCCTGTTGCTTCTTTTATGCTCAGCCAATAAAGGCGCCTATGTTTCCCCGTGCTCCTCCCGTTCCCAGAGCCGGCTTCCTTCTTTCCTCCTTCATCTGTCCGCTTCTCTGCCCTGGTCACCATCCAGGAAGAAACAGCCTCTTTCATGCTGGCCTCTGTCAAGCCATCATGTTAAGCAGGACAAAATGTTTTAGATTAAAAGCAACAGAAAAAGTCAAGAGGTGTAGAGCCTGGGTGAGCAAGCCCCAGGCCCGGGCCTTGCATGCACGGCCCAGAACAAGCGGGAGGGAGCACGGGGCAGGGGGAGCATCTGGGAGCCATTAGGCTGAGTGGCAGAGGAATGTCACCCAGAATCTGAAAATATCCCCTGAGCCCAGCCAGCCAGAGGGACCAGCCCAGCTGGGAAATCTGTTCCTCCTGGCTGGGGGAGATGTCCTCTGCATGAGAAGCAGGCTGGTGACAAAATTCAGCCTGTGGCAATTTTGGGATGCTTCAGCCACATGGAGGGCAGATGCCTTGCGCCTGCCAGGCCTGATGGGGCCCTGGCTCCCACTGTGGCAGGCTCTGGTGAGGCCCCCAGTGACACAGGCTGGAGCTCTGAGGGCAGCCCTGCCTGTTGTTAGCAGTCTCAGCTGCATAGCTGTCACCAGATGCAGCCAGGTAGCTGGGACAAGACTCGACACTCAGCCGGATGGCAGGAGGAGCAGTTTGCTGGGTCTACCCCTGGGAGATGTAAATTCTACTGAAGATTTTGAGGGTTTTTACATCACCACACTGCCACCACCATTGTCACTGCATAGTCCTCTATGGTCCTTATCAGGTGCCAGGCACAATTTGAGGGATTTTCCATTATGCAGTAGGTTCTATCGTTCCCACCTTACAGATGAAGAAACTGAGGCACGGGAAGGTTGAGTGACTCCCCAGGCCCATGCAGCTAGTAAATGGTAGAGCTCTGGACCCTTCTCTACAGTGCCTCTCTCTCTGTCTCTCACTCAGAAAGCAACCTACCCCCGACACCCCTATTGCCTGCAGACCAAGTCCTCTCCAGGCCTCCCCCTGGGATGCCTGTCATGGTCAGCCTCCAGTCCCCTTCTCTAGACTCAACCCTCTCTTCTGTCTTTCACAGGCACCTTTGTCCTATGGAAGGGAATCTGGCTCTGCCAAGCTCAGTCAGGCTGCCACTCCCCATACCTGTCCCTTACAGGAACTTCAGAAACAGGAAAATCCTCTTTGTGAGCTAATGCTGTGCCATAGGAAGGGGAAGAGATATACGGGTGCTATAACATAAGGCTTTCTCTCTCACAAACCATTTTTTCCCCTGTTAAGGATGGTCTTCATGTGTCCCCCTGGAAAATCTTCAGGTGCCTTGGAAAACCCAACTGCCATCCTGCCCCTGCCAACTTTCATCAAACAGGCCTGCACTGGGACAGCCCCGGGTTTCCAAGCAGATGCTTCCCCTGATGCTGTGTTCAATGCCTGGCAGCTCTAAGATGCTGGGGAGCTGATGGCTTTGCAAAATATAGCAGTGCCTGGATGTCACTAGTTGCTCTCCCATGTGGGCCACTTGGCTGTTCCCATTACCCTGGCTGGGCACCAAAGGATGGAGTCACTCCAAGGCATTACCAAGTCCCCACAGTACAGATGGAGGAAGAGAGGCCCAGGGAGATTCGTGACCATCCAGGGCCACGTTGTGGGCGGGTAATGGCGGTGGGACGTTCAATCTCCTGACTCCCCATCCTGGGGTCTTCCTAACAGAGCACACCATATCTCATGCTGATCCTGCTGAGCTACAGCCCACACTACCACATCTTGAGAGAGGAGGAAGACACCCGGACTCTGACCATGCACCTGCTGCTTCGTCAGGAGGACACCTGTTTCTTGCAGCAGGGAGAACTATGAAGATTGTCCCTGCCCCCTCAGGTGGGCTGAGCAGCCTGCAAGTAGGGCTGTCAGGGGAGGATCACAGCAGCCATCCAAGGTGGAGACATTCTGCCTGAGACCTCCCTGCTAATGTCTGTCACCCATTGCTTCAGCTTCCTGCTAAGGCCACTACCGTTCTCCCCCGGGGTTTGACCCACCTCCTCTGAGCAAGCCGGCCATGCTCCCCCAAAATGGACACACAGGGATGGACCCCCATGAAGAATTCTGGGGTAGCATTCTGGGTCGTGCCTTTTTTTCCAGCCACTTTTTGTATGTTCGTTCATTCAACAAACACTTAACAATGCCTACTGTGTGTGAGTCACTGTGCTGGGCTATGGCTCTCTAAACATGAATAAAGTATACTCATTGTCCTCTGAGGAAGGAAAACTTCATTTTTTAAGCACTTATTATCTACCAGGCCTGATGCAAAGCTCTGATGATACAGAGATGAATAACTCATTTCCTCCTGCTGAGAAGTCAACAGTTTCCTATGTTAGAAAGCTGGAGAAATTCCAGAGATGAGAACTAAAACAAACATGAGGGTTTAAGTGAGAAAGGTTTGCTGTAGGAAGGTTCACGTTTTCATTCCTTCATTCATTCAATCAACATGTCCTGAGTGCTCATTATGCGGCAGACATAGACACGGTGCTAAGTATGGGAACTATAACCCCGCACTTGGTCTTTACGACAACCTTGTGAGGTTGGCATTGTCACCCCTTCCATAGACTTGGAACCTGAGGCTTAGAGGTTACGCAACCTGCCTAAGGTGGTCACCTTGCTCTTAGATGATGGCATCTGATTCTTAAAGTTTTAAAAATTTAATTATTATTATTTTTTGAGATAGGATCTCACTCCATTGCCCAGGCTGGAGTACAGTGGTGCAGTCACGGCTCACTGCAGCCTCAACCTCCCTGGGCTCAGGCAATCTTCCCACCTCAGCCTCCTGAGTAGCTGAGACCACACACCTTCTTCACTGAGGGCAGCCCTGCCTGTTGTTAGCAGTCTCAGCTGCATAGCTGTCACCAGATGCAGCCAGGTAGCTGGGACAAGACTCGACACTCAGCTGGATGGCAGGAGGAGCAGTTTGCTGGGTCTACCCCTGGGAGATATAAATTCTACTGAAGATTTTGAGGGTTTTTACATCACCACCACTGCCACCACCATTGTCACTGCATAGTCCTCTATGGTCCTTATCAGGTGCCAGGCACAATTCGAGGGGTTTTCCTAACAGAGCTACTGGCTCTGTTAGGAGCCAGTAGGCTCTGTCTACTAGCTCTAACAGAGCACTGGCTAATTTCTGTATTTTTCGTAAGGACGGAGTTTCACTATGTTGCCCAGGCTGGTCTCAAACTCCTGAGCTCAAGCTATCTGCCTGCCTCGGGCTACCAGAGTGCTGGGATTATACGCATGAGTCACCATGCCTGGCCTAATTTTATTGTTTAGCTTTTACTTCCATATAGTAGGGCCTGGATTTGAACCTGGTCTCTCTTGCTGCAAAGCCTGTGTTCTCCTGGTTGGAGGTCATGAAGTTCTCACGGGTGGAAGGGGCAGCTGGGCCCTCAGCCCCTTCTAAAGTGGGCAGGTAAGTCCCCTCCCCCTCGACCCTGGACTTGGTCCCATCCAGTCTCTGGATCCAGTCCTGGTCCTGGACATGCGACATCAAGAGTGACAGGGTGCCCTCTGAGCCATCTGAGCCATCTTCTGACCCTGCTTGACTGCTGGGCTCCCAGAAGCTGGGGTCCTAGCCCCCACCTATGCCTCCTGGTGCCTGCAGCTGACCACCTGCCACCAGCTCTGCGACATGCCCGACCCACCCATCTCTGCCAGGACAGGTGCTCTGCATCATGGGCTCCCCTCAGACCTTGGGTGACTAATGATATTGGTTACACTCTGCCTGCTGGAGCAGGGGTTCTCAGCTAGGGGGGATTTGGCTCCCCAGGGGATAGTTGACAATGTCTGGAGACATTTTGATTTCACAACTGGGAAGCTTCTACTGGTCTGTAGTGGGTACTGGCCAGGGATGCTGCTAAAAAGACAGCGCACAGAGCCTCCTGCCACAAAGACTCATCTAGGCCCACATGTGAAGAGTGCTGAGGATGAGAAACCCACGCTGGACTAATGGCACCAGACCTGCCTCGGGGCTCTCCCTGTGCCTCAGGCCCCACAATGCACACCCTCACCCATGGCCCAGCCCTCACCGACCTGTGGTTTGCCAACTCTTCAGCTCCCATTCTTCTACAGTTTGGCCTGTTCCACCTCCACCCAAGACCTCATCAGGACAAATAGTAATTTGTCTGTTATTCATCTATTGAACATGTACTCTGTGCCGAACACTATGCTAACACGCTTATTTCACTCGGTCTGCCCAACAACCCAGTGACGTATCGATGGTTATTGTTCCCACTCTGCAGATGGAAAAGCTGAGGCCCAGAGAGTTTATGGTGTGTTCAGGCTGCAGAACACATGCACTACTGGGCTGGTACTTGGCCCCAGGTCTGCCTGCCTCCCAGGACCATGGGCCCCCGAAGCTTGCAGGAGGCACATGGAGAAATAAAAGGAACAGCCTCTGCCTCAAAGAGCAGTGAAGAAGGGAAACACAAGTAGCTTTAAAAACCATGAAAAGCAATTTGTCAGGGGCAGGCATGATGGCCTGTGAAGGGACACTGGTGACCTTTAAGGCAGCCTCTGTCTTCTGGGGTTAACCTCAAAGAGAACACCCAAGCCCTGTCTCGTACAGCCCCACAGCCCAAACCCTGACTTTCTAGGGAGGCCTGAGGCAGATTTCTGGGGTAGACCATCTGAATTTATTTGATGTTCCGGGAGCATGGCTGACAAATCATGCTTTGTGACTGATAAAGCACTTCATTATATCACAGTTCACCACAACCCAACTCCCATTTTATAGATGAGAAAACTGAGGCTCTGAGAAGGATGTAACTTGCCTATTATTCATGGCTGGTAAATGATCCTGAATCCTGGTCTAGTGCTTTTCCCAGAACAGCCCACCATTAGCAAAGCTTTGAGAAGCTTTACATTTCTTAGGAAAAATGTCTGACTATTCAGACAGAGCCAGTTTGTGCAGTCTTGCAAAAGCCAACTGTGCACATCTCTTCCTATCTTGGCGCCCAGTGACTTCACACTGGCGCTGGAAATTGGCCGTGGTGGGAGTATTCACACCACAGAAATTGGCAAAAGCTACACAGCAGCCCCACCTTACCCCGAGAGCCACTTATTAAATGTTTGCCAGCACGCCACAGCTCACATCTGTCCTGTAATGACGTCTCTCAGCCACAAGACACCCCCAGACCTTTCCAGTCCAAGTTGATGGGGTGTAACAGGTTCTGGGAGAAGTAGGCAGCAGTTTAAGTCACACACACCTACAGTCTCTCTTCCGGCACTCATGGCTGACATTGATAATCAATCACAGCTCCTTAATGAGCCTAGACAAGGTTTCACAATTCTTTGCAACACAGCCACTATCAATCAGCAGAAATTGGCACATGATATGGAACCTATTAGTCATCCTGGAAACTAGAGCCATCTGGAGGTGAGACTCGGGAAGCAAGTAGGTGAAGCAGGAGGACCCTTTTCTAACTAATCAGGCAGGACTGGGTCTAGCCTTGGGGAGTGGCAGAGACAGAGGTGGAGAGGCTGGGTGTCCTGGACTCCCCAGACACATCTCATACCAGGCGTGGGGACTAGCACTGACTGCAGCCCTCTCTGCCATCCCTGTTCAGCTGCTAAGGTTGGCAGAGAGACTAGAAGGTACGAGCAAGGAAGGGACAGGAGCCAGTAAGATCCCCTCCAGCTTAGTTCATGCCCTGGCCCCAGGAGGTCCTCAGAGGACCCCACACTACTAGCTGTGCCACTGCCACCCCTGGAGCCACCCGAGGGCAACCTGAGTGGCCACCTTCCTGTAAACTCCATGGAAGTGGACTTCATGCCTGGCAACCTGGTGGGGCACTTGGTCCGGCTCCATGGTCTTCTGGTCCGGCTCCAGGGTCTTCTTGACACTCTTTCCTTGGCTAACCCCTGCTTTCAATCTGGAGGTGCCCCCTTCACTTCCTTGCTCCTTGCACTGTTTGGCAAGTGCCTGAGGGCCGGTGGGACGGGGGAGGCTCAGATGCCCAACACCTGGGGCGACTCCTCTCTGTGGACACAGGAGGGTGTGCCTGGGTAGCAGACGTTCTTGGTTACCTCCTCTGCATCCATTCTCCCTTTCTCCTCCCATCAGAACCTTAAAGTCCCTCCGGCCTCCTCTCCTTCCTGATGCAGTCCTGTGTTTCCAGGGAAGCTGTTCCCCAGCCTAGCTAGCAACGGGTGAGGGTACATGCCTGGGGCCAGGAGGCCTCATGGAGATGGCTCTGGTGAGAGATGGTTTGAGCAGGCAGAGGGACAGGAGGTCCCCTTACCACCCCTGCAGCTCCCTTGATGCCAGAGTCCCACATCCCTTGGAATGGGGGCTAGCAGCCCTGGGGCTCAGGAAAATGGCCGCAGAAGGCCACAGGCAAGGAGGGCATGGGGGACCTGGCTGCAGGGTTCTGCCCAGGAGGATGGAGGCTGATGCCCAGCCCCTGGAAAGAGGAAGGACAACCCAGACAGAAGATGGCGCCAGGCCACCCCCGTGCCCCTCCTGAGCTGGTCCCCTCCCCCACCCAGCTGTAATTCTGGGTGAATAAAAGGGAGAGAGGGGAATGGTGTCTCGACAGCTGATGAGAACCTGAAAGGCTAAGGGTTGAGCAGGAAGTGGCTGAGTTACCCAGGATTATTTTTCTCATTCTTCAGCAGAAGGCAGGCGCTTGGAAGCATGGCTCAGTGCAGTATGAAGGGGTAAAGAAGATTGTGTCCTGGCACACTGGAGCTGTATCTCCCTCCTGCCCGTTCTCAACACCTGCTCAACACCAGCTATGCATGGCTGCTGTGCAGGAGGCTGTAAAGGTCACCCATTGACCCTGACCTTGGGGGCTTCTTTTCTAGCTCAGGAGATCGCCCCATCTGAGTCCCCTGACACGTCATCCTGGGGGACTGTGGCAGCTTTTCCCCGGAGCATGGCTCATCTGCTGGTCACCATGCCTACTGCTTCCTGCAGACTGAGGCCAGGAACCCCAGAGTGAGACTGCAGCCCCCAAGTTGCCCACGAGGTGCAGGCCCCCTGACTCTGCCTTCCATCCAGCTTAGAGCCGGGAGTGCAGCTGGTTCTGGGGTGAGGCTGGCCCCATGTTGGTCTCCACTCCCAAGCAAGCTCCTGCCTGGGGGCACTCTGTGGCTGACATTCAGTCCTTCTTCCTTCTCAGGGCTTTGTTGTACCTTTTCTCATTTGAGTCACAAAACAGCCCTGAAAGGCTGGGGCAGGAGTCAGCAGCCCCATTTTCTGAGTGAGGGACTGAGATGCAGAAAGGAAATGTGCTGTCTGGAATTCCCAAACTCCAGTCTCCTCTGGCTGCAGCCCTCTGGGCAGCTCCCCTGCCTGTGGCTCTGGGCCTTGTGACCAGTGACTGGACTGGGAGGGGCAAGTGGTCCTTTACAAGACCCTTGACCGCCAGCCCCAGCCCTTGAGTCCCAAGTCAGGGCTGCTTTCTTCCACTGAGGTGTCACTCAGGTCCCTGAAGGGAAGACAAGTCTCTGGGCATCACACCTCTGACCCGGGACTTCTTCCTGACACCGGATCTCGCCAGTGTTCCTGTGCAAGGACCTGACTGGGGAAGCTCAAACGTCACATCATGGCTCTGCTGGCCAGGGCCCTGCCAGGCGACTGCCGGAGGAGCAGAGAGGAGGGGCTGGCGAAGGGTCACAGCTCAGGTCAGACTCAGGCCGAACACCACCCCTCAGAGGCCTAGGAGGGGCTGCAGGCTTCATAGGTCTTGCTTTGACAACCAGGCCTGTATCTCTGAAGGACGAGCTTTCTGATTTTAAAGTCACATTTATTATGTTGCTATTAAAAGGAATGGCAAAACCCGCAATTACTTTTGCATCAACCTAATATTAATAACCCATTTTGGTTTGGCATCATGCTAACCTCTAACCAGCGCCAAGCTCCTTACACATCATATAATTTTCTCTTCACAGTAGCCCTATAAGGTAACTATACAAGGTGTGCTATTGTCCACACTTAACGGAGGAGGAAACCGAGCCACAGAGAGGTCAAAGTTCTGGCCCATAGTCATACAATTGAAATCCAGGCATGCCCTTAGCCCCAAAGACATGCATCATCTCACTGCCCTGACAGGCAGGTTTAGTACTATTATGCGCCATTTTGCAGATGGGGCTCTTGTGGCTGCGCAGAGAAGTTAAGTAATTTGTCCAAGATCACACAGTTAGTAAATTGGCAGAGCCACATTTGTAATCAGCTACACCCTAAAGTTTTCTTTCTTAACCTTTACATTTATTGCTTCAGCTGCAAAAGCAAATTAAGAGTCAACAAGACTTAGTGGTGGGGGGAGATGGTTAGACTGCTGAGAAGGAAAACTTGCAATGAGTCCTTTCAAGTTCCTTTGAGGACCATGTGACCTCATTCCTGGGCAAAGTTCAGACCACGCTCGTCTCTTGCCTGAAGTTGGCTCCCAGAGTCCCCCATTGAGGACTGATCACGAACCCCATCCGGACACTGACCATCTTAGGAGGAACTTCAACCAGACACATGCACACAGTCTCAGTTTCACTGTTCTTCCTTTTACTTAGAAGGAATGGGGAACTGCCCAGAATCCTGGACAAGAACACAGGTTTTGCAGCCAAACAGCCAGAGGTTCGAATTTCTACTTTACTACTTACTAGCTGTGTTACCTTGGGCAAGCTGCTTAACCTCTCTGAGCCCAGTATCCTCTGTAAAATGGGGGTAATAAGAGTATCTACCTCACTGGATTTGGGTGATAAATGAAAGAATACAAGTAAGATATTTAGCACCGTCCCTGGCTTAGAGTAAGCACTCAATAAACATAACTATGACAATTGTTATGGTTATGAGGTCAGAAATAACGGCATCCAATCCCAGAAGCATATGATACTGCCCTCTGTGTTCTAACCAGAAGAATGGCTAATAAGAGCTCTTCTCATGTGCCAGGCACCAATTTTTTTTTTTTTTTTTTGAGACAGAGTCTTGCTCTGTCGCCCAGGCTGGAGTGCAGTGGCACGATCTCAGCTCACTGCAACCTCTGCCTCCCGGGTTCAAGCAATTCTTCTGTCTCAGCCTCTTGAGTAGCTGCGACTACAGGCATGCACCACCATGCCTGGCTATATTTTGTATTTTTAGTAGAGACAGGGTTTTACCATATTGGCCAGGCGGGTCTCGAACTCCTGACCTCATGATCTGCCTGCCTTGGCCTCCCAAAGTGCTGGGATTACAGGCGTGAGCCACTGCGCCCAGTCAACCAGGCGTCAATCTTAATGCTTCACAGGTATTACCATATGTAACGCTTATAAGCCTTTTAAGGTGAACATCAGGAGGCTGAGACAGAGAGAGGCAGCATCTCCTGCCTTGCATCCCAAGCTGGTGAGGGGCAGGCTGACTCTAGGGCAGCAGTCCCTAACCTTTTTGGCACCAGGGACTGGCTTCCTAGAAGACAATTTTTTGGGGTGGCAGGGATGGGTTCAGGATGAAACTGTTCCACCTTGGCCCATAAGGATTGTGCAACCTAGATCCCTCATATACACAGTTCACAATAGTGTTCTCACTCCTGTGAGGATCTAACGCCTCCCCTGATCCGACCGGGAGCACAGCTCAGGTCATAATGTGAACAATGTGGGAGCAGCTGTCAATTCAGAGGAAGCTTCGCTTGCTTGTCCGCCGCTCACCTCCTGCTGTGTGGCCCGGTTCCTACCAGGCCTTTAATCACCCTGTTGCCCTGCCTCTCAGATGAGCCCTTAAAATCCTGGAACCCGCAAAGAACACAGGCAGGGCTCAGGGTGTGCTGAGCAAAGCAGAGCAGGCTGGACGGGGCTGGGTGACCATGTGAGTGAAATAGTACAGATTTAAACCATCGGCTTTGACCTGTTGGGACAAATTGCACATTTTCTTACTTCCTTGGGCCCCTGTCGCTTCCAGGTTGGGGTCAGAATCATTAAGTCCTGAGTGTGGAAACCTTGGGGGTAGGTCTTGCTGGTAGAGACTGCAGTCCCAATTTTGCAGATTCAGGCCAAGGGCAGGCATTGTTCTCAGGCTGAACAGTTTCCTGGCCAGGCCTCCAGCACAGGGCAGAGGGGCTGGGCTGCCACACACAGATAGGGACGGTGGGCCCAGGGAAGGTGGAAAGGTTCTCTCTCAAGTCAGCCCTTGTGTGGGCGAGGTGGAAATCAATCAGAGGCGGGCCTCGCCCATTGCACTGTGCTGGCTCTGACCCCTCAACTCTATTTTGATAACAATCTGGAGTCTCCATACTTGAACTTGTCATCCTTGACTGAGTCTCCCAGAAACAGTGAGATCCTCCCACAGGACCTAGAGATATCTTCTTAAGGGGAGGGACTTCCTGCTCCACCCCCAGCCTCTCACCTCAGGCCTTTCCCAGGAAATCAGTGTTTATGCAAGCCTTGCTCCCTTTTCCACATCCAAAAGGCATCCACAGTTCTCCAGCAGAGGTTGCAGTATGCACATCACGGCTTAACATCCTCTTCCTCACTCAGCTGGCTTTGATTTACCACAACCCCATGACATCAAAATATTCAGTGAATTATTCTCATTTCTATGTGTAGATCTCAGTTCTATGTTCCATGTCCATGTTTTTCTACCTTGTCTGTTGTTAAACTGTAAGACTTATCATGGGCACAGTCCTTAATTCTTTAGTCACTACTCTAAGAAGAGTTGAGGGAGATTAGGTGCCACAAACTCCAATGCCTACAAGGAGCCAGGCAGGTCACATAAATGAATGAAGTAGGCCAGATGTCGTGCAATAGGGCATGGTGGAGACTGGCAAAGTGCTAAGGGCTTGCCTGTGTGCCTACAATGGATTGGATACCCCTCAGCTGCAACCAAGTATTGCCAGTTGAGGATGTAGACCTACTATTGGCAGATCTTGAAACTATTCAAGAAAAGTTGAGAATCAGATATTTTCTGCAAAATCTTATTTCTAAATGCTGATACTAATTTAAGAACATTTAAAAACCACTCTGCAGGCCAAACAAAACCTGTGAAAGAGCTGCATTTGGTCCTCAAGCTGCTAATTTGCAATACACAATCTCTGGGGACCTTCCAGGCCTGAATTGCTCCAATTCCACAGCCCAGAACTTCTGGCCCAGAGGGTGGGCTCAGTCAATCCTTGCTGAATGCATGACTGAGTAATTAAATGAACAGATGGGTGGGCCCACTGGTTATCATCTGACTCCAGATCTGTGAAGGAGCAATGTCATAACAGTGTTTGGACACTGAACTAGTACGTGTGAGTTAGTTTGACCAAGAGTGGAATTGTTTGGGTACACCACCTTCAAGCGTGCTTGCATCCCTCCCTCTTGCCTCCCTCCTTCTACTGGGCATGGGGCCCAGAGCTGAAGACAAGCCCCACACAAGTCCCCCGCCCCAGGATGCCAGGTGAGTTAGGAGGCTGCTTTCCTCAGGCCCGGAGGTAAAGCAGGACTCCGTGAAGCAGGGACAGGGCATAATTAACAATTAGTAAGGTACTTAATCACACCTGGATATCTATTTTTCTTAAACCTTACTTTAAATTGCACACAATTAAAAACATACACAGCAATTAGGAATTAGCAAATGTTATAAGTTCATTATAATATGGAGTGTTTAACTTATAATAGCACAATCAAGTGAAACATCATTTTTGTCCCTGTCTCTCAATGAATCCTGTCTCAGGCAGCTGCGTCATTAGTCCGGGAGGGCATGGTGAAGGCGTGCATGTGTAACTGTGGGCCAGGAAGAAATAAAGAAACACACAGCCTCATGGGTGGCAGCCTGGCAGCCCCATGGCCTGCTTCCACGCCACCTGGCTGAACAGCACCACCAACCCCTCTGAATGTCACAAGTGGCCAGGATAACAGCTATCCTAACACCTACTGTGTGCCAGCAGTAGACTGGGCACTGTGTCTATTTACTATTTCTAATCTTTATAACTCGGCCTATCTTGGTAAACACCCAGGCTCCCTCGGTTACACAGATTGCCCAAGGTCAAATCGCGAGTAAACGGTGGAGCTGGGATTCTTGCCCGGGTCTATGAGACTGCAGAGTCCATCCTCTTTCCAGACCAGCACACGGCCTGGAGAACGGGGAGCCTCCGCTTTTCCTTACGCACATGACAAAGCTGTACAGTACCCAAGGTTCTCCAGGAAAGCACTGGCAGGGTTGAGATGAAAGCCCAGAAGTCCGAGCCCTGCGTTGAGTACCTGTCTATTCTGGAATGGCAGATACCACGGGACATATACCATTCCTCTATCTAGGGCCCATGGCAGACATAACTAATCTATTTCAGCGCTGTTTCTTGTACTTCTTGGCAACCGCAACCAATCACAGCTGGTCCCTGTGAGGAAACGTAGTTGGTATCCTCAGCAGGTCTCAGTACAACTGCAAATGAAAGAATTTTCATAACTGAGGATGTAGAACCTCTAACCAGAGTCTGGTGACTTTTTTTTTTTTTTTTTTTTTTGAGACAGGGTTTCAAAAGACTGGAGGGCAGTCGCGTGATCTCAGTTCCCTGCAGCCTCAACCTCCCAGGCTCAAGCGACCCTCCCACCTCAGCCTCCCGAGTAGCTGGGACTGCTGGCACACACCACCACGCCCGGCTAATTTACTGTTTTAAAATTTTTTGTAGGGATGGGGTTTCGCCGTGTTGCCTAGGCTGGTCTTGAACTCCTGAACTCCAGCGATCTACCAGCCTCGACTTCCCAGATTGTTGGGATTACAAGCGCCAGCCACAGCACCGGGCTGAAACCACTGTCTTTTGAACAGAAAGGGCCTTAAGCATGTGGCACGAGAAGGGGCAAAGGGAAAACGAAAGGATGAAGCCAAGTTCTGATGTCTCACACGCCAGACCATGTAGGCTGAAGACTGAGGCCCGGGCTGCACAGTGAGCTGCATGGCCTCCTGTGTACCTGCTGGGGATGTGGGGTGCTCAGGAGGCCAAGAAGTCCAGAAACTGGATCCATCTAAGCTGAGAAGAGTGGAAACACTTTGGATTTTACATTTGGCTTTGCTTTAAAAATTTTTTTGGTTTGTTTTTCTGACATATATTTATTGTTCAAACAGCTCTGTAAGAACATTAAAGGACATTTTGTGAAAGAAAAGCCATCATCCCTAATCCCCCACCTCCACTCTCACACAACTGTTTCCATTTTCTCTTCCCCCCTGTGATCCTCATCCACACGCATACCTATGTTCACAGAGCAGAAATCGGTATGCACGGAATACGGTCCGCTGCTTCCTTCATTTACCATGACAAGGCAGACACATTCCTGCATCAGGGCAGCCTTGGAAATGACACCTTTAACATGGCTGCGTTTAAAGATCACATACCATAATTTACCTTTGAGTTGCTTACTAGATCATGAAGTTTCTGTGTTTTTTATATTCTATGCTGCAGTGAATATCTTTGTGCATCTAGCAGTTTTCCTTTGATAAATTGTTTTCTGAGCGTAAGGGAGTGAGCCTATACGAAACTTTTGTATGAACATTGTTATGGTTTTTTATACTTGCATTAACCTCACATGTATAAAGTCTTGAAAGTTGAGAGCATCGTACTTCCCTAGATCCTATGGCAATCATAGAGGGGCACATGTGTTCCCTCACAGGAATGAGGAATTGGAGGCTAGAAGGTTAAGAAGCTGAGTCTGGGTCACCCAGCAGATAAGGGGCCTCATTGGAAATGGCAGTTGTGTTTCAGGCTCCTTGTGCAAAGCTCTCTCACACCTAGAAGCCTGGGGTGCCGGGTAGGGGATGGGACATGGGGGGTGCAGTATCCATAGGAAATGGAAACAGCAGGACCAAGAGGAGGGTGAGACCTCTCTGGTGGCTTCCCCTCCTCATGGAATGTCCCTTCCAGACAGAAGGCCCTGTCTGACTTTTTAATTAAGAGAAGATGCTTTTTAGAGGAGGCAGGGGCACCCTGGGGAGACCAGACCGTGTTATCAGATGCTGATCGCTAGGAAGATATCTCCCCACTGCTGGGCTGCACAGAACTCCTTCCACGCCCCCCTGCAGCTGGACAGCCCCAGGCGAGGGCTCTGCTGGGGAGGCCAGGCGGATGTCAGAACTCTCTGCAGACGAAAAGTCTGGGTGGTCTCCGTAGCTCTGGTCCCTTTCTGTCAAGGCACCGGGAAAGCCGCAGCCCCAGCCCCAGCAATGGGCCGAGTCCACCATGGCCACTAGCAGCATTCACTGCCTAGGAGAAGGGTTTGCCAGTTTTGCCCAGCGAGGTCCGTTCCTCTTCCCTCCCAGCCCAGTGGGCTCTCCCAAAATGGGACAAGTGATCGGCAGGCCACACTCAGCACCGCCCTTGTCCTTGCCCCCAGCCTACCATCCCAACCAGGGGTTCCATGGGGCTGCAAGGCTGATGCCCACGCCCAAGATCAGAGGGTTTCCTGGGTCCACACCAGCCCAGCCACCCCACCCTGCTGAGTCTTAGCCAGACCGGCAGTCAAGGGCCACGTACTGAGCCGTTGCTCGCTATGTCTGGCTCTGCTCTGTGTTGGTGCTGGGACTACAGAGGTAGAAAAGACATCTTCTAGCAGGTGGCCTTGGGCAAGCCCACCTCTGAGCTTTACTGTCCCCGTCTGCAAAATGGGGACAAAGCAGCAACTCTCCTGTCTCACAGGAGAGTTAAAGGAATTAGATGAGATAATACACGTGAAGCGATAAACCAGTACCTGACACACAATAAGCACCATACAAATATTGGCTTATATATTATTATTATTTCTAGCTGTAGGTGATAGACAATAAACAGAAATAAATAAATGGGAAAATGTACACACTGATGACTGCTATAGAGTGGAGGGGGCTGGAATTTGGGAAAATGCTTTAGCCTGGATGACTGAGGAAGGCCTTTCCGAGGAGGTGGTGTTGGAGTCGAAACCTAGATAATGAGGAGGTGGCACGAGAGAGTCCAAGGGATGGTCACTGCACACCAGCACAGCAAGTGCAAAGGCCCTGGGGTGGGAAACTGAAAAAAATCCTCTGTGGTTGGAGCTGTGATGTCTATTAAGTACCTGCCAGCCACCTGTGGCCCTTCAATAAAATTGAAGTAGGCCAGGAACGGTGGCTCACACCTATAATCCCAGCACTTTGGGAGGCCTGGGTGGGTGGATCACTTGAGATCAGAAGTTCGAGACCAGCCTGGCCAACGTGACAAAACCCCACCTCTACTAAAAATACAAAAATTAGGTGGGGATGGTGGTGCAAGCCTGTAATCCCATCTACTTGGGAGACTGAGACAGGAGAATCGCTTGAACCAGGGAGGCGGAGGTTGCAGTGAGCTGAGATTGCACTGCTGCACTCCAGACTGGACAACAGAGTGAGATTCCGTCTCAAAACAAAAACAAAAACAAAACCACAATAAAATTAAAATAAGATAAAAAATTCAGTTCAGTTCCTCAGCCTCACTAACCACATTTCAAGTGCTGAATAGCCACACGTAGCTGTGGCTACTGTATTAGAGAGCGCAGGTAGAAAATATTATCCTTGCAGAAAGTTCTATTAAGCAGCTCTGCCCTAGAGTTTCAGGAGAAGAAAAGAAACGGACATGAAATGAAGCAGGAAAGGCAGGCAGGGGCCAGACCTTAGGGAATCTTGAAGGCCAGGGCAGGGAGGAGCTTGGCATTTTTCCCAACGGCACTGGGAGACCTTTGGGGTGTCCAGACTTTGGCAAAATTATTTTGGTTCAGGGGTGGAGGGGGAGCTCCCTTCCTGATTTCCCTGATTCTCCCACTTCTCTGAACCTGAGAAATCTTCAGAAATCAGAGCCAAAGTTGAACAGATGTCTTCATTGAGCCCAACACTCCCATTTTCTCAAACCTACAGTTGTGAAGTATACGCAGGAATGCGACAGAAACTCCTAGGACCTCGATTCTCCTGAGGGGTGCATGGCTCCCCTTAGTGAAGGCGGAGATGGAGCCCTGCTCTCAGGACCCCCGGCCCATGTGCTGGTCCCTGTAGAAAGGCCCCTGTAGTGCCTGCTGTGCCGTGCCATCCAGGTTCCCGTTTAGGGAATGAAGGACTTGTCCCTTCATGTGCTAGGGTGCTGCCTGCAGTAGCTCTCGGGCATCAGTCCTCTGCAGGAGCGCCTTGGCTAAAGAGAGCCACCTTGTCCAAGAACCCCCTTCATGGCCTCGCCCCCTTGGGGCAACTCTGAGGGGCCATCCCAGTTCCAGAGTTACCTGGGTGGGCTGAGGCCATCACTGAGACTTGGCACAGCTCATTGTCTTCCATTGCCCAGGTCTGCTGCCTTTCACTTCTCTCTCTTCCCCTCCCCTTTCAATGGTGTGTACGTAGAGTCTGTTAGCTGACAGTCAGCTTCCCAGGGAACGTGGTCTGCCTCAGCCCCGCTCAGCATCACAAAGAGAACAGCCCACCCTTTGCCCATCGGTAAAAGACAGCACTAAGAAGCGCGGTACCCTGAGCAGGATGGCAGAGACCTCTCAGTAGGTGGTTTCCTTCAGACGAAGGAGGCCGCTGGAAGGCCCCTGCATTACACATGCGCCGTGGGGTAAGAAACCCTGTTTCTCGAGTGTCACCTCATGCCAGGCAGTTTAACGTGTGGCTCCAGGTCCTCTCCTGATGTCTCTTAAGAGGATTGTTATCCTCATGCCACTAGAGACAGGGCCGAGGCTTTGAGAGAACCCAACTTCCTGCAATTTCTTGATACCATAGCTGGGATTTGAACCCAGATCTTATGGATTCCAGAATCTGCCTTTTGCCCTGTATTGTACTGTGTCACACAGTCTAAACTTACCTAGAGTGCCAAACTCAGTGATTTCATGAGTTAATATACAAATTCATTTTAGAAACGTGGACATTTAGATCTTAGCCGTGGACGTTTGGATCTCGTCTGCCTTTGCTGTAGTTGAGAACCAAAGTGATCAGCGCCTCCCTCCACCTCCAGCTCACCCAGTGGGAGTTTTATGGCTCCAGGGCAGCCACCAGCTAATGTCTGTCACAGTCACTATGCATCCAGGATCTGCAAATCCTGCTTTGATGTGCTAACAGCTCCTAATGGGAACAGTGGCTAATAAATCATTAAGAGGAGCCCAGGATGACCAACTCGTCCTACTCTCCTGACCTCTGACCTTACTCAGGAGCTGGCCATGGGGCCCCGTTTCAGCCCCATCCCAGAAGGCACTGGGTTCAGGGAAGTTGGAATCACCTGGGCAGCCCACACCGGGTGGGGAGGCCTGGAAAAAGGCCAAGGACATTGTGACTTCTGCAGATGAGAAAAATACCTGTAAAGGAGTCACTAAGGGAATCGCAGCAGAGGTCTACCCTGGGACAGGTCGAGGCAGCCTGGCAAGACAGCAGGAGCTGCCATCATTGTCTCTAGCCCCTGAACACAACAGAAGGCTACACACAGTTGGCCCCACATGTTGTGAGGGTCAGGGAGTCCCACAGAATTGGGGCCAGGGCTAAGATCAAAAGGAGATGTGAGAAAGAAGGAAACAATATCCTCTCTTTTTCTTAAAAGTAAATAAAAATAAAAACATGCCATTGTGCGGGCATCATACGACCACTCTCTCCAAAGACAGAGCAGAGAGGCTGCCGAGCCTGCTGGCGACTGTGGACCATGGGCCTCCATGATGGGGCAGTGGGAAATGATCAGGGGACACTGCTGCCAAAGCGCCCCCCACCCCCGCTCCCTGTCCCCTGCACCAGGCTAGGCAGCTGGGCCTCTGTGACAGCCCCAGGACCCTCCTGGAGGAAGCGGGAAAGGGACTGAAGGCAAGGGCAGCTGCTTCTGTCTCTGATGGGACAGAATAATGGAGTTGAGACCTGGAAGTGACCTTCTACCAGTTTAGGGTCAGAAACCTGTTCTCTGTAAGCACTGTGATGTCAGAACCTTTGAAAATTCTAAGACATTTTAAAAAATGGTTTAAACACTTCTCTTTGGGTTTGGTAAACTTGTTAAGAGAATTCCAGCCTGTCTGAGCCAGAGGGGAGGTGGAGATGAATTGCCCACATGGGTCAGGTGGAGCACGGGGGTATCAAGGCACCCTGGGTGTCAGTACAGAGGCAGCGGCAGGAAATCCCATGGGGACAGCACCACAGAAGCAAAGGCAGGCTGCAGGCTGCAGCCCTTGGCTATGCAAATGTCCATGCTAGGTAGCACCTGAGCCACAAGGAGAAGGTGAGTTGTGGAGGGGACTCTTAGGCCCTCACTTTTCCTTAAGTGACCCCCTTGGTACCAGCTGGCTTTTCTGTGGGGAATGCTTCCACTTGTTTTCATAAGGGGAGGGCATCCCTTTCTGGTCCAAGAAACATCCTTGTCCATTTGCCTCCAGAAAGACACAGCAGAAGTGTGGCATGGGGAAGGCAGGTGAGTCAGGCGACAGGTGAGAGGATGGTGCGTGGGTCCACACCTGTTGGCTGCTCTTGCTGTCACTCAGTAGTGTTTTGCTTACACACTGAGTGATCTTCTGTATCGGAGGTTTTCTCAGGGGTATCCTCGGGGATGAGCTTCGGAGCCAAACAGACCTAGGTTCAGATCCCAGCAACTCTTAGTAGCTGCAGAGCCCCAGGTAAGTTTCTTTTAATTTCTCTGAGCCTCAGGCTCTTTATAAAGTGGAATTAATAGTACCAGCTTGCAAGGTTGTTGGAAACATATACACATACGTAAGGGTCTTGCACTTAATAAGTGCTTGGGAAATGGCAGCTTTGCTTCTTATTACTAAGCCACCCTGCGGGTATAGGATGATTTTAATTCAGCTCAGGCCGGCAGCTTGCTCACACTTCGCCAGCAACCTCAGCTGGACTTCTTCGTGACACTCAGATCAGATGTGGCCATCTGATCCATCTTCCTGGCAACCTCTGCAATTGTACTGACCCCTCCCCCAGAGCCCCTCAGCCTCAGCTGGTGCCAGAGGCTTCTTCACCTCCGTGACTCAGAGGTCTTGAGCAAATGACTAGAGACTCTATCTGGCCAGACAACCCCCATTCTAGGGACCCAGACAAGCTGGGAAGAGGAAGGAGGTGGGCCAGGGGGCAAGAAGTGCAGTTTCCTGCCTGTGTTCTGAGCATGCTGGGTCTCAGAAGGGTCTCTTATGCCTTCGGGTCAGGGTCCAGCCCTTTGGAGGAAGGGGAACTCCTCCCTCCCAGACCAGCCTCACACCCACTGAGGACCTTGACGGCAAAGTTGTTAGATTTTCTTCAGGTTTCTTTGCTGTCTCTGTGGGGCCACAGATGGAAAGGAGAAAGAGAGTGAATCAGAGGCTCTCCCCTGCTGCTTCGGAGGGAGGCCCTTGTCCCTTCCTCCCAGGACTCCTAATCCCTCCGCCAGCAAACGCCATTCCTCCCAAGCTGAGATGCTGCAGAGCCGGAGGCTTATATACAGACCTCGTTATTTATTGGGAGGCTTAGGGCCAGGACAAGGTCTGTAGGCCACAGCCACATTCCCTTCTGTCCTGGCTCTTCTCACCTGTGTCATAAGCCTGGAGGCAAGGAGAAAAAGCAGGAAGAGAGAGACAGAATGGGGAGAGAGATGAGGGGATGGGAGGGAGGAAGGGGTACTCGTGCTGAGGGCCTACTATGTGCCCAGTCCTGTAAGAGATGTTTATGGGGTGACCTAATTTAATAGATCGCAGTAGGTCACTTTTATCTAATGTGCGTGCATGTGTGAGCAGTTCAGAAATGTGTGATTTAGAGACAGAATGGTATGGTGGTCAACAGCAACAGTGTGGACGGTGGTCCACACCCCAGCCCTAACTCATATGGGATTACCTTATATACACAGACACATCATTTCACTTCTCTGAGCCTCAATTTTCTCATCGGCAAAATGAGTATAAGAATTTCTAGCTGTTAGGGTTCTGAAGGAGCTGCGGTCAGGCCCTAAGCATGCCGTCTGGCACCCTGTAAAGTAGATGGAAGCTATAATGAGGAGGAAGAGAAGGAAGAGGCTAAAGAGAGACACAATAGAGAAGATGAAGAAGCCGGTGAGGGTCAAGAAAGACTGTCCCTCTGCTGGGCTTTACCTGGGATTTGGCTAACTTCAGTTTTCTAGCAGCACCCTGGGGTGAGCCCCTAATGAGGGCAGTGACTCCCGCTGGGAAGCACCCCCACTTGAATCAGGGGGTTCTAAGCTGCCAAGCCTCAGGTTCAGCTGCAGCCGCCGTCACTGCTCCTGCCCCATGTGCCTGCACACCGCGGCTCACCAGCAGCCTCGGCAGAGGAGGGGCCTCCAGGGAAACTTCCTCTGCCCCTGTAGGGATTTGATCCCTCCTGGTGCTCCCCTCTGAGAATCAGAAAGCACCCTGTGTCTTTAAGGAGGCGCCTATTGGGAGCACAGGAGGGAGGAAGGTTAAGACGATTAGCTGGTGCTAACAAATTTAGGATGTGGAAGAAGTCTTTTCTTGGCTGTCCATCAAAGGAAGGATTGAATGTCTCTGAGCTTGGAGAGAGCAGAAGAAGGGGAGGGCAGGGTGGGGGAGGGGAGCAGAAGGGTGTTCTGAGCTCACCAGCTGAGCCTTCTCCCTGGATGCACCTTCCCAGGGCAGTGGGGGTGTGCGGGAGTTGGGCGGGCAGGCGTGCTGGGCTGGTCGTCTGTCCCAGTGCTGGCCTCCCCATCAGCCTGTCTGTCTGTCACCGCCCCTCCCCCCAACCCCAACCCCAGCTCGGGTTATGTCCAAGCAGCTGGGCTGAAAAGTGATCCTGGAGGCAGAGGCCCTTCCTGTTGATTAAGAACCAGGACACTCTCCCCCAGCCCCTCCAGTGCCACCAGACCCTTCTTCATCCAGGACCCTGTCCTGGGGCCACCCCCAGTCCCTTGTTACCAAGGGCTGGGCTGCTCTTCCTCTAGGTTCCTCTCTTGGTTAAGAGAGACATGCATGGCCTCCCAGAGAGATCACAGACTACTCACAAAAGCCTTCATAAAAGTTTATTTCCGGCATGGGCTGGAAGGAGGGAGGGCACGGGAACCGTGTCATGTCCAGGAATGGTTCATTCAGAACTGCCTGGGCACTGGCCTTGCGCCAGGCCTTGGGGAAACAGACAGCAAGGCACTATCCCTGTCCCCGCCCCCAGGAAACCCCTGTCTAATGGAGGGAAAAAGATGCAAACAAAAAGATATGCTACAGTGAAATTGAGCAGTTCAGTGACTTTCTGAACTCATTGAGCAAAAGGATTACCTGAATTGCTATCTAAATGCAGATTTGCAGACCACAGGATTAGAGATTTTGATGTTGTAGGTCTGACCTGGGCATCTGCATTTTTATTTGAGCAGGTGATTCTGCTGCAGGTGAGGTCAGAATTGGTTTGGAAAAAGGCTGAAATGTCTTTTTCCAAATCAGGAAGCAGGGTTACTGCTAAGAGGTGATGCAGGGGCCTTGTGGGAGGCAAGAAACGCTTCCCAGGGAGGCACCTGAAGCTGGTTCCCACTGGGGAGGGGCTGCAGGCTGAGGGACGGGAAGTAGTGACGCAGGCTAGTGGGTTGGGGATGCCTACTTTGCTGCAGCTGCAGGGGTGGGGGTACTCAGGAGGTATAAGAAAAGAGGACGAGGGCCGGTGTGGTGGCTCACGCCTGTAATCCCAGCACTTTGGCAGGCTGAGGTGGGTGATCACCTGAGGTCAAGAGTTCAAGACCAGCCTGGCCAACATGGTGAATCCCTATCTTTACGAAAAATACAAAAATTAGCCAGGCATGGTGGTGGGTGCCTGTAATCCCAGCTACTTGGAAGGCTGAGGCAGGAGAATCACTTGAACCTGGGAGGCGGAAGTTGCAGTGAGTGGAGATCATGCCACTGCACTCCAGCCTGGGTGACAGAGGAAGTCTCTGTCTCAAAAAATAAAAGAAAATAAATAAAAGAAAAGAAAAAGAGAAAAGAAAAGAGGACAAGGCTCAGCAAGAAAGCACAGTGAAGTCTTGGAGGCATCTTGAGGGTGTCAGATGTCAAGCAAGGCAGGTCTGGATGGGTTTTGTCTCTATCGGATAGAGAATCCTATAACTAGTTAGGTACAGGACCTTAACATAGTATGGTTCTCTTGCTGGCCTTTCCAGCAAGCTCCTACTCATCTCTCAAGATCCTGAGGAAAAGTCACCTCCTGGATTTCCCAAAACAGAGCCCAGGCTCTCCAGAGCAAAACCACTGCAGACAGTAAATCAGCTCAGGAGCAAACCTCAAACCCATCTGCCTCCCCATTGCTGCTGTAGTTGACAGTCTGGGGCACCACCCTCTCCAGTCTGCATTCACCCGGCATATGTACTTTATGGTCTCAAAAATCCTTTAAGGCAGGCGAGGTGTGATGGGCCAACATGATTTTAGGAACTTTTAAGTCCTACTCAAACGGGTCAGCCCACACTTCCCTTCTCCATGACAAAAGCAAGGATATCTGTCGTCGCCATGCCAACATTGCTAGTTGATCCTTCTTTAGGGTCACTTTGTACTTGCTACTGTTCTAAACATGCCACTCTTAACTCTTTTAATCCTTACAATGGTCCAAGGAAGTGACTACTATTATTATCCTATTTTACAGGTGGGAAACTGAGGCACAAAGTCAGACCACCTTATGTTTGTGATGGAAGCATGTTCTCGTCTCATCTCTCTGTAT
Source organism: Macaca mulatta (assembly GCF_049350105.2). Classification (NCBI taxonomy): domain Eukaryota; kingdom Metazoa; phylum Chordata; class Mammalia; order Primates; family Cercopithecidae; genus Macaca; species Macaca mulatta. The sequence continues at coordinate 79,784,524 of NC_133414.1, forward strand.
CTCCACAGGCTTGCTGGGGCCAGGGTGAGAAGCTGGTGAAGTGTGAGCAGGCAGGAGGCATAGGGAGGTCAGATAACTTGCCCAGAGTTACAGTTATGAGCTTCATTCCACTCGCGGATCCCACAAATACTTACGGAGTGTCTGGCATTTGCTGAGCACTGGGCCTGTGGCCCATCCTCCCTGGACAGCCACTCTGAGCTGGCCATCATTTCCAAGCACAGAGAACTTTTCAGGCCCTTCCTGACAGCCCATGCTGTTCCCTTTGTTTGGAATGTCCTCCTGCCCTCTCCAGCTTAAATCCTACACCTCCTTTAAGACCTAGAGCAAATGCCACCTCTTCTGGGAAGCCCTCAGGGCTTGCTATTCCTTTCCTTTTTCTTCAGACTCTCCTTGGGTGTTTTCTGCATTCTATACTTTATTTGTGGGCATCTCTCCTGGAGGATAAAGACTATGTCTTGTTTGACTTTGTGACATATCACAAACCTACCACAGCACCTGGCCCACAGTGTGTGATCACAGTGCCTGGCCCACAGCAGATGATCAACACCTTCTTATTGATACATAAATCCAGGTGCACGGCTGCCTAACTCTAGCACGTTTGTACTGGGCTGTAGCACCTCTCGTCGTGGACACAGCAGGACACTGAAAATGTACACGGAAGCAAATGGACTTCACCAACCCCATCACCACCATCACCATCATAGCAAACATTAGCTGAGCACTTAATATATGTTGGGTGCTATGCCAGGTTGCTTTATGTACATTATCTCATTTAATCTTCACCACAGTCCATAGAACAAACCTTCTCATTATCCTCATTTTACAGCTCAAAGCTGTTGGATAGAACCTTTTGCAATAATGGAAATTGTTCTATGTGTGTGCTATCCAATATAGTAGCCACTAGCCACAGTAACACTTGAAATATGGCTGGGGTACCTGATGAATTGCATTTTAAATTTTATTTAATTTGAATTAATTTAAATGTAGAGTCGCGTGTGGTTAGTGGCAGTCATAATGAAAGCTGCAGTGTAGATGAAAAAAGACCCTAGAGGTTGAAAAATTTGCCCAAGGGGCCACAGCTGACAAGTAACAAAGGCAGGATTTGAACCCAGGGTTGCTGGGATCTGAAATCCAGATTTTGCACTCTCACCGTTTAACTCCTCCTCCTCTTCTCACTCCAAGGCTGTGGGTGGAGGGGTAAGAGTTTAACATTATCACACCAGCTATCACGTAGACCGATGGCCTCCACGTGGAAGCTGAATTTTCTGACCACTTGAGCAACATGACATGGTGCGAATCTGACCTCTCTGGGCCCCCTCTCCTGCTGTGACAGTGGATGCCGGAAGAGATAGCCACCGCTCCAGCACTGACAGCCTAAGAGCCATAATTTCTTTGCAGAAGGCCTTTAGTCCCAGGCTCAGCAGCCGGAGAACATAAACAGTTTACTCTCACTGTGTTTCTGCAGCCCAGGCAACCTGGAGGATTAACCTAACTGGGTCCTGACACCAACTTCCACGAGTGTAGATCCGAGGCATGTAAAGGCTGCTGCTCTGGCATAAATGCTGCTGCTGGGCCACTGCCGGGACCCTGTCGGAAACCCTCACACAGTGGAACCCAGCAGGCTTGGCAGGGAGCTGGGCTCTCTGCTCTTCAACGGAGCAAACTCTGGGTGAAAAAGTCCTCATCCAGTGGGTACTGGTGCTGACTATGGCCCCTGGCAGCACACTGAGGCCAGCATTTGGGCATGCACAGCCTGTCCTGGCTACTGGAGACAAGCGTGTAGTGTACACTACAGCCTCATGGAGCACAGTTGTACCAAATGCCCAGGAAAGCTCGCACTGAAGCCCAGCCCTCGCCTTTGGGTGGGGATGATGTCAGTGCCAGAATGAGCATGGGCAGATCAATGCTTTGGAGTAGGGGAGGTCCTTGGAGATGTAGTGACCTGGGGTAGGGAGTAGGGCTACAGAGGCTACAGAATATGGACATCCTATAAGGGCTTAGTGTCAGAGCCCCTGGTTCTTGTTCCTGCTCTGTACAGAAGCCAGTGTATTGGTCCGTTTTTACGCTGCTGATAAAGACATACCTGAGATTGAATAATTTATAAAGAAAAAGAGGTTTAATGGACTCACAGTTCTACATGGCTGGGGAGGCCCCACTACCCTGATGGAAGGCGAAAGGCACGTCTTAATGTGGTGGCAGGCAAGAGGGAAATGAGAATCAAGTGAAACGGGTTTCCCCTTACAAAAGCATCAGATCTCATGAGACTTATTCACTACCACAAGAGCAGTATGGGGGAAACCACCCCCATGAGTCAATCATCTCCCACCGGGTCCCTCCCACAACACGTGGGAATTATGGGAGCTACAATCCAAGATGAGATTTGAGTGGGGACACAGCAAAACCATATCAACTGGTCTGAGCTTTCATAATACCAGTCTAGTTAGGTCATGGCCCTGCTCAATACTCTTTGGTGGTTCCCCACTGCTCTTAGGATAGACAAAAGCCTTAACGTGGTCTGCAAAGCCCTGCATATTCCAACTGAATCTCATCTCATACCAGTCTCTGCCCCGAAGCTCCCTGCCGGGCCACACTGCTCCTGCCTCAGTTCCTCATCCTCCCTTCCCACTGCAGGGTCTCTGCCCTTGCTGTTCCCTCTGCCTGGAACACTTTCCCTGCCCTTTACCTGGTCAATTGCTACTCCCTTGCCAGATCTCTCTGCTCAAGGATGCTTCCTTAGAGAGACCTCCCTAGGCCTCCCTAGGCCTCCCTGACTGAGGATTTTTTTCTAGTTTCTCATAAAACCTTGCATTACCTTTTGGTGGTGCTGATCGCTATTGCAATTTTACATTTGCTGGGGCAATCGATGGAGGCTGCCTCCCTGACTGAACCGTAAGTTCCATGAGGGCAGGGGGCACGTCTTGCTCACCCTTGGGTTGCCAGCACCTAGTAAAGGCGTGGCATGGAGTGAGTGCTCAATAATATGTGTTGAATGATATATGAATGATGCTGTGTTTTTGTGCATGGCAATTCCATTCTCTGAGCCTGACACCTTAAATGATTATCATTGAAGAGCATTTATTCCATGCCAGGTGCTGGGAAGACACAGAGCTAACTGTACAGAGGGGAGACAGATGTGAAACTAGTCCTCGATGACACAGCGGGATAGGTTTATGCTTAGAGGCCAGGCTGGCTCTAAGGAAGCTTTTGGCTGTGGCAGGTGACCTGAAATTGGGGAGGTGGGGGCAGGGGTGGGAATCAGGGATGACTCTCTAGGAGTTTACAACTAAGGCCAAATCGGAAGGGTAGGGGAGAGTTAACAGGCAAAGGTGGAGATCCCCCTGGCACAGGGAAGAGCAGGGGCGAAGGCCCAGTGATGAGAGCTCTGCTCCTAAGCCCCAGGCTGGCTGTGCTGCAGGGAGTCCAGGGAGGTGGGACAGGGGGGCCGTCGGGAGGGACGGGGCCCAATGGGGCGTGCTGGATGTGGTCGTGAAACCACCGGCGCCACTGCGGGGCTGCAGGCTGAGGGGAGACAGAGGAGTGTTCTCCTGAGTGACGGAAAAGGACTGGATGGGGCAGAGCCTGGGGCCGCTTCCAGCTCTGCCGCCCAGGGTTTGAGAGCCAGAGGGCAGGGGAACACTGGATTGGATTAGGATGGTTCCCGACTCTGTTGCCAGCAAAAGCCTCAAGAGACCAGTTTCCCTCCCTGACGTCAACCTAAAGGTCACACAGATCCCAGGTTTCCTCTCAGGGGCCTTTGAGGGCCCCTCATTTTGTTCTTTTACCCGGATCCCTCAGGAATCCCATGACATTCCCAGCCTGGACCACCTCTCAGGGTAATGAGTCCCCTGAGATCCTAAGTTGCTGTGAGAAGCAGGACTTCCTTTAATTTGTCCTAAACTTACCTCACTCAAGTTTCAAAGGGGGCCCCATCATCCTAGTATTTCAGGATTTAGTGAGCAAGGAAATGCACTGCGAAGCTGCTGAGGTGGGGAGGGGAACTCAGGACATCTGACTCCAGAGGGCCCCCCTCAGCCAGGCAGACAGGCCACAGGCTCTGCCTCCTCCATCCAGCCCCTCTCGATCCTAAGCTGGGCAGGAGCTGGTGAAGTGGAAAGGGAACCAGCAATTAAACAAACTGTTCACTCTAGCAAGTGGACTCCACGCTGGGGGACGCACAACTTACAGGACCCCGAGTCCCTGAGTCACCAGGCTCCTTCAATGCCACTGTCTGTCCCTCCAGCCCTGTCCCCATCTCTCCAGGAAACCTGCCCCTGACCCCCAGCACCTGGGCTAAGCATTCTCCAGCTCTGGTGGCTTCACAGCCCAACCCAGTCAACAGCTCAAGTCAAGAAGCCTTCAGCTCTGGCTGGCTTCTCTCCGTCTTTCACCTGACAGCCAGCCCATCAGCAAGGCCTGCCAGAGTCACCTCTAGCACATACCCCAAGTCTGCACACTCTCCCCATTTCCTCTGTCACCGCCGCCTCTTACCTGGACACCACAATTGTCCAGGACACCTGTTGGCTCCTCTCCACTCTGCCTGTGTAATCCATTCTCTGCCAGTGCCAAGAGGACTGGAAAATGTAGCCCAGAGCCTGTGGCTCCCCCTCCTAAAACCTTCCCGTGGCTTCCTGGCTCATTGAGGGTGAAATGTACAAATGCCACAGGCCAGAGTCACACAAGGCGCCACAGGACTGGCTCGTGCCCTCCCTGAGCTCTTTCTCTGCTCTCTCCCTGTCACTCATTTCACCTGGCCACTCTGACCTTTCTCTTCTTCAGACACGCCAAACTCATTCTGACCTCGGGGATTTTGCACCAGCTGTTCCTGCTAACCAGCATGCTCATTCCCCATCCTCTGATTTAATTGTCTCATCAATTTATCTCATGGACACTCTTCTAATGCTTTATGCTATGACAAGTTCAGGCACAGCACTTCTCATGCTCAGAATCATCTGTTAGCTCTGTGTGGTAGGCTCCCCTTGTCATTCAGATGTCACCTTCTCACAGATAACACTGCCCCCCATCATGCCCTATCGAAAATATCCCCCAGATCACATGGTCAGCCTTAAATATATGCAGTTTTTAATTGTAAATTGTACCTCAGTAAAGCTGGGTGTGGGGGGCGGAAATCCTTTAAAATTATCTTTATTTTCTTCATAATAATCGGTGGATATTTTCTTGTTATTTCTTTATGTGCTTATTTTGTTGATTTCTCTCATTACACTGGAAGCATGAAGAGGTCAAGACTTCTGTCAAGCTGGTCCTCATATCACTAGAGTTCGGTGCCCCTGCATATGGCAAGCACTCCACAAGTATTTGTTGAATGAATGAATGAATGAATGAATGAATGAATGAATGAATGAATAATGGGTCACATTTCCCCTGGAGGCTTCGAAGACCATCGCATTCTCCAAACACCACAGCTGGCACATCCAGATTGCAGGATATAACTGGTGAAATATTTCCTGTGGACACTGCTCAGAGGCCCAATCAGGGGATGGGTTTCTAGAGACAGGGTCAGGTCTTGTCCATTATCGTGTAAATGCAAAAATAACAATTGGCATATGTGTAGCAGATAGCAGTCCACTCGAGCTTTCAGTGGAGCTTCATACACAGGAACTCACTGGCTTCGCTGAGCTACTCAGTGAGGCTGTCTCAGCCCCATTTTACAGAAATGGGAGCTGAGGCCCAGAGACTCAGGGCCACACAGTGTGCACAGAAGCCACGCCTCACCCCATTTCCCAAGGTGGATCTGAACCCTTGTACAAAGGCCTGTAATACCCACGTGCCTGGTGCTCTGTACACAGCAGGGGCTTAGTGGAGGTAGCAGCATTTGCTGCATTCAAAAAGCAGCTTAGAGAAGCCCCTGTCTGAACAAATTCCTCTGGAAAGGGCCAGTCCCCAGGGCAGTGGTGTTTCAGAGGCTCAGGAGGAAGGGCAAGGTGTGTGGTCAAGAGAGTCCTGGCCTGGGGTTCAGGAAAGCTGACTACCAGCAGTTCAATACCAGTGATTAAACTCCTCCCCATGCCAGGTACTGTACCACGTGCTTTACATACATCTCCTTCATCTCAGGATGGTGCATGGAGGTACAGGTTGTCATTATCCCCATCCTAGATAGAGGTAAGAAAGCTGCGGCTCTGAGAGGTCAAGTCACTTGCCCATTGTAACACAGTTGGATCCCAGAACTCAGCCAGCAGATAATCCTGCCACTTTGTTAGTCTAGGTGTTTCCAGTAATGGCTGGGTGACCCTAGAAGAACCTTTGCCTTCTCTCGGCCTCAGACTCTGTCTCTAAAGCCCAGGCTCCTACCAGATCCTGTCTAGGCCTGTACAGCTTGGACACAAGTGGGACCGGGAAGGCACCAGGCTGCGGCTGCTGCTGTCTCCTGTGGCCCCTTGCCACATGAGGAGGGGCTGCCTGGATGCCTTGGAGCAGGGGCAGACCTTGCCCTGCACAAGGCACTGTGGGTGGAATGTCCAGGGGCGACCAACCCACAGGGCCCCGGCCTCCTGTGCTCACCGGGTGACAAGACCAGGATGGCCACGGCAATGGAGAAGGGCTGGGAGATCTTGGAGCTTCCCAAGATTGAGAAAGTGGCTCGTCACATCACAGGGGCTTTTAAAGTGGGCGAATTCTCTGAGGAACATCCAGCCCCACTACAGTGTCACTAAAATGAACATCAGAAATGGCCCCAGCTTCAGCTTCCTTTGGATAATGAAATCTGGCTGCTTCTCTGCGTTTATTTATTTATTTGGCAGGATTTGCTGTTCCACAGGAACATGATCCCACTGCCTTAGGGGGCCACTCCACAAGGGGGACAGCATGGAGGATGACGAAGAGGGAGGGTCAAGGCCCACTTCCAGCTCCCCAGGGATTCTGCCATCCTCCACAGAAGCGAGGAGAAGAGGCAAGGGGAAAATGCCCCAGGGTAAGTGCAGAAGAGGCTGGATCTGACTTCATCCCTAGAAATAGTTGCGTGGTGGGTGGTGGCTTCGGGCTCCAATCAGTTTCAGGGATGTGGCAGCATCTTTTGCTCTCTTTTAATGAACAGCAGTGGTGTCACCTGTCAGGAAGGACAGGCTGTCTAATGGACAGATGAATCCGGAACCAGGTGCCCAGCTTGGCTGGAGCTCTCAGCCTCAGAAGGCGTCAGGAGCTTGTGGCGTTGGCTGACGTACCAGTGCCTCTGAGTGCCAATGGGCAAAGAACGATACAGCCGGAGCTGATGTGGTCAAGCATTTGGAACTAGAACTGTACAGAGACCCACCAATCAGAACCGACACCAGCCAGAATCATTGGTAAGGTCCCCCATGGGATGTAGATGGGCCCTCATTGTCCAGATTCCCGAACACCCTGAGGGAAAGTAAGTTCTTCATTGAGAAGGACTCACATCCAGGTTCTAAGCCTACAGGACAACAAAGAGGACATTCAGGCTGTCAAAGATCTTGTGCCCTGGGCGCCTTGGAGCCGGAGCCCTGGCATGGAGACCCCTCCATGCCCACGAACAGGCAGGTCTCGGAAACACACAGCACAGCTGCCCAGTACATGGTGCCGCTGGGAGGTTGGGACCTGCCCCACCCTCCCTCCAGCCTGTCGTGGTATGCCAGGTCACCCCGTGACAGCTCACATAACTATGTGGGGAGCTGGCATCCACTTATACCCCCACCGCCTGCTGGGCATCTTTCTGTGGCTGGCATTTCCTCCCCAGTTGGGGTTTAAAGAGGCAGGCAGGCACTGAGGGAGACTTTGCCCATGCTTGGTCCTCGTTCTAGGTTCCAGGAGGCTCCCTAGGTCTCCACAAGGCTGAGGAGCCAGCCTGCCAAGGATGGAGCTCGGTGTGCCCCAGATTTGCCCATCTCCAGCTCTGTCAGCCACACACCTTGCCCACTGGAGACATTCCAACTGTGCCCTGCCTGGCGTACCTGCGACACAGACAGGTGGCAAAGGCTGGAGGGGTGGGAGGAAGTAAGTTTGTGAAGTGACCTGGAAAGAGAACGAGCAACTGGAGCTCTGACCCTTGCCTCCCTCCCCTGCCTATATGTGCACAGCCAGCTCCCCTTTGCATGGCGGGGGTGCCTCTCACCAGGAAGCTGAGCCGTGGAGTTCCTTCTGAGCCCCAGATCTGATGTCTCAGGGCCAAATGCCAGCTGCACAAGCCACCGTCACATCACACAGGTTCTAGACCTGTGTCCCTGCCTTGGCTCTGCCTTGCTTGGGGCCAGACTCACAGGGCTGGAATCCTAGAGGATGCAGCCCTAGGACTGTAGCCCACACTGGGCACCGCCTGGCCCCACCGGAGCCCTGGGTCTCTGCAGCAGCCACTGCATTACCTGTGTGTTCCCCTCCCTGGACTGTGAGCTCTTCTCTGTCTCCTGAGGATCAGGCACAGCACAGAGCCAGTGCTCAAGAACAGTTTGGTGGCGAGTGAGGGAGTGAGAGAGATGGTGAGGGGTTGGCGGGGGCACCTTCTGTTGCTGCTTTGGTTTGCCCAGACTCAGACTACTTAAATTCTGGCTTCAACACACACTAGCTCTATGGGCTTGGCCCCGTTACAGAACCTCTTTGGGCCCCAGTCTTCTGTGGAAATGGAGATAATAATAGTACCTGCCACATAAAGTAATTATGAGGATCAAATGAGACAATGCAATAAAGTGCTTATCACAGTGCCCGGCACAGAGTAAGCCCTTAATAGATGTTGTTGTTATCATTACTAATTAACATCCTCCAGCCTTATCTGACTCCATGCTCCCTGGACAAGCATCACAGCCACTGCCGAGTCCTCGGTTTCCTACTGTGTTCCAGGGTAGCACTCAGGTCCCTGGGGGGCATTTGCCTTCTGATGTTTCAGAGCTTATTTCCAGTCCCAACCGTGCCACTGCCTAACCAGATATCCTCAAGCAAAGAATTCTGAGCTTCAGGGTCCTCATCAGGAGAATGGGGCAGTGTGAGTCATAACCTGGACAGCTGGTAGGAGGGTGCAGTGAAGAGGGCCAGGTGTGTGGGGACAAGAGTGCCACTGCCAGCAGGGGCCACCCAAGTCGCCTCAGTGGCTGAACAGGAACTTGCCAGGGAGTAACAGGGGAGAGGCTGACTGGGTTATGACAAGAGTGGGGGTAGACATCGAGAGAGTGGGCAGCCTGGATGGGTCCAGGAGGAAGAGCCAGGGACTGCATCCATGGGTCTGGCATGTCCCACCTTCTAGTCCCTTATAACTGCCCAAGCAGAGGTCGTGGGCTCTTCCTGCTTGCTGCCCCTTTCCTCCAAAGGAACATCGGGCATTCCTTTAGCATCACTATAGCAGAACCTTCTCCTTCAGGGCAGAGCTGGTGGTGGCAAGATCAAGGGACCCTCCACTGGGTCTAGGGCAGGGAGCTCCTCTGCCCCCAGCAGCCTGGGACAAGCTGCACAGCACCCATGGGTGCTGTGGGCAGGATCGTGAGTCCTGGGTGAAGGGGCAGAGGGCCCTGGGCTCTGGGCATGTCCTGGGGCAGAAAGTCTCCCACCTCGGTGCTTCTGGCCAGCTCTCCAGCAAGATGCAACCCTGTTCTCTCTCTTCCGTGAGCAGTGTCACATGGCTACCGGTAAAGCATCTTCCCTGAGCATTGTCCCTGGACCATGGCTACAGGTAAGGTCTTTCTTCTCTAAGTCCACAAGATCTGAATGGGCTTCTCACCCCTCTCCCTCCAGACGAGCCATTCCAGGGCCCTCAGCACTTCCACAAGGCATCCTGCATCCCCCACCTCCCAACCTCCAGCTTGTCCCAAACAGAACTTTGACCCTTCCTCTCCAACCCACCCCCCTTCTGCTCTGCCTTGTCCGGAAGGCAAAGGTGCTGGCATTCAAAGTCCTGGGTTCAAGTCCTGCCTCTGTCCCTTAGCCGCGGACCTCAGGCAACCCCTGAACATCTCTGAGCCTCAGTTTCTTCATTTTTGAAATGCAGATAACCATAGCCTTACATCACAGGCTGCTTGATCAGAAGGTAAGTGATATTGTATTTAAAGCACAAGGTCCAAGGTCATCTGTCGAATATATGCCATGGTTATTATTGGTTACCTGGGCTCAGAGGCTCATAATTGCCTCAACCCCTCCTTGGCCCACACCTAGTAGGTAGCTAGAACTTGCTAATGTTACCTCTGCAACCTCACTCTCGTCACCCCCCCACCTGCTTCCTCTGCTGCTCTGTGTCTTCTCTTAGGGCGGGGTCCCCAAGCGCTGGGCCATAGATCAGGACTGGACTGTGACCTGTTAAGAACCGGGCCTCACAGCAGGAGGTCAGCAGTGGCAATACATTCTCATGGGAGCACAAACCCTATTGCAGACTGTGCATGCGAGGGATCTAGGTTGCATGTTCCTTGTGAGAATCGAACTAATGCCTGCTGATCTGAGGTCAATTTCATCCTGAAGTCATCCCCCGATCCCTGTACATGGAAAAACTGGCCCCTGGTGCCAAAAAGACTGGGGACTGCTGCCTTAGAGAGGCGATTGCTGCCCATTCCCAGCTTCTTTCCTGCCCCTAATTCACCCTCTACACTGAGCTATACATAGCTGGATACATCACATCCCTCTGAGAAAACTTCCGTGGTTTCCTGCTACCCACCGAATAGAAGCTGGCCTTCTATTATGGAGGGCTGGTGTCCAACTCTCTCCACAGTCTGCCTCCCCAACCCCCAACTTTTCTTTCCAGCCATACCTCCTACTCCATCCCTCCACGTGAGCTTACTACAACCACTCCAGATGATTCCTCATTTCCCAAAGTGGGGTGTGGGGTGCGGAGGTGTGTGTGGAAAAAACACAGTTGTTCAGGTCTCTATTCTTTATTGTGCTGTTTCATTGTTTTAAAATGTCCTTATGTACATTCTCATTTACTGAAACCTTACTTGCCATTCAGGGATTCCTTCAAATGCCACTTCTTCCACGCAGCCTTTTCTGATTCCTCCCTTCAGGAGTAGTCACTTCTTGTCTTGCATTTTCCAAATGAGATGGCTATGCTTCCGTTTAGCACTTGCCCAGCCCTGGATTGAGGAACTGTGCCTGATCATCTTGCAACCCACGGCACTGAACACAGGGCCTAGTGCAGTCATCTACCCACAAGTGGACCTGGGCTGCTTGTTGATGTAGCCCATGTTTATCCTGGAGCCCTAAAGAGCACATAGCCAGTCCAGAAGTCTGGCTGCTGATTCCTGGCCTGGGCTGAGGTGAGGAGCGGAGAGGTGGGGGTGCACAATCCAGTTATTGTAACTTCCAGTTATTGTAACTGCCCAGAAGGGCAGTCCTTCTTCACTTAACTCCTCTGGCCACAGTTTCCACCCTCACAGGGCAGGTGCTAAGGGAAAGGCTTCTGATGGGTGAGGATGTGATACAAACACGTGCAATCATCGCAGGAGTGAATGACGCCCTCAGGAGCTGAAACAGGATGGTGTCTTTCTTCCCCAGCTCTCCTCTGCTGGCCTCTCTGAGACAGGCAGCCTGACAGATAGGGAGAGGTGACCAGGCAGTGCATGCTGTGGTCTACCTTCGAGGCACTTGCAGCTGCCCCATGTTCTCCTATTGACTCTCCCTGGAGAGTTCCTTGGACAATGGAGTTCCTGCAAAATCCAGAATCACTTCCACCCCAACTACAACTGCTACAAATGTAGCCCATTCCCTCTCAGGATGCGGAGAGAGGATGCTCGACTCTGTCTGGAGAGGGGGCACAAACACAGCCTTTAAGGCATGTCCCGCTCTCCAGAAGCTCCTGCTCTGCATGGTGGTTGGAGGGAATGGGGAGAAGGAGGGCGAATCCTTCTTCATAAACCAGGGGTTCCAAAGCCCTCCAACACTAAGTATCACCAGCAAGTTCCAGTGTCCCCTCCAAAGAATCAATGGTCACCTGCACTTGTAATTCACCCTTCCCCTGCACTGTCCACAGCCCTTTGTTTATATCCCACAGCACTCAACAAGGTCTACCTTCCACAAAATAACTGGATTGTGCACCAGTCCAACTCCCCTCCCATAATATCCTCCATCTGGAGTCAGACGCACTACCATTGTGCCACAAGGTCGGCCAAATATCCTCTATTTGTATCTCCGTGGTTGACCAAGAACTTTCACAATAACCCTGTAAGATCCTTATTTACATGTAAGAGTTGAACAAGTGAAAACTCCAAGAGGGTAGGTGGCTTTTGTAGTGTTGGAGAGCTAGACAGAGCTGGGATTCCAACTAGGCCTCTAACCTTGTGACAAATTCCACATCACATCCTTAAGGGCGGGTATACCTTTCACCCATCTCTTGCCGTGCCTTAGCACGTGTATCATAAATAGGACATCCAGCATTTTTCGTAGTGTTGGAAGGGCCTAGCCTTCCACAGGGCAGACAGGGAAGTAGGAGTAAGCCAATGCTTTGAGCAGCCATGCCACATTACCTCCTTGCATTCAGTGGCAAGCGTGGCATTGCCTTCGGGACCTCACATGACTGAATGCAACTGGGCAAAGGCTGTGATCTCTCCTTACAGCCCCATGTCACCCAAAGCCCTTTTCCACTCATGTCATCATCACCATCATCATGGCAACTAACAATCATTTCCAGCCAAGTGTGTGTCGGGCCCCACATTGAGCCCATCAGCCCAATAAGGTAGGTGCTGTTATTCCCATTTTACATGAGGTCAAAAGAGTAACCCATCCACAGTACCATGACTAACAAGGAGTGGAACTGGGACTACTGGGATTTACTTGGAGTTCAGAGCCCACACCTGTAACTGCCGGGTTAGCCTGCCTCTGCCAGGGCAGTGGGTATTGCAACTCCTGAAGCCAGTCCATTGCTCCTTCCTGCAGACAGCACAGGTCGTGCCCAGGACAATCTTCCTGTCCAATGAGCGGGTCAGAGGCATAAAAGCAAATCCTTCACCACCCCTGAAAAGTTCATACAAAACTTATCTCCCTACCACCTCCAGTCTATCAGGCAAGCACCAACATCTTCATTTTACTGGGGTGAGGACTGATGCTCAGAAACTTAAGGAGCTTGCAGGGCTGTAAGCCTGGCTGCTGCTCTCTCACCAGGGGACCAAATAGCCACCCCATGGTGAGTTAGTTTTCTAGCTCTAGGAACTGAGAAAAAGGGCCCCCAGCTGTGTCGGGGAGATTCAAGGGAGACATCTCAGAGGAACTGACACTGACCACGGCAGAGGAAGAGAAAGGGCACTTCAGAGCACCATAGAGGGGGTCAGGTGTTGGAGTCCAGCTGAGCAGGGCTTGACCCCCTGGATCTGGGTCCTGGCAGGGTTGGAACCATTGCTGCCAGCCCACAGGTGGCCAAAGGCGCACACACACGGGATTTAGGCAGCAGAGCAATGATACATCCTTGCTGGTGAAGACTGCCAATTAGGTACGGAGGCAGGCATGAAGGATTCCTTCAACATCCCCTAATTCAACAATATCCGTTCATTAACTCTATGCTTTAAAGATGTTTTATCTTGAAATATTTCAGACATTGAGAGAGGTTTAAAAGCAATATAATGTATTATTTGGCAATAAAAAGGAATGAAGTACTGATACATGCTACAACATGGATAAACCTTGAAAACATTATGCAAAATCCATAAAGATGGAGAGTAGATTAACGCTTGCATGGGGCTAGGGGTGGGAGGGCGGGCAAAAATGAAGGATGGCTGCTAAAAGGAATGGGGTTTCTTTTTTGGGACGATAAAATGTCCTAGAACTGATTGTGGCGATGGTTGCACAACTCTGTGAATGTATGAAAAACCTTCACATTTTACACTTTAAATTGACCAACTGTATATGTGAATTACATCTCAATAAAGTTATTACAAAAAATGTATACTGAACCTGGTGTACCCACCACCCAGCCTAATAGCTACCCATGGAACTGAACCTCCCTAAGCCCCCCAATCTCTAATCAATCCCGCCTCCCTGCTGAATTTGATGTTTACCATTTCCATGCATTTCTTTACATGTTTACTATGTGCACTATATATGCATATAGTGATTGAAGATTGTATTGTATTGTCTTTATGTTTTTAACTTTAGATAAATGACTTATATTGTAAATATTCTCTTGTCATTTGCTTATTTTTCCCTCCAGAGGAGGAGATCCAGCCATGGAATTGCTGGATCTCAAGGTCTTGTGTATCCTGTTTACTGTGTGTGGATTTTCATTGATGAAAGTACTGCAATTTAATACTGCACAACATATCTCTGCACACTCCTGCTGACAAATATCTAGGCTTTTCTTCTCTTTTCGTTTTTTCTTACTACAAATAGTGTCTCAGAGAGCATCTCTTCTTCTTTTATGCACAGATGAGTGTGTCTCTCAGAAGTGCCTAGGAAGGGAGCTGCTTTATTGGACGCGAATCTTTACCAGATACTGCCAAATGATTTTTCAGTCATTCACCTTTTTATATCAGCGAGGAAACCAAAGCCCAGAGAGAGGAGAGCAGTCTGCTCAGAGTCCCTCAAGGTCTGGGACTGATTCCCAGTCCAGGGCTCTTCTGGCCTTTCCGGAACCCTCCATTTCCTTATTTTTATTTCCCTACAAATCTCAGCCGACCACCCCGGCGTTATCAGAGCGGATCTAGGAGAAACGCATTATCAGCAGCGTCCAGGAGGGCTGGGGATCTGCAAGTGCTTTTGGGAGGAAATGGGGAAGAAATGAACTTTGGAGAATTCCCCAGGCATTTCTGAAACCCAGAGCCAGAGGGCCTTGAGAGAAAAGGCTCTTCCAGGGGCAGATGGTGGAGCATTTTAGCAGCCGCGCAGCACCTGGTCTCCCAGCAGCTGTGGTCATTTTGGCATCACCCATGCCAGTTACCTGACCCTCTACCCCATGAGGGGCATAGAGAGCTATGGCTGTGAGGGGTCGGGGGTGCTCCTTAAACCCAGGGCTCTCTCCAAGGTGACGGCCAACCTTCCTTGTGGAGCAGGCCAGTTGCCTGAAACGGGGCTACAACGGCGAAGGAAGGGCCTTCATTTGGAGCCAAGAGTCTAAGCTTTATGGATTGGCTGATTTCTATTGGCCAGGGCTCCCTTCAGCCATAGTCTGTCACTCCAAATGTGGTCAGACAACCAGCAGCACCAGTGCTGCCAGGGGGCCTGCTGGGGATGCAGAAGGGATCATGGTGATGGGGGTCAGGGTGAGTAATAAGCTGTGTTAGGGATTTATGGCTTTATCCTAAGAGTGATGGAAAGTATTGAAGTGCTTTGGTTAACTGGAGTTATGTATCAATGTTAAAAATGCCATTCTGGCTTCTGTGTAAAGAAGCGTTTGGAGGAGGTCAGTTGGGGGCCAGAGCAACGAATAAGATGAGAGGTGGCAACAGCCTGAACAAGGGTGATGACGGTGGAGATGGAAGAAATTGACAGAGTGGGATGAATGAGACTTGGTGATTGACGGGATGTGAGGGAAATGGTGGTGTTCAGCCTGATGCCCAGGTCATGGCTTAGATGCTGGGAGAGGTCAGGAGTGTTGGAAAGGGCCAGGTCGGGGGAAGGTGCTGGCTTTCATCGTGGGCCCTTTGAGGATCCAGGCAGAGATGGCAAGGAAGCTGCCCAGTGTGATTTGTAGGTGGGAAGACTCTCCCTGGCTAGAAACCCACAAAAGCTACTCTCGCTGTGTAAGAGACTCATATTGCAGGCTGCTCTCCAGCACCTACACCGTCTAAAGCAAATGGTTAATGCTAGCAGCCAGGGAGAAACCTCTGCAGGTGTGTACATCTTGGTCTGTTTGCACTTCTCATTTTAGGACAAATTACTTGTCCCAGTAGGCGGTTTTGCCTGGATTGTACGTTGAGCATACACCAGGCATTATGTTAACATACTCATCAAATAGCAGAACTCACGGCCAAGGCCAAGTGGGGAGGAGAGGATGGAAGGAGCTGCAGGGATGATGTAGCTTACGTGGAGGAGTCAAGAGTTCACCAGGTAGAAACTGAGAACAAAGATACCAGAATAGCATGAGTTGATGTGTGCAAGTGGGACACTGTAGGGTCCGGCAGGGGAGCAGCCCAGTTTTACTGAAAGAAAAGGAGGACAGCAGAAGACTGGTCAGAGATCAGGCTAGAGAGCCAAAGTGGGTTTATCTTTGGGATGGGGGGTATGAGCACTGGGGAGCCATGGATGGTTTTTGAGCAAAGGAGTGGAGTTGACAGAACCTGGCTGATGGAGTGCAGTGGATGAAGGTGAAGGGGGCACTGATGTTGCTATTGTGGGTTTGCACCTGGGTGTCTGGGAGGCCAGAAGGGACATGCGGCGGGGCTGCAAAGTCAGGAGGAAGAGATGGGGGTGGGGAGGACTGAGGCTAACATCGCAGGGGAAAGCACACCCCTCTGGCTGCAGCAGAACAAGGGGGAGTCTGAATATTGACGATAACAGCAATCAAACAGTAGGGTCTCTTAGGAGGCTAGCCCCAGGGGATCTGCTTTAAGAAATAGCAAGAATGACCCCGAAGTAGCCCATCAATTATTTGCATGTAAAGCAGGATTTTAGAGCTACCTGAAACAGCATATCTTTAGTTTAAATATTCTCCCTAAAATAACCATCAACTCTTGAATCTTTTCTTCATTGATGGAAACAAAGGACACTTTGGTCTGCAGATTCCTGAGATCTGAAATAAGCCAAGTCTGAAATAAGAAGGACCACAAAGAAGGGGGGCTATGGATCTGCTCTGCTGCAGCACAGGGGAGGTAAGAGGAGCCTGGTTTGTGACCAAAGCTCTGGCTACAGGTCCTGCCCATGTAAATGTCATGAGGCTATTGGGGGCAAAGTCTGGTGCCAGGGAAAATAGGGCAAGGCTAGCCAAAGAGTAGGGTTCAGGATGTGTGGGCATCAGCTCTCACCAGCTATGGAAAAACAACCGAGGCTGGAGAGGCCATTACAACCTGAATGTAAATAGCAGCTCATAAGAAAATAAAGCCCTATGCATAGGATTGCAGACTTTCGTTGCTGGAAGGGGCTGCTCTCCCCTCCAGGCCAGCCTCCACATCATTGCTAGTTATTGTTCTAGAATACAAATTGGATCAGGTGACATCCCTGCTTCCCAAACCTTCTTTGATGCCACATCATCCACATCATGTCCTGTGAAAATAGCACAGCCAGGGCAGAGGCAATGCTCTCCACCACTCCCGCATGCAGAGCAGACATCAATAAGCGATTACCACATTTTCTGCTGAACCTGGATACAGCCTCAGAAGTTGACTCAGCGCAGTTCCCCAGTCAATCAGTCAGCCATTACCAATCAATCACCCTCTGGATGAAATCATTTGCCTCCTACTGGACAGACAGAGCCGGGCAGCCTCAGCCTGGCCCTTTGCAGTCTTGACATCTCCTCCCACCCTCTTTTCTCGTTACTGCTCTGTGATCCAGATTTCTTCAACTGCATGTCATTCCCAAACTTACTGCCTTTATCTCGCTCCTCAGAGTATTTGTCCATGACAGTCCCTCAGCCAGCCTGGAATGTCCTCTGCGCAGTATGCTAGTTGTTCTTCGATATCTGTTCTCCCACCCACCATTGTAATAAAGTTCTATCTGGGCATATTGCCACCCACAAAAAATATTGCCTGGCCTCCCTTGAACCTGGGGGTAACCACATGACTAAGTTCTGGCCAATGGGATGGGAGCAGAAGTGATCGGTGTCTCTTTTTTCAAGTTTGGCTCTTGAGGGTTTGAGCACATACTCCACTTGTCCCCTTCCCCTTTTGTGCTGGTCATGGGGTGGCGAGAACCGAAGCACCTGCCAGAGGAGGATGCCACAAGATCAACACAGCAGAGCCAGCTCTCAGCCCTGGCCTGCTAGGGAAGGAAGACCTCCACCTCCGCCTTGTCTAAGTCCTTGTATTTGGGGGTCTCTTGTTATGGTGTCTATGCGGACGCCATAGGGAGTCTATGATGCCCTAAGGATACGCCTTCCCACTTGCTTATTTGATCCTTATAAACAACCTCCAAGGCCACTCCTCGGTGAAGTTTTCCCAGAGCCCCCAGCTCCTTTGGCTCCTGGGCACTTCATGCACCCCTCACCAGCACACTGACCCGGAAGGCAGCTGTGGCCTCTCCCATTAGGCTGGCTGAAGGCGACTTCTCTGCTTTCATCCATCCTTTCTGCAGTGCTGGTCGTGGCGCTAGTGCACAAGCCTGACCACATCACCCCCATGCCACCACTGCTGCAGTCCAAGCCCTTTGGCCTGGCATTCAGGGTATGACTCTGGCCTACCCTTTCCCTTGGAGATGAGGCTCAGACAGCGAAGTGATTTCCTTTAGCAGCTGAGCCAGCCATTCTTCCCTCTGGGTGCAAAAACGTGTCATCCTTCACACTGCCTGCCCCACCCTGGACTTGACAGAGGCCAGCCCCACCCAGCCCCAGCGCGGCGGGCCTGAAGTAGCTGCTTCCTTGCTGGCTAGACCTATAATGTCCTGCTCCTCCTTTGTTAATAGGAAAAGGGACAGAGTGGGAAAGTTTCCTTGGTCTTTGTATTTTTCTCAAGTGGCCTAGGAAGTCTCACGGTAGGTATATCTGTTCCCAAGACCCTTCTTCTGTCCCACCAGGCCATATGCTTTGCAAATGGCCCACACCTATTCCTCTGAACTTCTAGCAGCCATGACCCTCCTAACTGAGGTTGACCTTTGGCATCCCTCTCAGGCCTGCAAGCCCATCACTCCCTTGGCAAACAGCGCATGCAGCCCAGAAGCAGGATACAGCCAGATCTTAGCCAGTAGATGGCTATTTTTGGACTGGGAGGATCCCAGGAGGATGCTGGCAAGGTCAGATAGAAAGGGAAAGAGGCAGGTTTTCTGCCCATGATTATGTGTCCCAGGCCTTCTGGGTGCCGCCCAGGGGCCCAAGGCTGCCACAAGGAAGAACACACCCACCGCAGGACTCCGGCTTGGCCTAGCTGGCCACAGAGGGCAAGCACCGGTTTGAGGATCCAGGCTTCCATCTCAGCAACCACAGTGGCCAGGAAGAGTGTGTTTGTTTTGTCCCAATAGCAGTGAATTCAGCATCAGGCAAGATGTGGGGTGGGGTGGGGGATAAGGTGTCTGAAACCAATCTAATGGCAGAGGGAGAACACCAGGAAGCAGCCAGTCATCAGCAATGACTACTGATGCTCATTTATTGAGCATTCACAGAGCATCTACTATGTATGGGGTACAGTATTAGGTGCTGGCAAAACACAAGTGAATCAAGCTTTGAATTTGTATGTGGCACTTGACAATTGTATGAGTCCTTCTGTGAGGATCAGGAGCCTTAAAGTGGTTTATAAACTCCAACCATCAGGAAATAATCAGAAATGCATGATGTAAGGGCAAGAACGACAGTGATGTTCTCTTTGCAAATTTGAGGATGTTCAAACATGCTAGAGTGTCAGAACTGAACTCCCTTCTACCTACTTTTAGTATTTTGAGGAGGGTTACCGATGCACATGAAGTGCTCAGTCCTGTGCCTGGCACATAGTAGGTGCTCAAGTGGGACACAGCGGCAGTAACTGCTATTATTTATAATAGGTTGGGTTTGGTGTTGAGAAAGTTACCATACCAAGGCATGAGAAGCCTCAGGTCAGAGAGAGGCAGGGCAGGGGACCCAGCAGGACCCAGCCCATCCTAGGAGATTTCGCTGTGATTCCATGACGTGAGATGCTTCAGTGTGGCCATTCCAGTCCTTCCCTTCCTCAGTTACAAAAGGCTGGAAGAGCATCTTAGTTCTGTCCGATTTTGCCTGAGTTTGGGGCCTTCTGTTTAAATTCTTCGGGTGTTGCCCACTGGCTCTGGTGTATGCTTTGGGTCAAACTGCCTTCTGAGAAATTCTCAACATGCAGAGGTATCTCTCCCAGGAGCCCCTGCTCACTCTCCCTCCACGCCTGGCCAACTCAGTCCCTGCTGAGGACCAGTGTCAAGCCCTTTCTTCTCCCCATGGCGTTTCCTCCTCCCCCGACCCTCTGAGCTGCTTCATGGTCTTCTCACCGCCCAGGACCTATGGGTTCCGCACAGACTCCCAGAAGGCAGGGAGAAGAGAAGTGCTCTTCCAAGTCCTTGCCCCTCCTGCCACATTCCTCCCCAGCTCCCAGCCTCCCAGGACTACCTGAGCCCGACTTTCTGAAGCACAATTTTGAAACCTATTGAGAGCCACCCACTCTGATGATGGACAGGACACTTGAAGGTCACCAGATAACTGATGTGCTTTCCCCAGTGAGGCAATGAAGGGAGAAAGGCAAGCCTCTGCCTGGTCACAAATGTGCCCCCAACACTAGGACATGGCATTTGATAAGGATTTCTCTGCATCTTTGAAGTGCGAGAGGCAGTTGAGAAAATAACAATAATCGTGCTTACTAGGAATCAGAGAAGATGCTAAGTAGTTTCCAGGATTATCTCGAGGAATCTCTACCTTGCCAGTGTCTATTGTCCCTGTTTTCAGACAAGGCAACTGAGGCACAAAGAGGTTAAGTAACTCTCTGAAGGTTATAAGCCTGGTCCATGTTGGAAATGGAATTCAAACCTACATCTTCTGTGGCTCCAAATATCCTGCCCTTAACCAGCATTCTATATGCTGAGCAAAAATTGGTTGTCATTGTCCAAGAGTTATAAGGGCAACAGACACGATCCTTGGAAACATGGGCTGCCCCACAGCCCTGATGCAAACGGTCTCTCTGCCCAGGCCCCATCACCCAACCCTCACCTCCACCCCATCTCATTAATCTTGGCATTCCTCTCCCGAAAGCTTTCCCAGACCCCCGGGCCCAATCTTCAGGGCCCAGAGGGAGGGAGGGAGCTTCCCAGGGCTTCTGGACACCCTTTTAATTAACCCAGACGACCCTCTTCTCACCGGGTCCAGCTGAATCGTTTCACAGTCTCCTTGTCTCCCAGGGCAGCATCCTGTAACTGTGACTCCCACCACAGCCCATTCACTCTCCAGCAAATGCGGTCCCTCGTTTCCCATATGCTTAACATCTGTCGGCCTCTCTTCCCTGGCTTGGGGACCTTGATGAGGGTTACTTGAGCCCCTTGGCTTCTGGGGCCAGAGGAAGGCCTGCCAGAGAGCCTAGTGAGCACTCTGCAAATGCCACCTGCCACCATGGATATCGAGGAGGCCACACGCTGAGCTGGCAGAGGCCGGTAGCAGACCAGAACTCTCTGCCATTACTTAAATGTGATACCTTGTCTTCCCCAGCTCTTCTTTAGGCCTTCCTTCCCCACCCCCAAAGAGGTACAGCCCATTCTACTTCCTCAAGGAAATAGTGAAACTTCCTCATCTGTTATTCTCATGGCTTAACAATAACAGGCACCTAGAAAAGTAACAGGCACCTAGAAAAGTTCTCATAAGCTGTAACTTATCATTTGCATTCACGGTGGACAATGCACTTGAATCCAACACACTGCATGGTGCCCAGCAGGTCCTTAGTACATAGCTGTTACACAGATGAATAGACATAGTTGAGGAGCAGGCCCAAGGATACAGAGGAAAGTGCTAGAATAGCCAGGTCAGGGGTCTGCCCACACAGAGCTAGTAAGTGGCAAAAGCAGGTTTTTGTTCTAGATTAGACCAGTTCACTGTATTACACAGCCTTGTCTTGCAACCTTTGGCTTGTGCCTTCATTCCTTGCATGTAAGCACGTGTGTGTTGCATGTAGCCTAGAAGCCATATAGTGAACATGCATTGCCCTAATCCAGCTAGCTATAGAAAATAAGGTCTTACAATTACGGGGTCATTCATTCAGGTAACAAACATTTTTGCATACCTGGGAAGCTGGGGACACAATGATGAATACAGCAAGCAAGGTGCCGCCCCTTGGGGGGCTGATGGTCCCTTTGACGCTGCATAGCACTTCATAACTTTCGAAAGAGCCATGCCCATCATCTTATCTGACTTCCCCACAACCTGGTTCAAAGAGTGTCAGGCCCATAAAAGACTCTATGAACAAATGAATGGTGGGTGGACTGATGGATGCCGGGCAGGCAGGCCAATCAGTCAGTAGATGGAAGGCAGCCACAGATATTGTCACTCCTGTCTTTCAAATGAAAAGTGATGGCCTGAGTGAGGTGAGGCTAGAGCATGGCCACCAGGAAGAACCTCTGGTCTCAGTCCTGGGAACACCCACTGTCACCTGTTTGCAGGGCTGCTTACCTGGTGGGCAGTTACATCCTGGAGATGTCTTTGGGGCCTCCCGGCGCCTCCTTGAGTGGAGCTTCCATTTCTGTACAAGGAGACAGACAAGAGGAGTCACCAGGAGCTCGTAGACACCAAGCCCTGGAAAGCGACTGTGGGCTGACTAGGAGGGCAGCAAGAGGGGGAAGGGGTCACATAGGGGGAGGTGGCAGAACTCTTCCTGGATCAAAGACAGGCAGTTAATGGCCTTCCACTGGCCACCGTACAACTGGGTAATAAAAAGGAGACAAGAAAGCCCATCCTGGTAATCATAATGTCTGATGTCTTTGGAGCACTCTTAAAGAAATTAACCCCAAACACAGGACCCTATAAACCAGTTGCATCTTCCCACACCTCACGCTCATGTGTACAATGACATGCTTTTCTCAGCTCTCTGCTAATAGTTTCCTGCCTTGGACTGGGCTCCTGATGGACCCCTGGGCAGGGACAGTGCCTTCTGTTCTTCTGGTGTCCCTTACAAAGCTAGCATTTGCAGACTGGGCAGGGGTACAGGAGTAGGGGGATGGCAAGGCTCTCTGCACCCCTCTGCCAAATATCTTCCTCACTTCCCTTCAAATTACTGAGCCAACCTGGAAGGCTCCAAAGAGGTGGGAGCATCAAAGAGGTAGAATATCCCAACCCTCAAGGAGTTGTCATGTTCATGATGGCAAGTGGAGAGGAGCATGCATAATGACCACGCATGCAGGATGCCCCTGTGTGTCAACTCTGCAGGCTTACGCTGCACAGGCAATGTAACAAGGGTCTCGTAAGGACTCTTACTTGATCCTTGCAACAAAGTTGGCCAGACTAGCAGTTAACAGGGACACCACTAGAGCCAGGCTGACTGGACTAACCACAGTTCTCAGACTCTGGGCTAATAAGAGTCCTCACTTCATTGGATTACTGTGAAGTTAGAAAGATTAATGCATAGAAAGAATGGCACCTGATACCCAGGAAGTTCTCAATGAATGTTAGCTATTACCATATTCATTTCACAGGTGAGGGACTTGAAGCACAGAGTGGAGACTGCACCTGGCCAAGGTCAAGGTTGAAGTAAGGAACAGAGCTGGGATTCAAACCCACACTCTGATGCTCATGAAGCCATAGGAAGCTGGTAGCCCTAGGGTCAAATAGGACTTTCAATGTATTTTATTTGGTTCCCACAGTGAGCTTTAAATCGTTATTATTATTGAATTTGTTGCCAATATTTTGAAGTGAGTGGTTTCATGTGCAAATCTGCATTTGTAATTTCTCTTGAAAAACTAACTGAGAGATCTGGCCACATGAAGCCTGTGCTCTGGCTGGCCAGGACTGACTGCACGTGATGTGCAGTAGTCCCCACCCTGACAATGTTGACCAGTTAGGGTGACAGCCAGAGCTATTTGCTTCCTCACTACTGTGCAATTTTGCCACTCAGTGTGGGCCACAAGGGAGGTGAAGAAAGTAATATGAGAGGTGTCATAAGGGTGATATCACCTCTGGTTTGGGGATGGAGAGGGAATGTCAGAAAGTTTCACAAGGATTCAGAGCAAGTGGAGTGATTTGCTGAGGGTCATACAGTCAGGATGTAGAGGATCTGAGATGTGAACTCTGGCCTCCTGGCACAAAGCCCGCTCCACCTGCTGGAGGAAGGTGAGTGCAAATGCCTGGGGAGGGAACACAGTGACAGATGGAGGCGGGGGCTCTGAGAGCAGAAGGGGGTCAAGATCAAGGCAACCAGAAGAAGGGAAACACCCCAAAGTGGGGACCCTCACTTAGAAAGGGGAGGTTGAGTAACAATTAGGTGGATGGATGTTGAAGCCAAACTACAAGTGGGCACAGAGCAGCTGCGGGGCCAACAAATGAGCCCCCAGGACAAAGCCTGCTCATAGCCCCTCTGGTGCCCAGCTCTGAGCCTGGCTCATGAATGCTGCTTTCCTGTAAGGGACTGCATGAACCCGCCTCCACATCCCTCCCCACCAATCACCTGGGGGCCTCGCACCCAGAAGGTGCATTACACAGGTCTGCTCAAGGACAAAACCAGTCAATGACTGACAAGCCAAGACCAGAGGAGTCGGCAGCATTTTGGCTAAAGGTTGTAACCATCAGATATGTCACCCACTCAGCAGCAGCACTAAGCAAGCTGCCATCACAGGGTTGGGCTGGAGACAGAGCTTGTGGCATGAGTGGGTGGCGCCCCTGCTCCGTCCCCATGGGGCACACCCCTAGAGGGGCATAACTTCTCTTGGAAGAAAATATCAATAAAAAACCAAAAAATATGTAACAGGCAGTGATAAATGCTGGGAGAAAAATGAAGTAAGGCAAGGGGACAGAGCGTTATGGAAAGTGGTCTTTTCATACCAGGGGATCAGGAAAGGTCTCTCTTTGAGGGGACTTTGAGCAAAGATCCAGAGGAAAGTAAGAAAATGAGTCATGTAGTACCTGGAGGAAGTAAGAAAATGAATCCTTTGGTATCTGGAGGAAGTGTGTTCCAGGCAGAGGGAACAGCAGAGGCGAAGGCCCAGAGACAGGATTGTGCATGGAGCATCTGAGGAACAGGAAGGGGCGAAGTGTGGCTGGAGTGATCTGAGTGAGGACAGGGGATAGGAATGTAGGGGGCAGGAAGGCAGGTCATTAAGGCAGGGGCAGAGATTTTGAATGTGTAACATGGATCCCTGCCACTGGTTCCGGGCTTGTTGACAGCCATAAAGCACCACAGCTTGTGGGTGCTGTGGGGGGCCGTCCAGTCTCCCAGGATTAGAGCAGTGGTTTAGCTGTTGGGATTGTTGGCTGCTGGTGGCTGAGCCTCTTTCTGGGAGCTGCTCTTAGCCCAAGGAAGCAGCCTTGATCAGGGTTATACCATCCCCCAAAGGCAATCCATATTTAATTACTGATAAATGGGAGGAACGCAGACCTGGCCCCTCTGCCTCAATTTGGACTGACTCTAGGGCCACCCCAGCTATGGAGCTCCCACAGGACCAGCTGGGGCCTCTGTCATGACTGTATCACAGTTCAGCCCCTCCTCTGCCCAACTCTACTCCCCTCACTCCCCCTCCTATGTTGATGCCAATAAGTCAAATAAGTAAGTCATCTACTCATAGACCTCCACTTTGGAGACTGTTCCCTTGGGAACCCAACCTAAGGCAGACCTCCATGTGACTTTCACATTTCCTGAGACTTCACCTGACCCTCATCACTACCCGTGCAACAGGCAGGCCAGAAGTCAGCCCCATTGTATAATCCTGGAAACTAAGACCCAGAAAGGGAAAGGCAATTGCCTTAAACAAGTAAACCACAGAGGGCCTAAATTCCGGGTCCTCTAACTTCAAGTTCAATGCTTTTGTTCAATAGCTCCTATATTTATTGAGTGCCTACTATTGGTGAGACTGAGTAAAATAGAGAATGAGACACAGTCCATCAGCAAACAGCTGAGTTTGGTGTGGGAGAAGCATGCTCAGATGTGTCCAGGGGACTGTAGACTTTGGAGGGCCTGGGTGTTGAGTGGAGAGTGGGGGCTGTGAGGGTTAATTTTATCTGTTAACTTGCCTGGGCTAAGGATGCCCAGATAGCTGGGAAAACATTCTTTCTAGGTATGTTGATTAACACTGGAATTAGTAGACTCAGGAAAGAAGAGTGTCCTCACCATAGTGGGTGGGCATTATCTGATCTGTTGAGAGCCTAAGTAGAATAAGGTAGAGGGAGGAAGACTGCTCTCTGCTTGAGCTGGACTATCCACCTTCTCCTCCCCTTGAACATCGACTCCCCCTGCACCACAATTGGTTCTTGGCCCTTGAGACTTGGACTGGAATTTACACCATTGGCTCTCCTGGCTCTCAGGCCTTCAGGCTTAAGTGGAGCTACACCACTGGCTTTCCTGGGCCTCTTTCTTGCAGATGGCAGATCAAGGGACTTCTCATCTCCATAATCACATGAGCCAGTCTCTTCTGATAACTCATTTTCTGTGCATCTATGTACAGCCTATTGCTTCTGTTTCTCTGGAGAACCCTGACTAATAACCAGGTCTTATGTGCCCAGGTAAGGATTCTAGCATGGAGGAACCCTTCGAAGGTTTTAAGCAAGGAGGTCATGTGGTCAAATTTGGGTGATATAAAGGTCACTCCAGCAGCCCGTTGAGTATAGACCAGTGAGACCGCTGGGGCTGAGGTCCTCTCTGGAGGATGTCGTGGTCATCACCCAATGAAGAGACGTGGGAGGAAGAAGGAACTAGGCACAGGATGGACTTGGAGTGGTGGTGGGAGCCAGGCCCTGCCTTGGGCAGCCAACATGCCACCCCTGGGACATAACAGAAGCAAGAGCAGGTTGTGGGAAGCTGGCAAGTTTGTGGAGCCCAGCGGGGGTAGGCACAGGCAGCTCTGGAGTTTGGGAGAGAAGACAGGTGGGAAGGGTGGACCTGGAAGTCGGGAGCCTTGATTGGAGGGATGGAGACATCTGAGCAGGCAAAGCTACCACAGGCACAGCTAGAAAACAAGGTCAGATTGGGGTGTGTTTTCTTGGCCTGCCCAGAGTTTATTTTGAAAGAGTATTGAATCTCAACAGTACCACAACCCAGCCACAGTCTAGGCTTCAACACTCTGCCCACGGATCTCCATTTCCCAAGGACCTAACACCCTAGTCCCAGGGACCCTCGAATCCCACAGGACCTTCAACCTGTGGGCCCTACCAGCTTTTTACTGTCCATCACCACCATGTGTCACTTCCCTCCGCGCCCGGCTCAAATTCTGCGGACAGTGATTATCACCACTCCCTGTCTGCACCCTTCACTGCCTCGACACCCTCCCCCTTCACTAAGCCACAAGCCTAGCTAGATTCAACGTCTCCTCCTACCCCACCCCTGCACACAGGCAGCGGGGTAAAGTGGGAGAAACACACAACCTCGCTGACTGATCTTACTTTAAATTTGTGATCTAGATCTCAAACGGAAGCCCAGCAATCATTCTGTGCTTCCCTCAACGCTTCACCATTGCACTGTCCTAGGAATTTTCACACTTCCTCTCCCCAAACCACCAACACCCCCTCCCCCAACTTCATTGTCAACTGAAGACCTTGAGAAGAAAAGCAAGCAGCAGAGGACTTCCAGAGGCAGCCACCACTACACGTGCCGTCCATCTGCATCTGCGCCTGCCAGCACCCTTCTCTCCTCCTGAGCTCCCCATCTGTGCTTCCACGAGGGCCAACCCCTCCTGTAGCCAGCAAGTCCCCTGCCTTCCTGCTTCATCAATCCCCTCCTCTAGATTGGATCATTTACATCAGGGACTGGCAAATGTAAATATTTGAGGCTGTGTGAGCCACATGATCTCTGCCACACCTACTCCATTCTTCCATCGGAGGCCAAAGCAGCCACAGTTTGGAAACAAATCAGTGTGGCTGTGCTCCCATAAAAAATATATATTTATAAAAACAGGCTGCAAGCTGGATTTAGCTGTAGTTAGCCCATCCTCACGGAATCATTATGCAAATATGCTGTTGTTCTTCCCAGCATAAAAAAGGAAAAGAGAAGAATAATCCTCTTTTGACTCTGGTTAGCTCTTTCCCTAGACAAACTCCTGGATGACAACCTTCGCTGCCTCCTACGTCTCTCCTGGGCCACTCCTACCTGGCTCTTCCTCTACCGTCCCTTAAGAACTCTCCTGCAGGTTGCCAATGACCTCCGGGTTGCCAAATCTGGTGGACAGTCCTCTTGCCTCCTCTCAGTCAGGCTGCAGCCTTTGCTCACCCCTCCTGCTCCTTAGGGCACTTCCTGCCCTTGGCTCCCAGGACATGCACTCTCCCCATTTCCCTTCTACCACCCTGGCTGTGCCCTCTCAGTCTCGTGCTGATTCCTTCTTATCTACTTGATGTCTAAATGTTGGAGATCACAGGGTCCACATCCAGGGTCTCACTTCTTTCTCTAGACACTGGCTCCCTAGGGTACCTCATCCAGTCTGATGGCTTCAAAGCCATCTATGCAGGATGATGCCCTGCAACCTATTCCTTCCTCCAAAACTTCAGATACATCTATCTGGCTGCCGGCTTGATATGGCCATTCATAGGCATCTCAGAATTAGCCTGGCAAAACTGAGCTTCTCATAGACTCTCCCAACTCCTCCCTGGACCTGCCCCTACCATCAACTTCCCCATCCCACCAGTTGCTCAAAACCTCACAATTATCATTGATGTCTATTTCTCTCACCCTACACCCATTCTATTAGCAATTCCAGTTCTTTACCTGCCAGACACGTCTGAGATCTGACCCCTTCTCACCAACTCCATGACTACCACCTGGTCCAAAGCTCGTTGTCTCTGGCCTAATTACTGTGATGGCATTCTAACGAATACTCGACTTCTGCCAGTGCCCCTGCAGACCTTTCTCAACATGGCAGCCAGGGTAATCTCACAGGCCTCTGAAGCTTTCAAACATGCTGGGCTTTCTTCTACCTCAGGGCCTTCACACTTACTGGGCTCTCTGCCTGAGTGTTCTCTTCCCAGCTACCTCTCTTCCCAGCTACCTACCCAGCATGCTGTTAGGCCTTCCTTGCCTCCTGCACCCCCTCCCCAAAAATTCTTCCTTCCCCAGCACACCCCCTTGTTTTATTTCCTCCTTAGGATTTTTTTTTTTTTTTTTGCTTATTTATCTTACTTATTGTCTCTTTGTACCACTAGAATGTAAGTTCAACAAGGACCTGGATACTTTGCTCTGTTCTATTCACTGCACCTAAAACAGGGCTTGGCACATAGTAGGTGCTCAATAAATATTGGTTGTTCACACATCAGGGGATTTCACATCCAGTTCTGATCTCTGGTCTCTCTTGCATGATGGGAGACCTGGCAACACTGAGCATGTACAATCAGGTGATGCTGCGTGATGGTTGCCCCTTTCAGATGGATATGTGCCATCTAGGCCACCAAAGTATTCTCTCTCCAAAGCCAGCTTCACCTACTTAGGCCACCAGCCTGGCCCCCATTGACATCTGACTTTGAGACTCATGGTGAGACGCCCCCAAGATGAGGCCCTAGGGTGGACCCCTAGCTACACTGGGTAGAAAAACCTTCCTGCGTTGCCCCTGTTGGCAGCTAGGGCCTCCTGGAATGCCCTGTGTGGCCAGGGCTGAAACATCACCCGCCTGATCGGTCGCAGCTATTAAAATGCCTGTATCAGTATCAAAGGGAAAATGCCAGGCGGCTACTCACTCCCCCCAGAGAATGTGGCTCCAGCCTGGCCTTGGGTTTAGGGGACACTCCCTCCCTGCCTCAGGGATCTTAAAGGGTCCCTGCCCAACCTGGGCCTCTGCAATATGTGGGGTGGTCCAAGCTGTGGCATAGACACAGCCCAGAGGGAGAAGCCAGGTGAGACCTGCAGCTGTGACCTTGAGCCCGGCACCTACCTTCAGGGGAATCTACAAAATAGGGATATGACCCACCACCCCCTGCCGGCCTCCTGAGTGCTGATGTGGAGACTGAATGAGACAACACAGAGGCAAGTGCCTGGAAACCACGGAGTATTGATCAATTTTGGGTTGAATTATTAAACAAGAGTTAATATTAATTATAACAGCTATGCACATTGAACTCCATATATCAGCCACTGTGCTAAGCACTTTAGGAGGAAACTATCATTGAATGATTGATTTTTGATATTATTAGTGCATGCCTCCTATTCCCTTGGAGACTGGAGTGGGACTCTCTTTTGGGTTGGCACAGATGGCCCCCAAACTCCAGTGAAGCATCTATTGTAGGCAGAGCTTGGCAGTGTTGAAATCTTATCATATCAGCTTGACTACGCTTGGGAGTGCCAGAGCCTTGGGGCCTAGTCCCAACTCTCCTACTAACTGTGTATTAAGCAAAATCTATAACCCCTCTGGACCTTGATTTTCTCATCCATAAAATGGGGATAATCTAAGTGATCTGCTAGACTACACAAGACAGCTGGCAGGACAAAATGGGATGAGGCTAGAAAACAAACAAACAGAGGTATCCAGATGTGAGGAGGGTGAGCACTTGTTTTGCCAGCTTGTTTTGCTTGGTGGCCAGGTGAAGGCCACTTCTCTCTTGAGCCAGTGCGGGCCTGCCTCCTCCCACCTGCTGTGATGAGGCTGGCCTGATCTCTGCTGCGCTGGCCCCATGGCGTGCACCACTGCGACAAGTGGTCAAGTTTCCTGCACTTGCCACGTCCCTCCTCCTCCTGGGAAACTCAGAGCCCCTCTCCCGGAAAGGGAGGGTGAGTGAGGAGGGTCTGACCTGCAGCCCTGCCTTTTGACCCTGAGAATTAGGAGTTGAAGGAAGAGGAGCTGCCCACTGAAATGACCACAGCCCCAAAGCTCTGGCCCCTGTGCCAGCACTCTGATCATAATGCCTGGCACAGGACGGGGGCTTGATCCCATCTGCTAGAGGCCTTTTGATCATCCTGCAGCATAACTGCTTCTGGGCTGGCTGCCCCATTGCAGACTGAGCTGGCCCTCGGATATCAGGGGCCCAGGTCAGATGTCTCGATCCACACTCGAACCGATTTACTTACTTTTAGGTCAGCCCTCTAGGACTCATCCTTGTAGTCCCAGGAGGAGGTGGGCTTTGGCAGAATTGGGATAAATGGGCATGGGGTAGGGAGGGCATTCTCGTGAGGAGGTAGAGAGGCAGGACCTGGCTGCTCAGTGCTGGCTCCATGGGCTACATCCCAGGGACTGCAGGAGAGGGATGTCTCCACAGAAGGGGTTAAAGGGACAGGCCCACATGTAGCCACGTGCCCCAGGGCACAGGCAGCTTGGCAGGGTGAAATCAAAGCGGAGGAAATCAAGACATCCAACCCACAACCACCAAAACTGAACTTGCCAGGGCTGCTGCAGGGGCCTGTGTGCTGGGGACAGCGAGGGGGTGCCACAGGGGTGCCTTAGGAGCTGTCTTCTCCCTACCTCAACAGTTCTCTTCATGCAGTGGACTTGGCGCCTGATCACAGACTGCGGTCACGAAACAGGGGCCTGCAGGTCCTCCGGATAGCACATACTGCCTCTGTCTCCCTCTGCCTCCCTGTCTCACCAGAACCACAGACAGATGTGGCCCCAGGTTCTACGGTTCAGAAAAAAAGTCAGGGACAGGAGGCACATACCCCATGTGAGCTTTGCAGCCTTCATATGAGGAAGTCCTTCCTTCTAGCTAACCTGAGACCCTGCTGCTGCCACAGGGAGTCAAGGAGCTGATGGTGTGTGTGGGGGGCAGATTGGCAAGGGGCTCAGGACCTCAAGGATCTCAGGGGTCCAGGGGTCATCTCCAGGCCTGGTACAGGATGAGGCAGGGACCCCCAACCACAAAGAAGGAAAAGGCAGAGAGTAAGAGTCCTGGGGTGAATGTTGGGGACCTCTTTCCTCCTTTCCTGCCTTTCACAAGTGGGTATTGACTATCTACAATGTGCTAGGGGTTAATGTTGGGAACCTTGCTATGCAAAGCCGACACTGAGGCTGCTCCCATGAAGTTTATCCTCTAGGGAGGGGAACAGAAAAGCCTACAAACCACACACATCAATGTGGAGCAGCCGTTGTCATGAGAACTGTGGTCAAAAGGGGCAAGGAGCTGAGAGCCAGCTGGGGCATGGACTAGTCTGGCTCATGGCAGAAAAGTGAGACATGAGCCAAGATCTGAAGCTGAGCAGTAACTCACCAGGTGAGGGGCCCAGGCACACGGGAGTGGCTGAAAGCTAACCCAATAATGCGCTTCTTAGGAGCCAGGCAAGCATCTTGCATGTATTAGGTTGGTGCAAAAGTAATTGCAGTTTTTGCCATTACTTTTAATAGCAATTAAAAGCAATTACTTTTGCACCAGCTTAATGTTATTCACCCAGCACTCACTGCAACCCATTTCATGAGCAAGGAAACTAAGACAGAGAGGGGCCAAGTAACCTGCCAAGACAGCATACAGCCTGAAAGGACAGAGGCAGAATTTGAACCCAGGAAGCCTGGCTCAGAGCCCACACCTTGACTCTAGGCCTGTGAGAGGTGAAACTTGGCTCTTTCAAGGAGATTGGATGATCTATTACTGGAGTACCAATCACTACTCAAAGCACTTTATGTCTTAACTTTTTTTAATCCTAAAAACAACCCTCATAAAAGTACTCTTATTATCATTACCCTTATTTTACAGAGGTGTAACCTAAGGCACAGAGAGCTTGAATAACTTGCCCAAGGTCTCATCGTCAGTAATTGGCAGAGCTGGTCTTGAACCCAGCAACCTGGTTCCAGAATCTGTGCTCCACCGTGTAGCTGGACTCCAGAAGCAAGGGCAGGTGAGCCATGAGGCTGGAGAGGGTAATAAGGGCTGTACCTGAAGGCTACATGGGTCGCATTTAGCAATGTGTTCTCCAGCCTGAGAGCAACAGGGAGTTACTGAAGAGTTCAATCAGGGAGATGGCATCATTGCATTTAGTTTTCTAAAAGGTCCCCTCTGGCTGCTGTGTGGATAAGAGAGTCAGGACAGCATGGGTGAGAGCAGATGAGTTAGGGGGTCGGGCTGGGGAGGGCAGGCGGGGATGGAGAGGAGCGGACAGGTCTGCAGAAGCTGAGAAGGTGTGGACAGGAGGGCCGCGGTGGTGTGGCTGGAGGCCAGTGTGCTCACATATGAAGGGATGCTGGTGAGGGGTGGATTTCCTGCTCAGTTTAGACAGGTAGAGTTTGAGGTGCTTTTAAGACATGCTGGAGTTGCGGGTTGGTGGGTGTAGAGATTGGCTGGGGCTCTGATGATATTAAGAGCCGGAGATGTCCTACCATGGAACAGTCAGCCATATAAGGTAGTGAGCTCCCTGTCACTGAGGTGTAAGCTTGAGGACCAAGGCTGCTGTAGGAAATTCCTAGAGCAGCACCTGACTTATGAAGGCCCTTCCTGATTCTATGGAGTTGCCTGAGGCTGGAGGTGTCAGGAGCACCCTCTGACCTCCCGTGTCACAGAGCTTCCCCCAACTCCAGGAAACCTCAAATGCCAGTTCAAGGGGAGGTGGTTGAAGCTATTCCTGGAAGAGCCCTGGCAAATGCCCCTTTAACCCAGCCCCCTTTCTGCATCCTTGTCCCAAGAGGTCAACCTTTCTGACCTGCCCTATAGGCCACCTTATCAGAGCACGACCTGGTGCTAAAGAGGTGCCTTCACAGAGCATCTGCAGCCTGACAGAGGGCCACAGGTGCAAAGTCCTTCTATGGCAGAAGTTCAGGTCCCACAACAGCTTTTAGGGGCAGCAAGGTTCTTCTGCTGCAACCCAAAGAACAGATAAAAAACCAAAGTGCCTGAAGGGAGGGTGGGGCGGGCAGGAGGAAGGAGAGTGTGGGCAGAGGGAAATGCCTGGACAAATGCTCAAAGGAGAATGACCAAGACTTGAGGAGGCAGGCAAGGCTGGGGTGGGAGTGAGGATGGGAAAGGGCCAAGGAGGCAGAGGCCCAGCCTACATGGACCCCAGCCATGTGGTGTTTCAGGCAAACCCACAATAGCTGCCAGGCAGGGAGACAGGGGCCCAGTGTCCCCTCAAAGGCTGTGCCCAGGCTCTCTGGTAGGCAGTTCCGCCCCTTTGTGCTTGACTGGCCCTTGCTCTTTGAAGGACCAGGGGAGCACCCCCTGCCAGCAGGCCCACCCCTTCTGCCACAGGCAGCATCTCTGCAAGGAGGCCCCACACCCAGGGCTGTGGATGGGAGAGCGGGAGTGTCAGCAGGGGCTGCTGCTGGGGCCTGCCAGCAGCCCAGACAACACCCAGCGCAGCTGGTGACCCCTTCCACCCTAGCCTCCCCAGACCCAGGCCTCAGTTTCCCCTGGAGAAGCCTGCTGACTTCCTCTGACTGAGGGCTCAATAGACTGTTTCTGGGAGGGGCAGAACCCAACCCAAAGAGGTGGAAGAAGGATTTCTGAGGCTTCCTGGAGGGCAAACCTCAGTTGATTTTGTTTTTGGAAAACAACAGCAAAAAGCCTGCTGCTTGCCCTTCTTCAAACCTCCCAGTGCACAAGGAGACTTTTGTTGACATCTCACCGTGAGCCTCGTCACTGCCCCTCAGCCCCTCAAGCACTGCTTGGGACCCACGTAAGGGGGTCTGGGTTTCACTGCACAGGGAGCTCCAAGCACTGGGCCACACAGACCCTCTCTCTCTCCCTCTCTCTCTCTCTCTCTCTCTCTCTCTCTCTCTCTCTCTCTCTCATTCTCAGGGCCTCCCAGGCCCAGCCGCAGAACATGATCACCCGTGGAGCTCGTTAGACACTTATGGCCAAGCCCTACCCATGGACATCTGTAGCAGGTATTGGGAACAATTGGCCTGGCGTGTTTTGAAAGCTCCCCAGGCGATTCTAATGCAACCAGCATCACCAGTACAAGTGCAAGCCTTTGAGGACATCTGGATCAGAGGAGAAGGAGGGGAAGTAACTTTAAAATGTTTAGTTACTTCAGAACTTTTACCCCTCTCTGGCTCTAAAAGGGAGACTTCAGGCAGCTGATACAAAGACAGACAGACACTATACAGTAAGGTAGAAGAACAGCAAAGGCAGAGTGATCAAATAGGATCTGGGATCAAGGCTCATACAAAAGCCTTTGCCACTGGCTGAACCCCAGATTTGCTGCTAAACTTCCTAGTGGCCAGGTCAGAGTCTGAGAGACAAGAACAAACCCATCCATCCTGGGAAACCCAAGCATTCCAGAGGCCAAGGCTGGACAAGGGCTTCCCTCAGGGTGCTCATCACCAAGGCCTCATGTAATTAGCAACACTCACAATGTCTTTCCTACAACAAAGATGCTGGTGCAGCCCTGACGCCAAGGCAGTTCAGTAAACACTGCCTCTGGGAGCCAAACCAAACTGAACAGATCCCCAGCCCCTGGCTGGTTTGACTGGCCTCAGCAGTTAGAGAGGTATGACACTTCATACAGAAAAGTATATCCTAGTGGCTGAGGATGCCAGCTCTGGGCCACACTGCCGGATTTCAAGGCCTAGTTATGCTACTCACATACTGTGTGACCATGGGAAAGTTGCTTAACTTCTCTGTGCCTCTATTCTTTCTTCTGTAAGAAGGGAATAGTAACAGTAGTAACCACTTCATAGGATTATTGTGAGAATTTAGTGAATCAATAGATGTAAAGGTCTTTGAATAGTCCCTGGTACACAGTGTAAGTGTAAGCTCAATACACAGTGTAAACTCAATAAATATCAGCCACCAATAAAAGTTGTGGACAAGGTGCATGCAGCCCCATATTATCTCCTCCAATGATGAGAGAGGTGGCAATGGTTACAGTTGCCATTAGCCAAATGATTTCATTTAATCCTACAACAACCCTGTAAGGAGGATGTCATCATCTCCATTTTTCAGATCAGGGTACTGAGGTTCAGGTCACACAGTTAGTGGCAGGGGTTCAAATGCCATGGTGTTGTCTGCTTCACCATTTTGCCACCCCCTGACTCTAAAGAAAAACCTTGGCAGGCAGCTGGGGCAGGTAAAAATGAAGCTCCTGACCTTGAGAGTAGAGGATGGGAGGGGGTGGGTGCTCCCAGCTTCTCTGCCCAGTGGGGAACACATTACCGAGCCTTTTCTGCTCTCCCAGCCAGGATGCATCTTGCAGCCTGGACACACAGAAGTCAATCATCTCATCCTCTGCTGGTTGCTGAGAAACACCCCTGGAGCAAATGCTGAGCCTACAGTTGGGTCCAGGGCCGGGGACATTGCGAGGAAGGCTGACTAAGAAACCTTCCCCAGGCCGGGCGCGGTGGCTCAAGCCTGTAATCCCAGCACTTTGGGAGGCCGAGGCGGGTGGATCACGAGGTCAGGAGATCAAGACCATCCTGGCTAACATGGTGAAACCCCGTCTCTACTAAAAATACAAAAAACTAGCCGGGCGTGGTGGCGGGCGCCTGTAGTCCCAGCTACTCGGAGGCTGAGGCAGGAGAATGGCGTGAACCTGGGAGGCGGAGCTTGCAGTGAGCCGAGATCGTGCCACTGCACTCCAGCCTGGGTGACACAGCGTGAGACTCCGTCTCAAAAAAAAAAAAAAAAAAAAAAGAAACCTTCCCCAGCCTCTAGCAGGGGGACCTTATGTTAACAGCTAATTTGTGAGAGCTGCCTACTATGTGCAAAGTCCTGGGCTAGACTTAATAAGGGACCCAAGACTGCATGCCTCTATTGCTGTCATCGGGTCCTGTGTGGTCACATAGAGAGACCGTTGTACAATGTGGTTGGGTTGAGCCATGAATGGCAAATGGATTTCCTCTTGTGCACTGACTCTAATGGACGGGAGTGGCAGCCTGGGTTGCCGTTCCCTGTGCCACTGGAGGACTGTGCTGAGAAGGATTCTGAGGCCTACCTAGGCTGAAGGGGAAAGAGTGTGTTGAGTGATGAGTAGCACCTTCTATGGTTTGGGATAAGGAAAGCCAACACCACATGCTATGTCTATTTTCCTTCTCTGAGCTAAATGTCTGGCACAACCAAGGAAGAGCCACAGGAAGTGGGAGCAGGGAGGGAGCCCATATTGGGTTGGAGTGGTTCGAGGAGGCTTTCCAGAGGGCAGTGGGGCAAGTCTAGAGTGATTAAGAAGAAGGGGAAAAGGCATCTTTCTGGGAGTTACCCAACCGTAAAGCTGTGCTTAGGGCAGATGGAATGGTGTTTGAGGTGCTTTTGGTTTTCCCCACCACCTTCCTATGAGGGTTGGCTGTCTCCTGAGGTCCTCAGTCTGTTCAGAGTTATCTCCTAGTTCAAAGGCCTTTGGAGACGCTGCAGAGCTCTAATAACTCTCCCTGCCTTTATAGCAAGCACCTGTTATTAAAAAAACGAAATCTAGACTTATGAAATAGCTCTTCATCTTGAACACCAACCCTCATTAGTAAGTAGCAGCTTCCTGGAACACTGTTGAAAAGGATTCTGAGGTTGCATGTAAGCTCCATGGAAAAGTGTACAGCAATTGATTAATAATGTCTGCTGAGAGCCCTGGGATGGGGAGTAGTGCACACTCAAGCCATGTATGGGCCACTGCTGACCTAGTTAATTGTCTGGAAAGGGGAAGGTGTGGTGGAGGAGAGATGCCTGCTGGGGGCTGGATCCCACCCCTGACTCCTCTGGTACCATCTTGTGCTGGCTGCATTTGAGGAAACCTGGATCCAGAGTCTGTCCATATACTGAGGTCCAGGCAGCTGTGGTCAGCACAGGACACTGTGCACAGGTTACCCACCCTAGTACACATGCACTTCCCCTTTAAGAGTTTCTTCCCATCCTCATCCCAGCATTTCAGTCCTAAAGGACCCCATCCAGAGCCCCAATCTTTCAGCTGCTGCTTTGATCCCTCCCCTATATCTGTCCCCTATATCTCTTTGCCATTACTTTCAATGGCAAAAACTGAAATTACTTTTGCACCAAAATCATACACCGTATAAACATGAGACACGTTATTATAATTGTTGTTATTTTTAGGGATGAAGGAGTGTGCCTGGGGTTCCTCAACATTTTAGTCTGGAAGTTTTAACCACTTCCTCTCCCAGGAGATTCTTTAACATTCAAAGGAATGAATCAGAGATAGTGGGAGGGAGGTACAGTGACATCAGTCTTCTCATCTGTAAAACGGGGTGGTGTGAATGTCAGTCCCTTAGGGAAGTTGCGAGGATTGAAAGAGATATAATGGTAACACGCATAGCATTGGCCCCTGTATGTACCCTATAACTATGGGACGTTTCTAGTACAGTTTATGATGTTATCATTGGGGGTGAGGGGTCTAACTGGCATCTCCCAAAACTCACTTAAAAGTGGCTGCTGAGACCCTCCTCTGCTTCCCCTTGGGCCTAGAAAATGGATTTGGCTCTTTTTTTTTTTTTTTTTTTTTTTTTTGAGATGGAGTCTTGCTCTGTCGCCCATGTTGGAGTGCAATGGCTCCATCTCAGCTCACTGCAACCTCCGCCTCCCAGTTCAAGCGATTCTCCTGCCTCAGCCTCCCGCATAGCTGGGATTATAGGTGCCCGTCACCATGTCCAGCTAATTTTTGTATTTTTTAGCAGAGCTGGGGTTTCACCATGTTGGCAGTCTGGTCTCGAACTCCTGACCTCAGGTGATCCACTCACCTTGGCCTCCCAAAGTGCTGGGATTACAGGCGTGAGCCACCCCACCCGGCCCAGCATTTGGCTCTTTTAAATTCCACTCCTTTCTCATTCACTGCACACGGCTGCCCAGTCCTGGGTGTCATCTGATTTTCTCCATTTGGGACATTCCAGCTTCTTTCTCACAGCAAGCAAATCAAATAACAGGCAGCTGGACTGCTCGTTAACGGTCCCAGACCAGGAGAGAGGCACTGATGGGGGAAGAGCTGGGGCCTGAGGTCTGGAAAGCACACTCCTGGTT
This sequence comes from Macaca mulatta, assembly GCF_049350105.2. Classification (NCBI taxonomy): domain Eukaryota; kingdom Metazoa; phylum Chordata; class Mammalia; order Primates; family Cercopithecidae; genus Macaca; species Macaca mulatta. Next base: position 79,822,934 of record NC_133414.1, read on the forward strand.
CCCCACAGAGCCGGCTCCCGCCATCCTCCAGTCCCGGCTCTGCACAACCCCTGTCGTGGGCTGGTCCCCTCGGATCTGCCTCTGGCTCCCCTCTCAGGCCTCCTGTCCTCCTGGGTCCCCTTGGCCGGCCCTCCCTGCAGCTCCCTCTTCCTTCTGCCTCATAGACACAGTCTTTGCCACATCACCTGCTTTCCCCATTGGCATGGGTGACATGCGTGTGCCCTGGAGTCCCACCCCCAGTTCATTGCACAGGCCGTGTGCCTCACCAGGCTTGCCCTCCCCAGTGTCCTTCTCCCATTCTTTAGGAAGTGGCCCAGTCCTGCCTGCTCCAACGATTGCCTGCCCCAGGTCCCTAAGAGCCCTCCCTGAGCACTCATCTGGTCTTGTGCATGGTCTTTGGTGATGGCACCTTTTAGTGAAGTCTCCGATCTGTCCCCAGTCCCAGGAGGGAGGCAGGGCCTAGATTTTATGGAAGATGAACCCGAAGTGCAGGAGTGTAGCATGGTTTGCCTAAGGCCACAGGACTGGCAAAGCCCAGCTAGAATCCTGGTCTTGGCCCCCAGACTCACCAGATGCCTGTGTGCCCCGTGAGGACAGGCACCTTCTGCACCTCCATTTTGGAGAATTGTTTTGTAAGAAAATCATTTCCCCTCTCTTGTCTCTGAATTTTCCTCTCCCGTGGCAGGTTTCTACCTGTCCCAATTCTCTGCCTTACCCATTCCTCTCCTCTGCCCTTTGCTCAGACCTGGGAGAACACACCTACACAGGGAAAGGCCCAGGATGGTCCCCTCAAGTTGCTTTGCAGGCCTGGAAGCTGCTCACAGCACAGCACTGGCCAATAGAACTTTCTGCGAGGATGTGCATATTCTTTCTCTCTACTGTCCAGCTCCATAGTCTCTAGCTGCAGTGTCCACTGAACACTTGAAACCAGGCTGTTGCAACAGACAAGCTAAAATTTAAATTTTATTTAATTTTAGTTTGTTTAAATGTAATGAGTTGCATATGAATAGCAGTTTCTGTATTGGACAGTCCAACACTAGGGTGTCCCTCCAGGAGCACAGAGAAGGCACCCACAGATAAGGCCACTCACACCATCCACCTGTGGCATAGTTCCCTTCCTCTGGCTCCAGCATCTTCCCCTATTGACCTCAGCCACCATTTCCAGTCACCCCTCTCTGATCCTACTTTCACCCCCATTCATTGTCCCTTCTGGCCTGCAGCAGCCTCCTGTTTGGCCTTACTGGTTTGCCAGCCATAAGCACTCACTCTAGGGGCATAACTGCCTTGCTCAAAACCCTTCAATGTCTCCCTGTTACTCTTATTTAGATCTAACTTTCTCTAAGGCCCCTCTTGACCTGAGCTGCCCATCTCTCTCCAGCCACATCTCCTACTTCCTCACCCTCCCAGTCCTCCGGGGTCCTGGACTTCCCGCACTTCTCTCAATTCCCTCTGGCCTCCAGCCTCAAAGACTGTTCCCTTTGTCCCCTTAGAACAAGGCTTCACTCACCCACTTTTGCCTGGCAAACTCCTATTCATCCTTCAGTTCTTCATTTGAAAATCACTTCCCTAAGGAAGGCTGCCATGACTGCCACCACCATCAGACAATGCTGCATGTAATGCATTCCCCAGGCCCCTCTCTTCTTTCACTATTGTAGCTTTTTTTTTCTTTGTACACGACATGGTCACTACCCATTTTCTTCTTTGTGCACTACTTCCCTGTAAGTTTAGGAGGGCAAAAGTGTCTCCCACAATACCTGATCCACAGCAGGCTCTCAACAAACATTTACTGAATGAATGAATGAGAATAGACCAAAAAAAAAAAAAAAGATGGCAGGATACAGTGCAAAGAACATTGTATACAGGGCCAGGAGGCTGAGGTTCTAGTCCTGGACCTCACTATGTGACTCTGGGCTCAATTTCCCCACCTTAAAAATGGGATTCAGTTCAGATGTTCTCTGGGATAACTTTGATATCTAGTAGTTGAAAAGATTACATTCAGTAGGGTAAATACGGAGCTGCAGCTTGGAGGGAAGGAGTGAGCATGTTGGATACAATAGTAACCAACATATAGCCCCAAGGCCCCTAGAGTATACGACTTGGCATGGCTAAGTCTGAAGCAGCGGAAGCAAGGAGCTAGGAAAGGCCAGGGCATGGTCAGGCCAGCAGGAAGGTCTGGGAAGGGGAAAGCATGGACAGAGGGGCTGCGCTAAACCCTGCAAATCAGACGCTTTATCCCTCAGCAGCCAGGACCCCCAAGATACCTGGAGGAGCTCTCACTGCCCTGACACTCTCTTCACCACCCAGCCAGTCTGGGCTCACACTGCCTGAGCCCAGAGATGCCCCACCTCCACCCCAGGCCCAGGGGACCATGGGCAGCCCGATGGAGCTCTCCGGATTCCCTGGAGGCTGGCAGGCCATGGGAATGAGCTGACAGCAGCAGTCATGGGTGCACCACTAGCACCAGTAAGCTTGCCCTGTGACCGCCCTCTCTGCTCTGGCTCTGCAATCTCCTTCTCCTTGGCCACCCTGGAGAACTGCTCCAGCAGGTGAGAGCCTGGCAGAGGCAGCTGAGAGGAGCCTGGCTGTAGGGAATAGGTACATCTTGCCAAAATGCTCACAGCACCCCACCCACCACAGGTAGAGCTGTGCTCCAGTGTTTGCTACATCAGCACTGTTTTGCATGTTCAGAGGGGTTGGAGCGTTTGTCCCAAGTTTCCAAGTAGCAGAGTGGAGATAAAAACCCAGGGTTTCTGGACTCTACCACTGTGGTCTTTACTGTTGCACACACCCTCCAGCTAAGTAAGAGATCCTCTCCCATTTCTTCCCCATGGAAACCTTCCATGGTCAGGACCTTCCATGGCCAGGACCTGCTCCAGGACCTCTTCCCAGACTGCTGCAGCCCCCACCTGCCTGTCCTCCTCTCCATCTGGGCCCTGGATCCCCTGTGCTGTCCAGATTCCCACAGATCATCAGGCCTCACCCTGCCAAGGCCCAGCCTTTCCTCTGGTGGCACAAAGAGGCTGCATGTCCCTCCTTCCTGGGGAGGGGACAGCCTTTTTCTGTATTCCCAAGATTGCCATAGCTACCTGATACACTAGTAGCGTTTAATCTACTTGGATCAAGAAAATTTGGAGAATGGGAGAAAGCATCCTTTTTCCAGAAAAATAAGAAACCTGGTTTAGGAACAAGAAGGTGTGGACTAATTTGCGGCCAAGGACAGCAGAGTCAGGCGACCCACACTTGGATCGTAGCGGCCTGGGCCAGTGAGCAGAGACCAGGGCACCACCCCCTGCAAGAACTGTCCCCTCTTCCCGCAACACCCCGTCCTTAAGGGGTGGAGGGGGAGGGCCACGGGGCTCAGTAAGCCTCAGCCTGGGCCTCTGGGCGCGCTTCCCGCTGCGTGGGCGCGGGGCGGCTGTCACACCCCCCCGCCAGGTCCCGAAAGGGAGGAGTGGAGCTTGCTGGCCTCCGCGCACCCAGCCTTCCTCCACCTGCCCGGCGCGCCCAGGACGCTCCCAGCGCTGGACGCCGGGAGAGCTTGCCGGAGGCGGGAGTCGCGGGGTCATGCTCTTGCCCACCAGGTCCTCCGAATCCCTGGCAGGGCAGCGTCTGTCCGTGTCCCCGACCCCTCCCGCAGGCAACTCGCACGAACCCGGGGCTCGCAGACAGCTAGCGCCCGCGGACACCGGCTGAACAGTCTGGAGGCTGCGCGAGGGGGCGCCGCGGGGAGGGATAAAAGCCAGCAACAAAGAGCACAGACCTCGTCCAGCAGTTGGTTGACTCGTCCCAAAATAGCCGTCTCCATTTGCTGCTCCCCGCGCTCCGCTTCCAGGCGCAGCACCCGGGCCTGCAGCTCCGCCGTCCGAAAGTGGGCGAGCAGGCTGAGTGCCAGCGAGCAGAGGGCCAGCGCCAGCAGCCCGCACGACCCTGGACTCGGCAGCCGTGCGCCGCGCTCCGCCCGCGCCGCCGCCAGAGCCACCGTCCCGGACGCGCCCAACTCCCTAGGGCCGCAGGCACCAGTGGCTGCCGCTTTGTGGGTGCTCTCCGCTACCATCCTCTCACGTCTTGAGAACCAATAAATAAATAAATAGAATAAATAAAGGCGACAGCTGCTGCCAAAAGGCTGTATCCAAACTGCGGGGCAAGGGGGAAAGGGCTTGTATCGCTGGACAACGTCCCTTTCCGTTGCTCCCGGCAAAGAGGACGGAAAAATTAGCAGTAGGAGGGGAAGGGCCGAAAAAGCACAACCAGCGGTAATTGGGGTACACCTAGGTGAGAAAAAAAGTTATTTCGAAGAACGTTCCAAGTCCAGGAAAGTTAGGGGAATCTGACCGGCTCTCCTTCTCTCCGCCCAGTCTTTCCCTTCAAGAGTCTGCAGAGCAGTTGGTGCCGCGCTGTCAGTCCTCCTGGGCGCCTCGTGTCTCCCGGGCCAGCCAGTTTCAGTCCCCGGGCGAAGGGGCGCACATGGAGGGCCCCATGGGCAGAGGTGGGTAGTGGCGGCTGGCGAGGAGCGCTGGGGCCGATTCCGGCGCCTCTGTAACTTGACACACTCCCTGCGGCTGCACGGATCGGATGAGCAATCCGTGCTACTTCCCAAACTAATCTCTCCCGCCCCCCTCCCTCCTCCTCCTCCTCACTCCTCCTCCACCTCCCGCGGGGCCGACTGCTTGAATTTGTTTATTTATGCAAACTCGCCCGGGGTGGGGGGCGTGGTGAGCAGGTCCGGCGGCCCCAGCCCGCCGGCCCCGGAGCCCCTCTCCCGCGCTCCCTGTCCTCTTTGAAGTGACACTTGGGGTTATTTATAGGCAGGAAGGGGGTGTGGAGTGGAGCTGGGGCTGCACTTCTCTCTCATTCTCCGGATTCACACCGAGGGCTCGTTTGGCCTTCCACGGAGGCAGTGGGGCAGGCACCACTCCACCTTTCCCAGCCCTTGAGACCCTCCAGGACCTGGCTGAGTTATTGTCAGGGCTTGTGGGTGGATCTCCACGTCCTGATCAGGACTTCCTGATCCCTTCAGCCACTGCTCCTCTACCCCCAAGCCCTCAACCTCTTACCCCTTCCTTCTCCCCCACAACCAACTCCCTGCGGACTCTGTACCTCCTGAGATCTGCAGCTCCTCCAGTGCCAGGCGGCCAACCACATCTTTACTCTGGGGTGAAAAGTCAGCCCTCCAGGGGGCAGCAGAGCCGACACCCCTTTCTCTCTTTCAGGACCAAGACCTGAGGTAGTATGAGAAACTGAAAACTGAGCAGAAGAGCTTATTCCAGGTATCTGAGAGGTGGCTCAGTGGGGCTGCCTACCAGTCCTGACATCTCCCCTTCTTGCCTGCCACTAATCTGAGACCCCTGCCGTCTATCACTTTGTAGTGAGACCAGTCTGCCCCAATTATCACAGTCATCAAAGGTGAGCAATTCCTACATAAACTCTGGCTCCATCCCTGTGGGAGGCTTAGAGCTAACCAGGCTCTCTCCTGCTGTCATTTCCTATACTCCATTAGAGAAAAACTGGTGGCCTGAAGGGCATTTGGTAGTTTTCTCTCTTCTCTTGTCACCTCCTCCACCCCCCACATTAAGTAACATTTGTATCCCAAGAGACTTTATCTCCTTGTGCCTGTTGACATTCCTGTGAATGAGGTGGTGGGACTGAGTTTTTGGGAGAAAGCCTATCTTGCGGGAACAGCGGGCAGAGGAGAGAGGACTGGGCTTTCAAATATGCAGTGGAGATGGGGGCAGCAGTGGTGCTGGGATTCCATTTCAAAATAACAAGGAATGCCAGTAGAAACTTCCCATTTTCTATATTGACCTGATGGAACTTGATATATAATACAGTATCACTGCACTTCTAATAGAGTGTGGCATACTTAATAGTGTGTATTGGACTTGTAATATAGTAAGTACTTAGATCATATATAATAAAGGTGACATTGACTGCTGGGCCAGTCAGCCACTATGGAGGACAACAGGAGTAGAAGGTGATGCTGCTGAAAGAGCCGGTGGCCAGGAGCTCTGGGTTCCAGTTCCAGTTCTAGGATTTCCCTGATGACTTCAGGGGGCAACGGCACTCTGTTTTCTCCATCCCTGTGATGGGATGTTCCAGTCCACTCTACAGAGGAATCCTTGGGAGAACTCGATGGTATTGAGGAACACCAGGGGGCGCTGGAGAGTTTCTGCACTGGGAAGTACAGGCCCGGAAATTCAGGGACTTTGGACTTCCCCCGCTTCCCTCCCATGCTAGTCTGAATGGAGAAACTGAGGTGAGGAGTTAGTTTCATTCCCTCCTTATCCTGCAAACTGATCTTTTCCCTTTCAGGACTTTGGAGGCCCTCAGGAATGCTCAGGCAGTGAAATCTAAACATTTGGAGCTGGAGCATCCTTGCGACTGGGAACTGAAGGAGGAGGGTGCTGCACCAGCCTGACCTGACCCCAGCATTGCAAACCCTGGAGCTTCCAGGGGGACTCTGGAGTCAGAGAAACCCGAGTGTAAATCTCCCTTTTGTCAATGTGGAAGTTGCTGAACATCTCTGAGGCTCAGTTTTCTCATTTATAAGATGGGCTGATAATAAAAGCATCTACGCATCTGGAAGGACTGAATGAGGTAATGCATGTAAAGCAGTGAACACAGTGCCGGCACACTGCAGGCACTCAATGAAGGGCATTAGCCTCCTTCTCTGGAACTCGTGGCTGCTAGGGCCATCTCAGACACAGCTAGCTCTGGGCTCCCAGTTGTGAAACAGGAAGAGGTTTCCATCCCAGAGAAAGCAAATGGATCACAGTTAACCTCCATTTTTTCCCCAACTGATAGCTGAGAGTAGCAGCTTGTGAGCAGCAGGAGTTAGCCTGTGTTGAGGGGCCTGATCCCCAGGTATCCCTCTTCTTCTTTTCTTCTTCCTACACTGCTTAGAATTCTTACCCTGGGATATTTTTCCTTCAGGTAGAGCATTGTCTACCCCAGGCCCAAGTTACAGCCTCATGTGGCTTATCTTGAACCCTTCTTTCTTCATAGGTGGGGGCCAGGACCTGGGGACACTGAAGTGAAAAGAGTGCCTTCCAGGAGCTTTAAAAACAGTTGGTTAAGGAAGACAAGTCATGTTCACATAAAACTGCCACAAAAGGCAAAATAGCGAAAATCCACAAAACGTGTAAAGACCATAAACCGTGCTTCAGGGCTCCCAGAAGAAAGGCAGGGATTCAGATGCCTCAGGAAAAACACCCAGGAAATAGATTTTCTTGTTTGCAGTCAGAAGAGAGAGGGCCTCCAATGCTAACCCAAAGACTTTGATTTTGAACTGTGGTCTTGGTTACACGCCTAGACAGAAATGATGACAAAATGTCCCAGGCATACAACCTGCACTGTTCTTCAAGTCTTTTCTGTGTTTTTCCACTTTTTTGCTCCTGCTAGACCCTCTGCCAGGAAGGCCACCCTTCTCTCTTCTGTTTTCTACACCTTAAAATCCTACCATTTGCTCCCAGCCCATTTTTATTGAGCAAACCCCATTTCTTTTCCTCCACTGTGGCTTTGACAGCATCAAACTCCTTCCTGAAACCAAAACTGCCACCGTGGCATCTCCGAGGCCCAGCTGTGCTGTCTCCCACTGCCTCTCCCACCAGCTTTTCAGGCTTCCCCAAAGATTCCTCTTCTGCTCCCCATGACAAAAGCGAAGGTCAGCCCTCCTCCAGAAGGCCGCAGGTCCTCTGTCCTCTGCTTGACTGTTCTGCCCATGGCTGTTGACCTGCCTCTCCCATTTCTTCCCCATGGAAAGCTTCCATGGCCAGGACCTGCCCCAGGTCCCCTGTAGAGGCCACAGGGGAGCCAACACCCATCACTTTATTTGCCCTGAGCCTAGTCCCCCTTTTCCTAGTAACTGTGCCTCAGTTTCCTTTGGGGAAACTTCTCCCCAGGACATATGGCTCTGGTGGGGTTAACTCCATACCTGGCATATGAATAGGAAGTAACCTCACCAGTTGGCCTCTCTCATCTCCCCTGGCTACTGTGATTAGGTCAGCGAGGACATGTGGCCCAGTTCAGGCCAGTGAGAGTTGGACTGGAGTGACTGGGAACGACAGCTATTTCCTTGGAAGGGCTTTCTAAAGGGATAAGCTGGAGCTGCTGCAGCTGTCTTGCCACTGTTGATAAATAAGGATGAAGCCAACACGGAGGCAAACAGAGGTGGAGAGCGACTGAGTCCTGAAGACATCATCGAATCCCTTCAATCAAATTGTGCCAGAAGCCTGGTGACAAGAGTCCTTTCTGCTCCAGCCAGTTTGAGTTGGGTTTCTTTTCTTGCATGTATAAGAGCCCAGTCACATATAGGACCTCAGGCTACCTTTCTTAGTCAGAATCTCTTTGTGGTTGTTAGGAGGAGATGGCAAGGAAGTCCAGGTTCCTGTCTGCTTCTAAAAGCTTCCCGAGGGATTGGGAGGTCCATCTAGGGAAGAACCTGGACTAAGCGCTCACCCTGGGAGAACTTGTCCATCATAGGCTCCAGTTTCTATCTCTCTGCGGACAACTCTCCCACTCAAACACACAGTTCATGTCCCACGCACAGCTTGCTCACGATGGCTCTTGAAGCGCCCCTCCCCTCCACCTCACACTCAGCTTCCCCACACCCTCCCTGCCCTTTGTTCCCTCGGTGCCATGTATGGCATCACCCTGTGCTCAGCTGGGATGTTTGCTTTCTCCCTGCCCTCTCTTCCCTCACTCACTTGAGTTGGGACTAGTCCTGGAGATTCCACCTCCTTCCCTTTTTTTCGGATCTGTTCCTCCTCTCTGATCTCTCTGCTTCTGTTGTCTACCCCAAGCCTAAGGTTTTTTTGTTTTTGTTTTTTGTTTGTTTGTTTTTGTTTGTTTTGAGATGGAGTCTTGCTCTGTCACCCAGGCTGGAGTGCAGTGGTGCAGTCTCGGCTCACTGAAGCCTCCACCTCCTGGGTTCAAGCGATTCTCCTTCCTCAGCCTCCCGAGTAGTTGGAATTACAAGCATGTGCAACCATGCCCGGCTAATTTTTGCATTTTTAGTAGAGATGGGGTTTCACCCTGTTGGTCAGGCTGGTCTTGAGCTTTTGATCCGCCTACCTCGGCCTCCCAAAGTGTTGGGATTACAGGCGTAAGCCACTGTGCCCAGCCCAAGCCTAGGTCTTAAAACAAGCCCAACTTTCCCATACTGTAGCCAGAACAGGCAAAACCATGGAGGTGTGGACAGGGACCTGCCAGAGCCTCCCCAAGGAGCTCCAGACTTTCTGTTTCTTACTTCTGTCCCAGGCTTTATGATCCCTGGCATGACACTCAGTTTTCTAGCTCTGCTTCTGACTCCTGCATCAAGCAACAAGATAGAAGGGTACCTGGGCCCCTGGTGGCTTCATGGAGTCGAGTTGCCAAACAAGCCTAGACTTTCACATAAATGAGAAATAACTGAGTTCATTTGAGCCGCTGTTATTCTGAGTCTGTCTTCTGTAGCTTAAGCCACTTCTAACTGTGACTTGCATCTGTCTCCTCCTGAGCTGTGAGTTCCCAGAGGGCAGGGATGACTGTACTCATCCCCATATCCTCAGCACTCAGCACAGGGTAGATGCCCAAGGCATGGTGGAATGAAGGAAAGAGTGAGCAAAGGATGGAATGAATGGATGGATTCTAGCTCTGGCTCTCTCCTAGCTCTGTTACCTAAGCTGTGCATCTACTTCTTCTTATATAACATGTAGAGATTGATGGATGAGGCAGGAAAGAAGAAGTGGAATGGCTAACGGCCTTCCCAGCTCAAAAATCCATTCATTCAACAAATATTTATGGAGTGCTGTCTAGTGCCAGGCTTTGTGCTGGTGTTGGAGACACACTCATAAATGAAACAAGGCTGGTGGTGAAGACCAACTACCATGCAGGAAATAGTGGGAGCGTAGAAAAGTAGCCCCTACTAGGCTTGGGACATAATACCTGAAGGGTGAGTAGAGTGGCCAGGTGAATGGGGTGTAGGGAAGGCATGCCAAACAGGGGGACCTGCCTGTGCAAAGGCCTGGAGGTGAAAAAGTGCATAGTGCTTTGGGGAAGCCAAGTGGTTCACCAAGGCTGAAATGTGGAGTGCAGAGGGAAAGGACTGAAGGCCTCTTCACTCTCCTGTTTTCTGCACCTTTGGGTGCTTATGGTTTCAGGCCATGAGAGACCATGTGCACATGTGTATGTGTGTGTGACCCCCATCTGCCATCAATGTAAGACTTTGTGGTGCATGCCTTTTCTGCTGTTGTATTTTGTGACACAGAAGATAGTGCACATTTCTGCATGCACAGGCAAGCAGGCATGTGTAGGGGAGTGCAAATACTGTGGGTGACCAGGGCTGCCTCAAGGTACACATGAGTTAGCTCCAAACCATTCCCTGTGTGTGTGTATGAGTGTTTGTGTGCGTTGGCAGAAAGGGATGTGTGCTGAGCTCTATGTGTGTAATCTGCTTTGGTCGAGATGTATATACAAGAGCACGTAGGTGCTTCTGAATGGTCAGCACTCCAACCATGTCTAGGAATGATGGTAGCCACAAGTAGAGACAGTATGTCAGCCATCCATAGCTGCATAACAAACTGCTCCAAAACTTAGTGGTTTAAACAATGATTTATTATTTCTTATGATTCTGTGTATTGACAGGGCTCAGCTAAAAGGTTCTTCTGCTTTAGGTATACAGCTATAGTCTATCCTGAGCCAGCATGGTCAGGACCCCAACCATGTCTAAGAATGATGGTAGCCATAACTAGCGACAGTATGTCAGTCATCTATAGTTGCATAATGAACTGCTCCAAAACTTAGTGGCTTAAACAATGATTTATTATTTCTTATGATTATGTGTATTAACCGGGCTCAGCTGAAAGGTTCTGCTCTAGGCAGTATGGCTATAGTCTATCCTGAGCCAGCATGAGGGCTGGCTTTCATGAGGAGAGTTCCAAGACTGCTTATCATGCCTCTGCTTGTGTGACAATTGCTAATGTCTCATTGGCCAGAACAAGTCACCTGGCCAAGCCCAGAGTCATGTGGGAAGAAACTAATCAATGTCATGAATACCAGGATGTAAGGTCCACAGATGTAAGTGTTTACCTGAGCAAGAATGAATGCCTGGTGGGGTGGGCTACTGGATCTGTCTAGAGGATTATTTGACTCTGAAAAGTAGGATTTGGGGAATGTTGTGGTTAGCAAAGCCCATGCCCAGCTGTCAACCCTAGTGCCCAGATGCTGCCCAGACCCACTGTCTTTTGTTGACTTCTTCCAGGAGCAGCTGGAGGTACTAAGCAGCCCATATCCCTCTGGACCTAGATGGTTTGAAAATAATTCAGCAGAAGTCTCCTACCTGGCACCTACCTGGCCTTATTCCAAGGTCAGGTGTACATGACTCTGAAACTAATTTTCTATTCACTTGAAGGCTATTTCAGGTAGTTTCAGGTTCTGGCTCCACTGTGTACTACCTATGTGACCTTGCAAATTATGTGGCCTCTATGCATCTGTTTTTTAAAGTATGAACTATAAGAAGAAGAATTCCTATCTCCTAGAGTTATTGTGAGGATTGGATGCAATAGTGGATGCAAAGTGCTGAGTCAGGACTAGGTTTATGGGAGCCAAACTTGCCATTATAATGACTGTAGAGACTGGGCATGTACAATAAAAACCAAACAGGGGTTCTTGCCTCCTCTCAAGCCCTGTGTTCTGGCAATGCAGAGGAAGGTTACTGCTTGCCCATTTGCACGGTCTAGGTCACTTATATAAATTAGTCTGCATTTATTATTGAGCCTCCCAGTGGGAGCAAAACCCAGAGTTAGTTACTCACAGAACTCACAGTCCTGAGGGGCATCTGTGGGGACTTATGTGTGCAGAAGAAAGAACTGCAGTGCCAGGCAGCGTAAGCTGAAGGCCAAGCAAGCAGGCAGATGATTAGTGCCTTGGGACTCAGAGAAGGGAAGTGGGTGGAGACTTAGATTTGGAGTGAAGGTTCAGGAAGGCTTCCTGGAAGAGGTGAATTCTGAGCTGGTCCTTGGAGCATGGCAGCATCCAGACAGAGAAAGGGACTGGGAGAATAGAGCAGAAGTTCCAAGGTTATGTGGTCCATCTTTGCCTGGGATGTATCATGTGACCTCCTGAACCCCAATAGTCCCAAACACCTGCCCTTCCATTCTTCTTAAGTGGTATGGTCTAGTTGTGTTTCACATACATGCCAATACATCCATTCCCACACCACTGGCAGACATCACTAATCAACTACAGAACACCACTCCCACCATACACACACACACACACACACACACACACAATCCATTATGCTCCTCAAAGCAGAAAGCTATTATCAATCTATTGAGATTAGTACTTGAGATGAAACCATTTTGCTAACTCAGGTTGAGCTGAAACAAAGCACCAGAAGCTTTGCTTCTTTATCTACAAATTGCGTGCCTTTTGGTAAATGTCTTAACCTCTCTGGAAGTCAGCCTTCTGCCCAGGCAGGGGAAGATGAATTCTTACTTAGGGGAATGCTGGAAGACTCAAATGAGATCATGTGTGCAAGACCCTAACCAAGTGCAGAATACAGAAGAGATGATGGTGATGGTGGTGCTGCAACCAGGCATCAGAAACCACAAGAAAATGCAGCCATTAGGGCCCCATTTGCAGCTTTTTGGAGAAAGAACAATCAGTTAAGGAGTGAGAGTAAAACACAGACCCTCAGGGCTGTCAGTCCATGGAAACAAGGGCTCAAAATCTGGCCTCAGAGTTAGTGGAAGGGCGCCCCAATTACGTGCTCAGAGAAGGAACCCAGGACTTGAGCTCTCCTTGACAGGCAGGAAGAGCTGTCGGAATGGTGGGCAACTGTGGTTTAAGAGACAGATGTTTCTGGTTGACGACCGACGGATAATGAAGAGCCCAATTAGTTTACTGATCCAGATCCTCGCTTACCTCCTATCTGTCTAGAGGATTATTTGGGTGGTGGTGATGGTGATGGCAGTGACAGTGATGGCGGGTGGTGGTGGCGGTGATGGTAGTGATGATGGTGGTGGTGGTGGTGATAGTGATGATAGTAATGATAGTAGTGGTAATGGTGGTGGTGATGGTGGTAGTGGTGGTGATGGTGGTGGAGATGGTGGTGACAGTAGTGGTGGTGGTGAGGTATGCAAGTTATAGCATTGTGTCTCTGCTCTCTTTCTTGTCCCCCGACCCTCTGCCCACCCCCACCACTGTGGAACTCTTGGTCTTGACCACGGAACTCAGTAGTCAGATCTCATCTTAGGGGCTACTATTCTGGTTTGAAGTGTGGGGTACCCCCACCCCTTGCCCAGAAGGACCCTTGTCAATCCTCCAAGGCTCCACTAGTATGTGGCATCTGCAGAAACTGAATACAGAGAGGCAGAATGTGGTCCAAGGTCACCACAGGGCAGGTCTTTTCCCTGCCAGGCAACTCATAGCCCCCAGGTTCGGGCTCAGCCCAGTGTCTGGACTGTGGCCAATGGCCAATGAATCCACAGGAGGCTTTGCACTCATGACTGAGCTCTTGAGTTGAAAGAGCTGCTTGGTTGTGCTCTTTCCCCAGCAGTAGCTGTGAAGGCAGAACCACCTGAAACATTTGTTCCTGTAAACCTCATTACAAAGGCCATTTTTCTCTTTTCTCTTTTTCTTAAAAACTGTTGCTTTGTTAAGGTCATTTCTGAAATGGGGAGGGAAGCCCTGTTTATCTTTCCTGTACACTCCACCCTCATCAGGAAATGAAGGGTCTTGCTTTCCTCGAGTGCTCCGTTCCTGACATTAGCTAGCCGCTGACAGGCAGGTCTGTGGATATATTAACTTGGGCCTTTCCGAGACTTTATTAGGCTCTAGGACAACGTCTGGAAACAGATGTTTGCTCAGAGGTGGAGCAGGAGTAGGGGGCATAGAGCCAAAAGCAAGTCCCAGCCCCTGAGGAAACAGGGAAGATGTGCTGAGGGCTCTGGTAGAGCACAGGGCAGTCGGCTGGGGTGGGAACTTTGTGAGTATGAAGGAATGACTCCAGCTCCTGGCTGGGCACAGGCAGCTATTTGCCAAGTGGCCTGGCCATCACAGCACAGCCTTGTAAGCTTCCAAGGACTCTGGGTCTGTTCAGGGCTTAGGGCCAGTGCTGAAGAGGTGTCAGATGCAGTCCCTACAGCTTCCCTCTTTGCTCCCATCCTGTGGCCAAGGACTAGAAGTCTAGCTCCTTGAACCAGTCAACTTTATTGTTTCCAGAGACAGCAAATTCCTGCAGGGTTGGAGATTTAATCAAACTCAAATTTGATGTAGTTCACATGTGAAGCTCAAGGCTGGGCACATTATAATTCCCAGAAAAAGAGTGATGATGGTGGCGATCGTGGCGGTGGTGGTGGTGATAGTGGTGGTGGTGATAGTGGTGGTGGTGGTGATGGCACTAGTGGTGATAATGGTGGTGGTGGTGGTGGTGGTGATGCAGTGGTGGTGGTGATGGCGGGTGGTGGCGATGGCGGGTGGTGGCAATGGCAGGTGGTGGTGATGGTGATGGCAGTGGCAGTGATGGTGGGTGGTGGTGGCGGTGATGCTAGTGATGATAGTAGTGGTAATGGTGGTGGTGATGGCAGTAGTGGAGATAATGGTGGTGGTGATGGTGGTAGTGGTGGTGATGGTGGTGGAGATGGTGGTGACAGTAGTGGTGGTGGTGATAGTGATGATGACGGTAATGGTGGTAGTGGTGATGGTGGTGGTAGCAGTGATGGCAATAGTGGAGATAATGGTGGTGGTGGTGGTGGTGGCGGTGGTGATGGTGGTAGTGGTGATAATGGTGATGGTGGTGATGGCCGTGGCAGTGAGGGTGGTGATGGTGGTGATGGCGGTGGTGCTGGTGGTGCTGGTGATGGTGGTGAATGGGATGTATGTTAACATAAAGTAAAGTACTCACCTGTTCACCAAGCTTCCCCCAGTTGCCATGTTTTTACTAGGCACACGACCAAGCAGGGTCAGTCACAGAACCACACATTTCTAGCCACTATGATTGGCCCAAAGGATGACTAAGTGAAACCAATCAGGGACTTCCATTAGGATTTTTCAATCAGAGCTTGGGAGATAGAAATTCATTTGCTTTTGAGTCACTATGCAGCTGCGTATAAATCCATGAAGCTCACATAGACAGGAGTTTGTCTGCAGAAGAGAATAAAATGGACTCTGGAGAGAAGTGTAGATGAGAGATGGAGAAAATGAAAGCTTTCTGTTGGTGTTGAGTCCCAGTCATCCCTCGGACAGTCTCACCCTTTCTAGTTTAGATATGTGAACCACAATCCTTTCCATCTCTTTTCTTAAGTCAGTCAACTTGAATTTCTGTCACTTACTACCAAAGGGTTCTGTCTGGCCCTGAGCATAGGTGATCTTGAAAGTGCAAAGATGATCATGTGAGAGAGATCCTGACAGTGACAATGGCTGAAAGGAAGATGAAAATGGTGAAGACAATATCAGTGATGGAGGTGGTTGTGGGATGGGATGGTGTTGCTGCTAAAAGAAGTGATGGTAATCATGGTTTAGATTAGATGGTGGCATTGATGGATGACGTTGGTGATGATGTCACATTGGTGGTGTGAGTGGTAGTGAGGATCATGAAGATGCCAAGGCTTTGCCAGCCTAGAAACATAGGCTCAAACGACCCAAGAAAAGACCATCTAGAAAGGGCAGGGTGTTGGGGGTGCAGACAGAGAGAACAAAGTCTTCCAAAATGGCAGGTGCCGTTCTTTTTTAAGCTGGGTAACTCCTAGCTAAACCTGGACCTGGAGGGGTAGAAGGACCACAGGTGGTATCCCATAGAGCTTCAGAATTATACTGAAACCTTCTGTAACAGAGAGACTTGGGGTCCCTAACCCCATCAGGTTCTTTTGAGAATTCCAAGTGCCTCTAGTCAAGAGGAGTAGCCAGGTTAAAACAACAAGCAAGATGAACTTGGGGGTAGGGGCTGCATTTTTGGTCAGTAGAAGAACGATCATAAAAAAGCACTGTGTCTTATGTCTGACCATTTATACATCAGCTGTGTATATCTGTGAACATTTGTTCACCATGGTCTACTTGGTGAAAATGAGTCACTTTTGGAGAATAATAATAACTAATTTTTGTTAAGCATTACTATGGACTGTTCTAAGTGCTTTATTATACACATCATCTAGCAAGATGAAGTCTCCACAAGAGTAGGTATTTCTATTTCTCCATTTAACAGATGAGAAAACCCAGATACACAGAGGTTATGTAACTCACCCAAGGTTACACTGTTAGGAAGGGAGGGTGGGAAGCAAAGTGGCCTGGGCCCTGGATCCCACCTCCAAGTCACCATAGTTAGGGGAAACTGCCTCCCCCACCTTCACAGCAAGGCTTTTGATCCAACCCCTTGCTCAGCAGGCTCCTTTTATCCCCTGCTACCCAAGAGAGCATTTTCCATAGGAAGGCCTGCGGCCAAGACAGAGGAAGTAAACTTCTGTGCATCCCACCAAAGAAGGTAGGGGGCGGACTGGTCCTAGCATCTCCCGTGTGGAGAGAAGAAAGGCCCCCGCCTCTTCCTTGGGGTTCGGTCTGTCCTCCCACACAGTGGGCTCGTGCTGACAGTAGTGACCACAGAGGTCCAAGATTCTGCCACAATAGAAGATTATAGTTATGACTTTGCAGTCAGTCAGGCCTGTGCGTAATTCTTGCTTTACCAGCCTGGACTGGTAACTACTTCTCTGAGACTGGATTTTCTCACCTGTAAAATAGAGACAATGAAAGCTATTTCCTTGGGCTATTATGAATACTTCGCACAATATTCAATTTGCAAAGCTCCTAGCCCAGTTCCTGGTGCAGGGTAAGTGCCTGATAAATGTCAGTCACCATTATTGTAGTAATATTTTAATTATCTGGAATTCACCTCTCCTCTTGATCATTCTCCTTCACATCCACGAGCAAGATTTCTGTTCTGCTTAAAGGAAAGAGGCCTAGGAGGGAAGCATCAAATGGCAAAAGAAACCCAGACCCAACTTTCACAGCAGGAGGGTCAGTCTTGGCCCTTGAGCTGTCTCCCTCCCCTAGAAGTTATATATCCCTGTGGCTGGATTTTTAAAAATAAACACATGCCATTTCCACAATGGAAAGTTTTCTTTAAAAAAAAAAAAAAAGAAAGTAAAACATTCCCCTGTCGTCTCCCTTGGCCAAAGAGAATTACAAAAGATAAATTAAGCCTTTTACACAGACGCACCAGGTTCCAGGTCTGGGGCTCCACCCTGTCACGGTTCTGGCTTTGTTGGAGGCTCCTGCAGCCCCTGGAGCCCCCTTCCCCAGTGCCCCTGGGAGGCCCATGGGGGATCCACTATAGGCATATTGTCTTCTGTTGGAGGAGGGGTGTCCCAACCCCCCCCCCACATTTTAGGACTTTTTCTTTTCAGTGGTGCCCTCTTCAGGCAACCAGAGCCACTGCACTTGCTAACCCTATCCATTTCCGTAGTGCCCAACACATTGCACATAGACTCCACAGCCTTCCCTACACAGACACCCCATTCAGGAGAAAATACCTGTCTAAGATCAACCAGCAAGTAAATGGCAGAACCGGGACGAGAGGGAGGGTCCCATTTTTTGGCCTAGGAACTTTCTTCCATATCTGCCACCCTCTTCCCCATTGAAGAACATGCTCAGAAACACTGACATCAACTTGGTGGTCTGGGGTGCGATGGGGAAAGCTCTGAACTTGCAGTCGGAAGCTTTGTCCGCTTGCTGTTTGCCCTCTTGTAACTCCACGGTTCTGAGTGTCTCAAGTCTCATTGGCAAAATGGGAATAATGAGGTCTACCTCGTGGGTTGTTGGGAGCCTGAATGGCCTAGAATGTAGGAAGGACTCCATACATAGTTTCAAATTCAAATGCACAAAGTCATCATTGTGTTTCATGGAAGGATGTGGGTCTTTTAATTACATGATTAATTTACTTGGCTTTTTGGAATTTTCCAGTTTTTTTTTTTTTTTCAGTGAGCATACATTGTTTCTCTAATAATAGAAAGTTCTTTTAATTTTAATAAAAACGTAAACAAGCCCAGCGTGGGGGCCCGCACCTGTAATCCCAGCACTTTGGGAGGACAAGGCAGGCGGATCGTCTGAGGTCGGGAGTTTGAGACCAGCCTGGCCAGCATGGTGAAACCCCATCTCTATTAAAAATACAAAAATTAGCTGGGTGTGGTGGCAGGCACCTGTAGTCCCAGCTACTCAGGAGGCTGAGGCAGGAGAATTGCTTGAACCAGGGAGGCTGAGGTTGCAGTGAGCCCAGGTCATGCCATTGCACTCCAGCCTGGGCAACAGAGTGAGACTCCGTCTCAAAAACAAAAAAACAAAACAAAACAAATCCCAAAAAACATAAACAAGAGGGTCTATGCTTCTCAACTGCTTCTTTAGTACTATTCCCATCAGTGCAGGAAAAGAAGTGATTGGGATCCAGTCTCTCATATCAGGCTTCACACACACCGCCTGCCTCACCTGGTGCCATGGCTTGGGCTCTTGAGGAGGTGGACTCTGGGACAGAGATTTGCATGCAGGGGATATACTGGGGAACATGGGAAGGCCTGGACAGAGGATGAAGGTTAATTGTAGTGCGGTAGCAAGAGAGGTCTCAGCCAACCCTGAGGGGAGCTCGTAGCTGGGATGCCCTTCAGAGTTGGCCTGGATTGAGCCCAACTCTGGCTCTCTGTGTAAATACTGCCTGTCTGTATCTACACCCCAGCACGAGTCCTAAGGTGCAGGCTACCCCAGGGGGGAGCGTGGTCTTGTATGCAGCTGATACCTTAAACTATGTATGAGCCATCAGCAGCTGTCACCCTACCCCAGAGGGACTCTGGGTGGTACATTCCAGCACCCACTATACTGAGATTCAAGCTGGCCCTGCAGGAGGCAGCAGGAGCAGAAGCTGACTCTTGACAAAAAGGAGCCTGTCCCTGCCTGGGCTCTCAGACCCACGTGCACACACCTGACTACTTGCCATCACATAGGTGGCCACAGAAACCAGGAAGCTTAGAAACGAGGCATTTCACCAGCTGCATCTAAGCTCTTCCCTTTCCCACTTTCCCCATCAGAGCCCAGACACTTCATCCACAGGGCACCTGGGGATGCAGGCACACAGCTGCCCACCTGAGGAAGTCTAACCCTCTTGCCACAGGACCTTAAAAGAGTGCTGTATGTTGAGCATCTTCTCAAATGCTCAGGAGCACTGGATCTCAAAAGGAAAGTCTGCCTCTCCACACCTCTGGCTCCTCCCAGGAACTCTGTGGGGGGTAGCCCTCCACCTTCTATCGGTCACACCTGGGGCAGGCATCTCTTTATACAGCTATTTTCACGGGCTGCCTAGACTTGGAAGCAGCTCACTAGTATACTGAGTGAATCAGTTAGAATGCTTTGGGTTGCAAGTAATAGAAAGCCTGCCCCAAACTAGTTGCTGAATTGGATTTTTTGTTTTATTTTGTTTTTAGAGATGGGGTCTCACTTTGTTGCCCAGGTTTGACAAACTCCTAGGTTCAAGTGATTCTCCCACATAACTCTCTCAAGTATCTGGAACTATATGCCTGTACCACCTAGGACTTCAGCCCGGCTTGCTGAATTTGACCTTGGGAGGTATTGCCTGGAGCTGCTGACAGCCATCTTACCCCAACTTGAAGCCTGAAAATGAAGACAACTGGAAGAGAGTAGGGCTGAGAAATGGACCAAGACTGCTCCCTAGTGACAATTTGAAATCCTGGAACAAGCTGCACCTGAAGCTAGAGCTATGTTGGGCTTTTTGGGAGTATGGTTCAATGAATTCTCTTTTGGCTCAAGCCTGATGGGTTGGGTTTTCAGTCACTGGCAACCCAGAGAGTCCTAACAATAGGGCGGGCAGTTGACTTACCTCCACCCCCACCTTGCCTGACCTAAAAACTCCTGATGTGTTTTGTGCCAAGCTCAGGCTTTCAGCGAGAAAGCTGTTTCCCTGCCAAATGCTTCTGCTTGGGGGTGCTGAAACATGGGGCCTGTTAAGAAGAAAAAACCAGTTGTCCATAATGGGTCAAAGTCATATGGTCAGGTGATCTCTTCCACCTAGGTAGGAACATGGTCATTACTGTGAAATGCTGGAGAAGGGGGTGCTCCAAAGGGAGGCAGAAGAGAATGGCAGGCAAGGTCCCCCCTTATGAGGGCATCAGCAGGGAGCTATGCATGGGTTACTCCCTGGGGAAACTGGGCCTGGCTGTTGGGAATGTTTCCCAGGAGAAGGCATGGCTCTGCTGCACATTCCCACTCAGGCCCTTCCTCAAATGGCTAAATAAACCAAAGGGCTTTGCTACGTATTTTTCATTCCACATACTATTTGCTCTGCCTGCCTGCCTGCCCCAATTTGCTGGCTGCCCCAGCCAGCCAAGTTTAACCCAACAGAGAAGTTCTTCCTACAGAATTCAAATTAATCCCATAACTTGAGGGACCACATGTCAACTGTTCCACTGTGTAGCTTTGTGCCCAATTCAGCAGATACTTCTGAACATCTTCAGTCAGGCCCAGGTTTGATCAGGCCCTCCGTGAGCAATGGTGTGAATTAGATGCAGCTCCTGTTTCTCAAGGAGCTCAGAGTCGGGGGAGGTAGGATGTGAAAGAAATGAACTATTACACAAGGTGGAGAGAAGTAAGGGCAAGTGAGAAATGGGGTTGGAGCCCTGTGTTTTCAGAATTTTGGGGAAAGGGGTATGTGCGGAGGTAGGGTTGGCAGGATTCACAGTGAGGGGTGGCTTGGGGCTTACCCTTCAAGGGTGAGAGTTTCACTCTGGGGAGAGGATGCAAGATTTCTGGGCTGAGGGGCAATGAGAGCTGAGACACAGAATGATCCAAGGCCACGTGTTTATCCCTTCTTCTGTCTTCCTCTGGTCATGTTTCCACCACTGGGTTTCTGCCTCTAAAACTCAAAGGGGATTGTGAAAACATCATACTCAGGGGGTGAAGGGGTGAAACTGAGCCTTCGTGGGTCACATTATGGCCCTTCTTCCTAATTAAGTTCTTGTGTTTTTGGTTAGGACTCTTCTTTCTTTGAGCCAATCTGACAAGCTCAAAGCGAAGCCAAGAATTACATGTCTTTATAGTAGCATGATTTATAATCCTCTGGGTATATACCCAGTAATGGGATTGCTGGGTCAAATGGTATTCTAGTTCTAGATCCTTGAGGAATCACCACACTGTTTTCCACAATGGTTGAAGTAGTTTACACTCCCACCAACAGTGTAAAAGTGTTCTTATTTCTCCACATCCTCTCCAGCACCTGTTGTTTCCTGACTTTTTAATGATCACCATTTTAACTGGTGTGAGATGGCATCTCATTATGGTTTTGATTTGCATTTCTCTGATGGCCAGTGATGATGAGCATTTTTTCATGTGTCTGTTGGCTGCATAAATGTCTTCTTTTGAGAAGTGTCTGTTCATATCCTTTGCCCATTTTTTGATGGGGTTGTTTGATTTTTTCTTGTAAATTTGTTTAAGTGCTTTGTAGATTCTGGATATTATCCCTTTGTCAGATGGATAGATTGCAAAAATTTTCTCCCATTCTGTAGGTTGCTTATTCACTCTGATGGTAGTTTCTTTTGCTGTGCAGAAGCTCTTTAGTTTAATTAGATCCCATTAGTCTATTTTGGCTTTTGTTACCTTTGCTTTTGGTGAGTTAGTCATGAAGTCCTTGCCCATGCCTATGTCCTGAATGGTATTGCCTAGGTTTTCTTCTGGGGTTTTTATGGTTTTAAGTCTAAAATTTATGTCTTTAATCCATCTCAAATTAATTTTTGTATAAGATGTAAGGAAGGGATCCAGTTTCAGCTTTCTACATATGGCTAGCCAGTTTTCCCAGCACCATTTATTAAATAGGGAATCCTTTCCCCATTTCTTGTTTTTGTCAGGTTTGTCAAAGAACAGATGGTTGTAGATGTGTGGTATTATTTCTGAGGGCTCTGTTCTGTTCCATTGGTCTATATCTCTGTTCTGATACCAGTACCATGCTGTTTTGGTTACTGTAGCCTTGTGGTATAGTTTGAAGTCAGGTAGCGTGATGCCTCCAGCTTTGTTCTTTTGGCTTAGGATTGTCTTGGCAATACGGGCTCTTTTTTTGGTTCCATGTGAACTTTAAAGTAGTTTTTTTCCAATTTGGTGAAGAAAGTCATTAGTAGCTTGATGGGAATGGCATTAAATCTAGAAATGGGCAGTATGACCATTTTAATGATATTGATTCTTGCTATCCATGAGCATGGAATGTTCTTCCATTTGTTTGTGTCCTCTTTTATTTCATTGAGCAGTGGTTTGTAGTTCTCCTTGAAGAGGTCCTTCACATCCATTCTAAGTTGGATTCCTAGGTATTTTATTCTCTTTGAAGCAATTGTGAATGGGAGTTCACTCATGATTTGGATCTCTGTTTGTCTGTTATTGGTGTATAGGAATGCTTGTGATTTTTGCACATTGATTTTGTATCCTGAGACTTTGCTGAAGTTGCCTATCAGCTTAAGGAGATTTTTGGCTGAGACGACAGGGTTTACTAAATATATAACATGTCATCTGCAAACAAGGACAATTTGACTTCCTCTTTTCCTGATTGAATACTCTTTATTTCTTTCTCCTGCCTGATTGCCCTGGCCAGAACTTCCAACACTATGTTGAATAGGAGTGGTGAGAGAGGGTATCCCTGTCTTGTACCAGTTTTCAAAGGGAATGCTTCCAGTTTTGCCCATTCAGTATGATATTGGCTGTGGGTTTGTCATAAATAGCTCTTATTATATTTGAGATCAATACCTAGTTTATTGAGAGTTTTTAGCATGAAGTGCTGTTGAATATTGTCAAAGGCCTTTTCTGCATCTATTGAGATAATCATGTGGTTTTTGTCTTTGATTCTGTTTATATGATGGATTACATTTATTGATTTGCATATGTTGAACCAGCCTTGAATCCCGGGGTGAAGTCAACTTGACCATGGTGGATAAGCTTTTTGATATGGCGCTGGATTTGGTTTGCCAGTATTTTATTGAGGATTTTTGCATCAATGTTCATCAGGGATATTGGTCTAAAATTCTTTTTTTGTTGTTGTGTCTCTGCCAGGCTTTGGTATCAGGATGATGCTGGCCTCATAAAATGAGTTAGGGAGGATTCCCTCTACTATAAAGACACATGCATATGTATGTTTATTGTGGCACTATTCACAATAGCAAAGACTTGGAACCAACCCAAATGTCCATCAGTGATAGACTGGATTAAGAAAATGTGCACGTATATACCATGGAACACTATGCAGCCATAAAAAAGGATGAGTTCATGTCCTTTGTAGGGACATGGATGAAGCTGGAAACCATCATTCTGAGCAAAATATTGCAAAGACAGGAAACCAAACACCACATATTCTCACTCACAGGTGGGAACTGAGTAATGAGAACACTTGGACACAGGGTGGGGAACATCACACATCCGGGCCTGTCGTGGGGTGGGGGGAGGGGGGAGGGATAGCATTAGGAGGAATACCTAATGTAAATGACAAGTTAATGGGAGCAGTACACCAACATGGCACATGTATATATGTGTAACAAGCCTGCACGTTGTGCACATGTACCCTAGAACTTAAAGTATAGCAATACAATTAAAAATAAATAAATAAATAAATAAAGTCTATTAAAAAAAAGAATTATGTATCTTGAAGCATCATGGTGGTTTCTGAACCAGCCTGGTACGTGAAAACCTGCTGGCAAATATTGCAGCTACTAAGTCTACCTGTCACAAATTGGCCACGTTGGATGACATTAGACACAGGCTGTGATTGTTGCCATCTCCACATTGTAGGTGGTTAGGTTTTGAGCACAAAGGATTTGAGAATAGGGGAGAAATAAACCTGTTTCCAAAACAGGTGATGATGGTGGGGACATAGGAGCATGGGCTAAGTGAAGGTATGGTCTAAAAAGGAGAGAGGTAGGTAAAGAGGCGAAGCGGATATAGGAACTCTATATAAGAACATAGAAGTTGAATATTGTATTGAAGCTGGTAGCTCTGCTATGTGACCTGGGACCACCACACAACTTCTCTGTTCTTTATTTAGGAAGGATAAAAACATTGGAAGCTCTGATAGTGGATGGTGATGAATTAGTGATCAAATACTGCATAACAAATCCCCCAAAACTTTGTGATTTAAAACAAAAAATAATCATTCATGATCTTTCACAGTTTCTATGCATCAGAAATTATTTGTGACTTGGCTGAAGTTCTAGCTTGGGTCTCGTGAGGCTGCAGTCAGATGTCAGTCCAGGCTATACGTATCTAAAGGCTTGACTGGGGCCTTTAGACTGGCTCAATGGCATTTCACGGCAGGACTCAGTTCCTCTCCATGTGGGCTCCAAGGCTTCTTGAGTATCCTCAAGACATGGCTGCTGTCTACCCCAATGCAAAGTATCCAAGAGACCAAGATGGAAGCTGCAATGTCTTTTATGGTCTGCCCTTGGATGCCACACACTCTCACTTCTGCTGCGTTCCATTGGTCACAGAGGTCAGTCCTGATTTAATGTGGGAGGGGACTACCAAAGGCATAAATATCAGAACATGAAGATCACTGGAGGCTAACTACCATAGTGCTCTCTCTAGCTGCAATGATGCAAGACCCTCCTACGTGCAAAATACACTCACCTCTTCCTAAGCTCCTCAAAAGCCTCATCCCATTATAGCATCAACTCAAAGTCCACAATCTCATCATCTACAGCAGGTCCAGGTATGGATAAGGCTGCTCAGGGGCAATTCTGCAAAAACAATTCATTTGATGGTGAAAGGTACTGGGGAGCCAGGAGGGATCTGGAATAGGGTGGAGTGGGAAGCAAAGGATAGGGGATTATATGCAGCATAGCGTGATAGGGCAGAGAGTTCACTCTCCGTGTACGAGTCTGAGAGGTGAGGCATCTCAACGTGGCCAGGGAGAAGGGAGCTTGAGGGACTGAAAAACGGGGTACTTCAGACATTCCCAGAACCTCTCAACTCAGTGATCACTGAAATACAGAAAGATCTACTTTGTGTCTCCAAATCAATTTTCAATTAACTCTTTATTTCAAGTCCTGGATAAAGTCAATTCCTTTATCCAGAGGATAAAGAGACTTGACTCCCATGTGTCCCCTGTCGTTCCATCCCAGCACCCCTGACCTCTGAGCTTTCTCTCCTCCCTGCTCAGATGGCCCCAGCCTAAGCCTCTTACCCTCAGTTTTTGGAAAGGGTATGAACAGAACTTCCACCACGTGGAAGGCCAGGCGCTCTCACCAGCCTCTGTCCTCCAACCCACTCTGCCAAGGCTGACTCCTGGCTTCTGTTTCTCTTCTCATTCTTTGGCTGTGACCCACACACCCTCTAACTCTGTGAGGTCTCTACCTGCTTTCCCGCCAGCCAAGGTGCTCATTGTGCAAGGGTGAGGGGGGTGGAATGATGGGAACAACATAGTGCAGTTATGAATTCCAGTTCACTAACTCAGGAGTGAAGAAGCAGGACTGTCTCTATTCTTGCCACTCAATTTAGATTTCAAGGCCTTATTCTGCCACCATGGTAGAAACATAATCACTGTCAATATGGAGTCTCTCTCCTTTTCCATGGTGGCATCTAACTTTCTGGAGGCTCAAGTGGCATCCAGGCACCGGGTCTTCAATGTCTTTTGTGATGCGCATCACTGTACCTGTCCTTCTTTATTGGTCCCTGCAGGTTGTCCCTTTGCAGGGCCCTTGCTGATTTGCTCTTCTTGTCTAGTCCCACACTGCTCTTATGAGCAATAGGGTCATTCTGTTCTTCAGGTCCATGCTAGTGTTTGGGAAAGCTCTGCAGGCTGACTAGGACTTTGCTGCTGGAACAGTCCATGAAGCTATTTCTCTTGCCTGGGGTCTTACCACCTCCCTGTGCTCTCTGGATAATGGGACCCAGGTCTTGTCTCCTCTCAGGTCCTCCAGTTCTCTCTGGGACCCTCTTCTGGAAACCACCATTATCTATACTCTTGTGGCTCCTGACCTCTCTCAACTTTCCACTCCACCCCCAAGATGGGGGCTCCTTTACAAATCTGAGAGATGGAAGCATTACCTTGCTCATGTTTTCTTCCAAATTTTGCTGGTATGGGGATTTTCTTCTGCCTCACTGGCCCAAGACTTTCCAACTCCAAGTCAAGAGACTCCTTGCTCTGCTTTCTGGGGTCACACCTTTTCTCTGAGACAATGAGCACAGGACAGAATTTGGGTGGTGATGAGAAGGAAAGGGGCAAAGTGTGTAAAGGAGAAATGCCAGAGGGGAAAAACATTGGTTAATATTTTCAAACACTAACTTCTGTCAAGTTTCCCCTGAAACTCAGACAGGACCTGTGAAGTCCTGCTACCAGTCACAGACAGATCCAAAATGAGAATCTGGAGCCTCTTTCTGCACGCCCAAATACAGTCTTTGATCACCTATTTGACTTACGCTTAGGAAGGGGTCTGGGCACAGAAATGTATTTGAGCACATGGTCTGAAATGAACCCCTCACTTGGGTAGGCAGTTGACAGCAAAGATGCCAAGGGAACCTGACGTCTGGACAGAGAATGATGAGAAGACCTTCAAGACCACCAGTCTGATCAAACCATCCCGGGAGAGGAAGAATTTCAAATAAGTTTCCATCAATTACACATGAATATTGGGGGGCTGCGAATTGCCAGGCAAGCACTTTGGGGAGCTCGGAGGAAGGCAGGTAAGCCAGGTCATGGCTGAATCTTGGGGACCAATGTTGCCCTGGAGGAAATCTGGGGGAGAAGGCAGTTCTGATGAGGGGTCAGGAAATCCTGTGAGATAAAGGGGGGTGGGAAAAATGGAACATTTATTATAGAGGAGAGACTAAGATCTCTGAAGGGCTTCCAGGTAGGACTTGCTCTAGGATTCCCTGTAGGATCTTAGGAAATCAGAGAGAGAGACTTCACTGCTGAAGGAAAAGCTTAAGGATTTGAAAATGTTTGGAAATGGAAAGACTTCCTTAAAAGTAGCGAGGTCACTGTCGGGGGATGATGACGCAGAGGATGGATGAACTATTGATGGTGAGACAGACCCTTGGATGGAAGATCTCATGAGAACTCAGAGGTCTCTGCCTTGCTAAGATGTCATGATTCTTCACACCCACTGAGTTCTGATACCTCCACCTCATTCATTTCCATTCCGCTAACCCATACCTGTGATAACTCAGACAGGTGCTGTCTAAAGACATCACTGGCTGTGAAAAATGAGTTTGCTGAGAGATAGAAAGTATACATGAGATCACAAGGGAAGGGCTTGCCCTGCTTATGAGAACAGACTGTTTCTGAACCTTCCTTCATATGTAAGTAATCACCATGGTAATTGACATCATTGTTCACTCTCAACTCACTACAACTTACCTCCTCCTCTTTCCAAGAAAATTGAGGTCATCAGGTATGAATTCTCAATTCCCAGGCATCCTCACCATCAGGTCTTGCCCCAACCAGACTCATCCTGCCTCCTTCCCTGCAGCCTCAGAGGATGAAGTGTCTCTCTGTTCAAAGCCAACCAGCCCATCTGTCTCTTTGACCTCCAATTCTCCTGCCTCCTCCAAGAGTCTACCTAATCAGTCTCCTTCCCTCTCCTGGATCTTCCAGGACGGGACTCTCCCAGTCCACTGGCTGCTTCCCCTCTGCCTAAAAATATACTGGAGCTCTCACATCCAAAAAATGAAATCTTCCCCTGTCTTCCTCTAGCTTTTATCCAAATATCCCTTCTCCCCTTCTCATTCAGCCCTCTTTAAAAAGTATTGTTGATCCTTGAACTATGTGGTGCCTAGGAGTGCTTACCTGCTGTGCAGTCAAAAATATGCGTATAACTTTTGACTCCCCCTAAATTTAACCAATAGGCTACTGTTGCCCAGAAGCTCTACCTAAAACATAAATGGTTGATGAACACATATTTTGTATGTCATATTTATTATATACTGTATCTTTATAACAAAGTAAGCTAGAGAGAAGAAAATGTTAAGAAAATCATAAAAACGAGAAAACATATTTACTATTCATTAAGTGGAACAGGATCATCATAAAGGTCTTCATCCTTACCATCTTCACTATGAGTAGGCTGGGGAGGAGTAGGAGGAGGAGGAAGGAAAAGTATGGGTCTTGCTTTCTAAAGGGTGGCAGAGGTGGAAGAAAATCTGCTTATAAGTGGACCCATGCAGTTCAAACCCAGGTTGTTCAAAGGTTGCCTGTAGTCTACACCTGCAGTTCTCCACTTGCCCAGCATTTACTCAACCTCAGTCCACAGCAAACTGGTCAACAGGAGTTGCTCGTAACTGCTCTGAATGTAATGATCCTGATTGACAAATCCAATGAGTATTTCTCAATGCTTAGCTGCTGGTTCTCACTGTTAATTTTAAAAAGTATTGAATGCTTCTCTTCTGGAACGCTCCTCTCCATGGCTTGTGATAGCAGGCTCTTTAGGCTCACCTGAGGTCTCTCGCTGTCATCTCCGTCTCCTTCAAGAGCTCTGTGGTAGCCAACTTCCAAGATGGTCCCCAAAGATGCCCACCTCATGGAGTTCACCTTGCATAGCCACCTCCCGCATTATACCAGTTGGACAATATGACCAATAGAATCTGACTGAAGTGATGGTATGTCACGTCCAAGATTAGCTTATAAAAGACAGTGCAGTTTCCACTTGGTCTTTCTCTCATTCTGTCTCATGGATCACTTACTCTGGGAGAAGCCAGCTGCCGTATATTGAGAACACTCAGACTTTCAAGTGTCTCGAGAGGCCCACTTGGCACGGAACTGAGTCTTCCAGCCAATAGCCAGTGAGGAATGAAGGACTCCAATTAGCAGCCATATGAGTGAGCCCTCTTGGAAGTGGAGTCTCCCCAAGTTGAGATGACTGCAGCCCTGTCCATCAGCTTGACAGCAGCCTCACAAGAGAGCTTGAGTCAGAATCATCCAGCTAAGCTGTGCCCAGATTCCTAAACCTCAGAAATGGTGACAAAATAAATGCTTGTTGCTTTAAACTACTAACGTTTTGGGGCAACTTGTTACTACTAGGAGCTAGTAAGACTGCCTTTTCTTGACCCTATACGTGAAGTTCCATGAATGTTGGTGAAATGTTGTTATACGATCTAATTTCCGCCAATGGGACCTGAGGAGTAACCTGCCGGGTGTTACTGATTTGTTGTTGTTGTTGTTGTTGTTGTCAATAAGTTTATTGTCTTTATCTGAAAAATTCTCATAGAAAATTGGGTTAGCTCTCAGCAGTCCACTCTTGAACTCTGAAAAAGCTTGCCTTCTTTTGAGCTACCTGATCTTTCTTCTGAGCAAGGGACATTTTGGCGTAGTACCACCTCTTCTTTTTAACTTCTTTCTTGGGCTTCTTCTCCTAGGCTGGATTCTGTCGTATGAACTTTCTTATACATGGCAGCATGAACTTTCTTATACATCTCCTCCATGATGTCTGGGGTTACGCTGTTCTTTATGTATTGACAGAACTATTCCTTGTGAGCATCTTCATCTTCCTCCATTAAGTAGCAAGAGTAATCTCCAACATGCTGGCCCATGATATGCTTCTGGTGTACTTCTGCATTAAATTCCTTGCTTTCAGAATCATAACCAGGGAATCATTTGGTACTGTGAGCGATAGACAAGCCTCCATCCACACCTCCCTTCAGGGCCCCCAAAACTTTATTGCCAGTGGTAGTTCTAGCAAGGCCTGCATCCAAATAGCAGGTAAAGGCACCTGGCTGACCATCAATGCCTTCCACATTGTATTCATCTGCAGTCACCTCCACTTGGCGTTCACAGATCTTACCCATGCCAAACTGACTGAGAAGACTGTGGGCCAGCAGCAGGCCAGTACAATACGTTGCAGCATCATTTGTCAGGCCAATCTTCACGCCATATTTTGGCAGTTCATGTGCATGTGCTGTGCAGGCTATCATATCCCCTTCTAGATGGGAGTAAGCAATCTGACAAATGATATCTCTGTTTGTTACACAGACTATCATCCTGTATTTGGGTGTGTCATGTTTATTTTTATCCTGTATCACCAGTGTTTCTGAGCATAGTAATCAGTTTTACCCTGTCATCATCTTCTAAATTTCACTTGGTACCTCTTAAAGTAGGCCTTATTCTTAACAACTTTAACAAACCCCATCCTGTGGAACAGAGGCTCGACAGAGACCTGCAGGCCAAGCAGCGCTCCTGGGTGTTTTGAGAAAGGTTTCTCTCTCTGATAAAAAGAGGGAGATGAGTAAAAGACTCTCCTTCTGCCTTCTAGCTTTTAAGTGTCATCATGCAGGTGTGATTTTGGAGCTACACAATTTGCTATTCTGGAAAGTACATTTCCCTCCCCATTATCCTCCTAGGATAAGGTAAGCATGGAAAATATGCCCTTCTTGGGGGCTGAGTAGTTTTCCCAAACTGTAGAATTTTGCAAGCCCAAGAGTTAAATTTTGAACAAAGTGTAAGTCTAAGAGCCTGATATTTTGGGGGGAAGGGGAGGTGCAATATAACTAACTTTAAAATGTAACAGTCTTCTTATCTGATTCTGGACAAATGCATATACCAGTAGCCTCATCCATAGTTTTAACTTTAAACATACATTTAAAATTTTCTGAACCTCTCTCTTGTGCACATTGACCTCTAGTTTCCTTTTTCTTTTCTTTTCTTTCTTTCTTTCTTTCTTTCTTTCTTTCTTTCTTTCTTT
Organism: Macaca mulatta; assembly: GCF_049350105.2. Lineage (NCBI taxonomy): Eukaryota > Metazoa > Chordata > Mammalia > Primates > Cercopithecidae > Macaca > Macaca mulatta. The sequence continues at coordinate 79,853,602 of NC_133414.1, forward strand.
CTTTCTTTCTTTCTTTCTTTCTTTCTTTTTCTTTCTTTCTTTCCTTTCTTTCTTTCTTTTTCTTTCTTTTTTTTTTCTTTTTTTTTTGAGACAGACTCTTGCTCTGTTGCCCAGGCTGGAGCACAGTGGCATGATCTCAGCTCACTGCAAGCTCCGCCTCCCGGGTTCACGCCATTCTCCTGCCTCAGCCTCCCGAGTAGCTGGGACTACAGGCGCCCGCCACCATGCCCGGCTAATTTTTTGTATTTTTAGTAGAGATGGGGTTTCACCATGTTAGCCAGGATGGTCTCGATCTCCTGACCTGGTGATCCGCCCGCCTTGGCCTCCCAAAATGCTGGGAACTCTACTTTCTTTAAGCCAATAAGTTTTGGGGTACTTTATTGTAAATAACTTAAACCTATCAGACTTAAGTGTGAACACATTTCCTCCATTCTCTTTGCCTGAGTCAGCATGTCTAATAAAAAAGATTCATCTCTTAGTCCATTCACAATTTTCAATAATGGATATGACAATGATATCATCAATTTGATCCTTGCCACCAGGCTAAGATTTTTCTCTGGCTGCATTTCAAGTTTTTTGCTCCATCATTTGTTTTTAACATTTTGATTTGATATGCCTTGGTATAGTTTTCTTTGTGTTTATCCTGATTAAAATTCATTGAGTGTCTTGGATCTATGAGTTTATAGTTTTCATCAAACTTGGAAAATGTTTGGCCATTATTTTTTCAAAGATATATTTTTTTGAGAGAGAGTCTTGCTTTGTCACCTAAGCTGGAGTGCAGTGGCATGATCTTGACTCACTGCAACCTCTGCCTCCTAGGTTCAAGCGATTCTCCTGCCTCAGCCTCCTGAGTAGCTGGGATTACAGGCATGTGCTACCAAGCCTGGATAAGTTTTGTATTTTTAGTAGAGACGGGGTTTTGCCATGTTGGCCAGGCTGGTCTCGAACTCCTGACTTCAAGTGATCTGCCCACCTTGGCCTCCCAAAGTGCTTGGATTACAGGCGTGAGCCACCACGCCTGGCCTGTTATCTTTCTTTAAAGAGTGTTGAGTTTTATTCCACAACTTATTTGAAGATTGGTTTAGTCCTTTCAAGACTTGTCTTTAAACATAGGATGGGTCTAGGATAGCCTTCACTCTAGGATGGAGGCTTGTTAGTTTAGCTTTACTCCTACAGTGCAGCCTTCCTGAGTTTTCCATTAAATATTCTGAGGTCTCTCCACTCTGATTGGCCTGAACTTGAACATCTCCCAACTCCGAGCACAGAACATTGTTCAGCTTAGAACTCCCAAATAAGTACTCTTTCTCCAATATTTCTTCTTTATCCAACCTCATGGAATCTCATCCTACGCATGCACACCTAATTTTTAGCCAAAGACTCAAAGTGCCTCCTATGCAGTTTCTGAAGCTCTTTCTCTGCATATGTCTCTTCAGTACTCTGCTCCGCAAATTCCCGCTGCACAGTTCTCGGAATTGTGATCTCTGTCTCCTCAGAACAGTGAGGCTTCTGTGCTCTGCTCTCCTTCCTCGTCCTAGAGCCATGGTCTGCTAAATGCCTCTAGGCAAAAAGTCAGGTTGATCACGGAGTTCATCTTATTTGTTTACTTTCTCTCAGGGAACACAGTCCCATTCTGAGGGTTAGTCAATGTCTGGAAACAGCTGTTTCATATATTTTATCCAGTGTTCTACTTGTTTATGGCGGGTGACTGCTAGTCCCAGTATCTGTTATTCCATCATTGTCCACAGCAGAAGTCCACACAGGATAAATTTAAATCAGCCTTAGCGCTAAGAAGCAGTTGCCTCTTCCAACCCCACAAGCACTAACTAGTGGACATTTAATTCCCTTTTCAATTCTGCTTCTTAACCAGCCATTTCTTTTCTGAGCCTATTCCTTTCTTGTATCCTGCTAAACACAGCCAAAGACAGGCATTTCATCTGTGAACAAATTGTTTCCTAACCTCTTCCCCTGGCGCTACACATCCTTTGGGTATGTCATCTGCCTTCTATGTTGTCACAAGACATATGCTTACGGATGAACTGAGATGGCAGAGCTGAAATAGGTAAAGATCTGGGTCTCCAATATCATATTGAGATGATGAAGAAGCTACTTCCAAATGGATTAAACACCTACTTCCAAATGTATTCAAATGAAATAAATAAATAAATGCTTGTATTGTTTGAACAACTTTTGAGTGTGTTCTGTTCTTTGCAGCCTATATCACCTTGATGAACACATAGGTGGGTCCATCCCCTTCTGTGCTTCCTAAAGCTCATGCCTCTCAGGTCTTAACTCCAGCCTGCATCTTCCTCCACAGGGGCGAGTTCAGATATCCACCTGCTGGCTGGTCATTGCCACTGGAAGTCCCACCCACAGTTCCTCCAACCCCATACCCGAAAAGGATCCTAGTTTTCCCCTCCTAAACTTCCTTCATCCAGAATTCTTCATCTCAGTCAAGGGTAGCACCTTCCACTCATGCTGTAAGTCTGGTTGTCATCCTAAAATTCTCCCTCTTTCTCCTCTCCTTGTATCCGAAAACCACCAAGACTTACTATTTTAGCTCCCTAAGTGTTTCTTATATACATTCCCTTCTCTCCATTCCCCAGACCACTTCCCTAGGACAGGCTCCTGACATTTCTCTCCTACTCCCAGCTGATCCCCCAGCCTCCATGCCACTTCTGCACCAGCACCCTTTCTAAAACACAAAATCGTCTATATCTCTCCCCTGCTTAGAACCTTTCGTGTTTACATGATGAAGTCCAAACTCTTACCAAGGCTTGCAGGCCTCCAGGGTCTGGCTTCTGCTGACTGCTCCAGACCCAACATTTGTCACTACCCGTCTTCATGTTACATCCCAGCAGCTCCAATTTGGGAGTGTTTTCTTGATTCATCCTGCTTTTTCTCCCCTTTGGGCCTTTCTGCATATTATGACTTTTGCACAAGTTACCTCTCTGCCGGCTCCATCCTACCCCCCAGCTTTTCTCCTGCAAGCATCTATTATCCCTCCAAAAGCATGAATTCCCCTTTTCCTCCTCCTGGAAGCCTTCCCTGGTGATCCCACCCTTCAACCTTGTTCAGTTCTCCTCTTTTGTGCTCTGGTAATCCTCCATGCACAGGGCTGTTGCTATAGTGACCACTCTGCTTGATGCTCATGGGAATGTGTCTCTCGCCCCCTCAGACTGAGCTTCTTAAGGGCAGACACTGAGACTGACTTAACCTTGTACCCCCAGCCTCTGGCCCATGGTGGCTGCCCAGTAAAATGTTGAATGACTGAATGAATCCGCAATCAATCTCTTCTAGCAGGTCCCCTACAGACCATTGCTGTGGAGGGCCTCATGGTTAGTTCACTCGAGTAAGTGGATTAACTTTAAAATAACAAAAACTGTGTTTCCGTAAAATCATTTTTCCACCAGCCCTTTCCTTCAATTAGTACTATCAGGGAAGGGAGTGTATTTGTGGTGAGGTTTCCATAGCATTTCTCTCAGATGGGGAATTATATTTCCAGAAGCAGAAACCGTGGCTTTAGGAGGAAAAAATGTGGAAAGAGCATGACATGGAGCTGAGAAGACGCTGAAACATGTGTCCAGGCCGTGACCATCAGCAGGGACCAGAACCACGCAAGGGGGTGACTACGGATGTGGGCGGCATGGTTGGTATCTGATAGGCCCTTCTCCTCTAGTTGCCATACTTACCAAAATGTCACCATTAGAGGGGTACTCCTTTTAACCACCCATCACTCTTTCCTGTGGAACTCTTGCAAGCCGAATTTCCTGTGGAAGGAAGTCCCTCTCTCCTTCCAGGGATTGCTTTCTTCTGCTTGGAAAGCATCCACCTCTCCCTCTGTCTACCCCAATTTTTCCTGTTCTTTCAAATGTAGGTGAAATCCCTTTCCTCCCGTGAAGCCTCCCTGGATCTCTCTTTTAAGATGGTGAGTATCTGGGAAGCAGAAACCAAATCTCGTTCAGCACTGGCTCCGGATGCTGTTACAGAGCCTGGCCTGTGGTAGGTGTGGAACAAATAACCTGAAGGAGCTCCATGCGCAGCCGTTTCTCTATCCTCACATTCCTACGCTTCCGTCGATGCTGGTTCTCCAATGCCCTGGTGATCACTTATGCCTTGTGAAGGTCTTCGGTAGCTCTAAGGAGACATTTCTTCTGATGTGGCTTTTTGACACTTCCTGAACATAGGCTAGGTTTCCCATCTGGGCGGAGGACTCTGAGCAGGCAAGGGCCATGCCTTAGCCTTCTTGGATTGCCCCTGTAGGTGGGGGACTGGGAGACCCCTTGGGGACAGATGTTTCCCAGCTTGAATCAGATGGTGAGGAGAAAACTTCTAGCATACGGTATGTGGGACACCATTTGTATGCTGACCCTAACCCCACTGGTGATGGGGCAGGCCTGCTTCTGGGTACCTTAGAGGGTGGGTGATGGAATTTTCATCAGCCGTGAGCTCAGCAAATCCCAGTGTCCTGGGGTTGTTTCTCTCTGGACTGATGATCAGTTCATAAGGAACTCAAGCAAAGTCATGGGTCAACCATTGTTGGCCTGTGCCAGAGTGACGGGAATTTCTTGCTCTGAGGTTGTCAGGTGATGTCTCAGAGCCCATGTGGCTCCTGGACCCTCAAACATTATTTCTCAATGAAGCCTCCTGCCAAGTCAGCTCACTTGACTCTTCTCAGGCAACCTTCCCACAGTTGGGTTCCAAACTTTCCCCAACCTCTGATCTTAGACTCTGGGGAAATTCCTCCCTATCTTAAACCCTCTGTTCACTTCTTTCACCTGACGACCTTCCCAGAAATTGAAAAATGCATTTCTTTTGCTTGAGGATAGGGAGAATCTAATACTCAACTCTCGAATCCTCAGATGAGGAAGTGAGGGGACGTATTTGTATTACATCTCTTCCAGTACGACAAAGAAAGAAAAAAGGAAAGGACAATTTAACTTTCATATCAAAGAGGCTGAATCATTTTCATGCAGTAAATTAGATGATTGGCACTGATCTTCACTGGCCTTGCCAGCCAGGCCTCGCCATGGCATCATCATGGTGGAGCCTGTGTGTCTGCTTCTTGACTCTGGGCAGAAGTGAAAATGTACTGACTCCTTGGGAAGCTTCCTGTGTTCCTGCTTTTCTCTTCTGCTTCGATAGCTGCCATGAGAGGAGTATGTCCTAGCTATCTCCTTGTCCTGGGAGGATGAGAGGTACAGTGTCTCTGGGAGCAAAACGTCCCCAGCTGACCCAGAGACCTGCAACAAGAAGCAGCCTGAGGCATAGCCCCTTTGCCAAGCCCAGCTCGGATTAGCAGAGCCACAGCCAACCTACTAGAGAATAACTGATTGTTGTGTTAAGCCACTGAGTTTGGCATCATTTGTTATGCAGTATTATTGAGGCACTAGCTAGCTGATATACCTATCCTGCCAGAAGACCAGGGTAAAGCAGTTAGTAGGTACACAGCATGGGTTGAGGGCTTAGTATTTGGTTATCAGTTGAGGCTTCCTGGCAGGCATCATTAAGGAATACTAGAGTATCAGCCCTGGAAGAGCCACTAAAGGAATGTTGGCTGCAGAGACAGTCCCAGGGTGGAGCTTTGACTTGTCCCAGGCCACATGGGGGATTTGTGCAGAGCCTACACCAGCACTCAGGGCTAGTGGCTCCTCAAGACAGTAAGTTGACTCTCCACTTCCTATGGGCCAGGGTGATGATAACCATGTCTCCCTCTGCTTCCTCCTTGGCCATATGTGTGAATTTCATGTCATCAAGCTGGAATTTTGACAAATGTGAGGTGGTGGCAAGGGAGAAGGAGCAGGAAAAAGGTTTGGCCAGAGACAAGACTCCAGATGCAAGAGGGGATGTTTTGTCTGTACCCACATTTCCCTTGGGTGCCAAATGCCCTGTGATGGGACCCCCAATCCAGAGCCCAGGCTTCGGGCCAGCTTCCGCAGTCTCATCTTAGGAGGGAAGCTTGTGCTCAGGTGCCGGAGGCACAATGACTGCCTCACCTGTCACCATCAACGTCTGGCTTCCCCCCATCTCCCAGGATCCCAGCACAGACAGCCATGGGGATGGACCAGAGGGAGGCTGGGAGAGGACAGGACTAGAGCTCCAGGCTGGCAGCTGCTGCTCCTTGATGTTTGTGCCTTGCTGATGTCACTCCCGGCTGCGGGGCCTGGAGAGACACCTCTGCACACTCCAGACTTCCTTGGCTCCGAGTGGAATTCCGAGTGGAATCAGCTTCTGAGACTCTCATGGCCGGGGGGCACAGCCCATCGATCTCCCCAGTCTGCTGGGAGCTGGAGAAGAAGAGGGGCCTGGGATGTGGATTTAAGGGGTTCTTTGAGTCCATTCTACCAGAAACTCTGGGCAAAAGAGAGTGAAAAAGGCACCAACTGGGGAGTCAGCAGACTGGGATTTTGACCCTAATGTTGCATTTCATTACCAACCCATGTGACCATTGGCAGGCTGCTTCCCATATCTTGGCGTCAGTCTTCCATTTTGTAGAATGGCCATAATGGAATAACTGCTTTAGAGGGTGCCTCAAGGTCTGATATCCAGTGATGGTATTGGAGCTGGAATATTTCCTCCATTCCGATGGGAAAATAATAGCTCCTATTTATCCAGCCCTCAATATGTGCCAGGTACTGAACTAAGCCCTTGCACATATTAGCTCTGTTCAGGCTCACAACAATTCTATAAGGGAGGTATTCTTATTGCCCACATTTTACAGATGAGAAGACTAAGGTTCAGCATGGCTCAGTAACTCACTTATGGCCACACAACTTGATGAGAAGCCACGGTTTCAGATAAGGCTGTCTGACTCCACAGCCTGCCCTCCTAACCTCTCTGTTGTGCCTCTAGTGAGAAAGCTCTTTCTCTGGTCTCTTCCTTCCAAGATCCCATGCTCCTTCCAAGACCCCGCTCCCCATACACTTCCACAATCAAAAAAAAAAAACCTCCAGGCTTTAGGCTGGAAGAACTCAAGATGTCTGAAAGAAATCCCTTCAACAATGGAGATAAATGCAATCTAACCCATCATCCTCTCTATACTGGCCTCCCCCAAGAGGCCAGTCCAGCCCCAGTGCATGATGCTAGGAGAGATGGAAGGTGGTCCCTGCCATCATGATGACATGCTGACAGCCTGGCTGGGAACCTAAGACTGACCCAGGGCAGTCTGGTGCCTTACCCAGCTTTGGATCTAGGGGGCCCAGCACAGTGCTGACATGCAGTAGGTGTCCAGTGAGTGCTTGTTGATTGCACTTTGATGAGATGGAATAAGCAGCTATGGGCTATGGCTGGCAAAGGTGCGGTGTTGCGCTCTCTAGGCTGGAAACCTTTGCTTTGCGCCTCTGAGCTGCCATAGCTCAGGAAACAGGGAGGTGCCGACACCTTGTAGATGAAGTGCCTCTGGGCATCCAACTCACTGAAGATGAGCCACAAGTGTGGGAGGAGATCTTCTCACCAGCACCCCTTTCCTGGAAAACCCTCTACTTTCTCCCTTGAGGTCAACAGGCCATTTGCACCCATGATCCCTTAACGAGCTGACCATGAAATCTGAACGTCTGGGTGCACAACGCTAAAATGCAGCTTGGAAAGGGGAGGCACGGCGTGGAGAAATGGGTGGATGTTCAAACCACTCTTCCTGAATCGGGCTTGGCTGTCCTTTAGGGTCAAGAAAACCCCTTTGATTTCATAGTCCAGGCATGGCGGGGACAGGGTCACAGAGACCAACCACGGTTTGGTATGATTGGCTAGAGATGGAGACACAGTATCAACCTCACCACTACTAATGAGCTGCATGACCTTTCCTGCCCATCAGGAACAGGAAGTCAAGGCCCCGTGTCGCTCTGGAGGCTGTGAACTCAAATGGGACAAAATAGGAGAATTGCTAGGAGAAGCAGCCAAGTGCTGTATAGAGGCTGGGCAGGACTGGGACAGCTGGTTCTGAGGAGGCTTGCCCTGAGAATCCTGAACATATACTCTTGGGTAAGACATGGAGCCTCCCTGAGCCTCTGTTCCCATTTCTTTGTTCGTTGGTTCATTCATTCATTCAATAGCAAGTCATTGGTGACCCAGACAAGGGCATGCTTGCTATACCAATCTGGGCAGCGGTGAGGCTGTGGGGTGCCCACATGGTATTTTGCTGTGCGGTCTTGGTCAGCTCATTTCCCATCTCTAAGCCTTACAACCTCCAGCCTTGCAGGGTCATAAGGCCCTGGAATCAGCCCACCTGTGCTGCAAGCAACCTGGTTCCAGAGGCTGCTGAGTGTGGTGGGAAAGGCAAGCCCTCCGGAAGCGGCAGGTGCGGGTCCCTCTCCCAGCACTGCCTCTTGCTCCAGCTGGTTCTGAGTGTCCATTCTCTCTCTGGGTGTTGTGAGAATTCCGTTACTGCAGGAACAGCACTTGGGAGGTACCTGGTACCTATAGTCAGTGCTTGATAAGACTTAGCTCTGTCTTTCACAGAATTCACTCTTCATGAGAAAATAAGCTTGCTGAGCTCTGGTTTATGTTGGTCTTGCAAAGCCTTGGTTTCATTCAGGGTGGTGTTGGCCCAACCTGAGTCTGAGGATGCTGTGTCCAGCTCCTCCTCTGCCTTTTCTGGATCGTCCCCCTCACGCAACCCCCAACCTCCGTGAAAGTGAGACCCTGGCTCTGTGAAATGCAGCATCCTCATGCTCTGTTTCTTCTTCTCATCCAAACCTGCCACTGGAAAAGGGCTGGATGACTCATTTATATCAAAGAGTAAGTGACCGATATGGCTGGGGCTTTTTCCTTGCAGGGGGCTACATTTTGGAAGAAAACAAAGCTATAAATGGGCTGAGTGATTATGACAGTCCTTTGGGCATCTATGTGTAAAGGAGAGCTCTTTGTGGGTTGGAGGGACCTATCTGGAGGGGGCCCAATAATCCTGGGACACCAAGGCTGTTGCCGCAAATCGGCACAGCAGGGCGTCCTGGCAGCGACTCACCCTGGCAGGAACGCAGTGAGCTCCAGGCGGCCTCGGCCCTCGCCTCTGGCCTCTCTTGGACCTTCCTTCTGGTAGTACATCTGGACCCCAAGAGGCAGCTGTTTCGGGGGCTGCGCGGAACCCACAGACCTTCCCTGACTCAGCCCAGTTCCCACCTCCACTGGCCTTGCAGCTCCGTTTGTCCCTTTGCTCAGATCCCAGCTTCTAGGGGTTTCCTGGGGTTTCGGAACAAGATGGCCTGATTCATTCTGAGAGCCTTTTTGTTTATATTTCCTGGTTCTTTCTACTCTTGAGGGAAAGAAAGAAAATAAAAGAAAAAAAGGGATGGAGGGAGGAAGGGAAGAAAGGGAGAAGAGAAACTTGTGCTTTGACCAAAGAATTGAAATGGGATTTTCCCCCTTTTTTCTTCATTTTTATCCCCAGCAGCAAACTACCAGACTCGGAAATGGAAGAGTGGGGATGCCTTTGGCTTCTGGACAAGCCAAGGATGGCAGCTCTGCCTGATGGGAGCGAGGGCCACCAGACCCCAGGGGCAAGACCTGGGCTTCCTGTCCTTCATCCCAGGGGAGCGTCTCGGGGGACAAGCTGACAAGCCCAGGAAGTGTCAGCATGTGGGTCTTCACACAGCCCTCACCCACCATGCCTAAGCATTTCATCACCTCCTTGCTCTCACACCTCACTTTTCATTCCCTCCTGCACTCCCAAAATCAGAGAAGAGGAGGAAGAAGAAAAGGACAGGATGCCCACCACAGCCCCCATTCCATTTTCTTCTCAGTCTGCATTATTCTCTGACACCATGTTGTTTATTTGTGTGTTCCTGTCTCCCCTCACCAGAACGTGACCCCAAGAGGGAGAGATGGGGGCTTTCTCATCACATGGTTGCCGCGGCACCCATGGCAGTGCCCAGCTCTGGGACTCAGTGGATGCCAGGAGAGTGAGAGGAGGTCAGCTTACCACACTCGGCCTGCTGCAGCCACCAGCAGCCCTGGAAGTTCCAGTCTCCAGATTCCCTGCCCACACTTGCACCATATGCACTCATGTGTACACACCCACATCCTTGTGTGCACATTCACACGCACACACATGCACATTCACACACATGCATGTGCGCACTTGCACACACATTCACATGCACACACAAACACACATGTCCACGTGCACACACCCATGCACATGCTCACAGGACCATGCTGAGAGGGGATCTATGTCTCAGAGCCTCAGAGATGAGCTAGGGATCCCTAGGCCAGAGCCCTCAGCTCCCGGCCTTTGCCTGAAGAAGAGGAGAGTGACTCAGTTCTGCCTTCCTTAGGGTCCGTTAGCTCAATGACAGAAGGTGCAGAGCCACCTGAGCTGCCAGGCCCCTCCTGAGAGTCTGACCAGCCAGAGGCTGAGGATGTGAGAGGCGGTGGTGGTGTAACTCTGTTTCTGCTTGACAGACTTTTGGCAGCCAGACCAGACTTGGGGATGTACCCCAACATTGGAGGGCTGGGCTGGGCTGGACAGGGCAAGGGAGCCAGGAAGCCTACCTGGTGCTGTCAGTTTCCTGGCCCACCGCTTGCTGCCCTTGGCTGGGAGAATGACATTGTTTGGAGGAGAAAGTGGGGTCTCTGCCAGAGCTTGTCTGGCTGAACTAGGCTCAGGAGCCCCTGGCCAAGAGGTGTCTGAGCAGTGGCCAGCTCCCACCACGAGGGTGTGGGAGAGACCGGAAGAGCCCTGCTACCTGCTACCTGCCCCTTCCCAGCTGTCCTCGGCATAGCTCACGTTTCCTTCCCCAGACTGAGCTGACCACACCCACTTCAATGTCCTTGCTTCAATGGCTCCATGGTAGCTCCCAGCTCGCTGAGTGTCCAATGCTTTCCACGAGTTATTGCAAATCCTAGCAAGAGGTTGTTTTACAGGTAGGGAAACTGAGGCTTCGAGATGTTATGTCATGTGTCCAGAGTTGCACAGCTAGTGAATGGTGGAGCTGGGATTCAAAATGGAGTTGGTGATTTCCCTGGGTTTATTCTCCCTGCTTTCTATCAGTGCCTCCTCCCCTGCGAAAGTTTGTGCCTGGCACTAACTGGAGACTTTGCCACCTTGCCCTGTGCTACCCCCTCTCCCAGCACAAGCTGAGAAGCAGTGTGGAAGAAGCACCCAATCCTTCATGCCCCATCACAGCCACACTGGGCCCAGAAGGCATACGTGCTCCTTGGGTCCCAGAAAGCATCCCTATATTGTCTCTCATCCAACTGGACAGCAAGGTCCTGAGAGATAATCTTTTCCATCTATGTCTGCAAAGCAGACAGATTTCTCTTAGGTTTCCTGGGCCTAGAGGACACTACTACTTAAGTAAACACAGCCCACCATTGCAGTCCCACTCCTGACTGGATGCCACTAATCCCCTCCTCTTATTATAAAAATTAGTGGACATAGTCCATGGCAAGCTCGCAGACACTGTCCAGCACACAATGCCTTCTAAGCAAATGCTCCTCATCACTTTAATCAAATGACAAGGTGGGGCAGTGGAAAGAAGGCCAGCTTCCAACCCCAGATTTCTCAGTTACTGACTGGGCCTCAGTTTCCCCCTTTTAAAATAAGGTGGATGCTCCTGAACACTCATTCAGCCGTGTGCTTCAGCGTTCTCTGAGGTGACCAAGGCCTGAACCCTCAGATAACATGTGTTCCAGCCTCTGCAAGCATCTGTTTTCCCATGTCAATGTTTTTCACACGCTTTCCTCATCTCCACAAAAGAGGAGGGAAAGCAGGGACCAAAATTTCCCGCTGACAAGCAAAATAGACAGACACCCAGAGAGGTTATATGACCTGCCCAAAGTCACACAGCAGACTCAACACTGGAGCCCAGCTTTCCTTTCATTGTCTTCCAAGGGCCAAAGTAGCTTAAACTGGACAGTGGGAACAGAAGCCATGGGGGAGCAGAGTGGAACAAAGCTAGGGACGGGAGCGATGTTGGACAGCTGAACATCATCCCTGCCCCCTTCCCCACAGGGCTGTGGGGGCTCGCCGGCTATTCCAGGGATTGGGAGAAAGGCGGGCAGCAGAAGAGGTCCCGGATCTGAAGCCGGCCTTTCACCACGAGCAGTAAGCAGAGAGTGCCTAATGACTCCAAGCTGTCCTGGAACATTCTCTCGGCCCTGGGGAGCTGCTGGGGGAGTCTGGCTGCTGTGCACAGCAGCTGTGTGAGCTGCCTGCCGGCAGCAAGCCCAGCCACCAGAGACCACCAGTGACCACAACCAGGGACTGCCGGCAGATGGGGCCAGGGGAGGGCAGCTCCTTGTTTTCTCGGCTTGGGTTCTAGGGTCAGCCGGGTTAGCAAGGAGCAGGGCTGTGTGGCCAAGCGGGCTTAGGCCCTGGCTCTTCCTCTCTTCCTGTGAGCGATAGAAAGGGCCCAGCTTAGGGCCAGGACACGGAGCATACTTCTCTCCACCCCCACCAGGCAGACCTTGAGACCCACGCAGGACCAGCCCAGGCCACAATGAACCAGACTCCTGTCTGAGAATGCCTCTCCCCACCTTTTCCTCCCATCAGCAGCTGAGCATTTAGTCCTAGGTGCTCACTCCAAGCTCTGCCTTTATGAACTGTGAGACCTTAAGCAACTTACTTAACCTCTCTCTGCACGTTACTTAACCTCTGAAGCAAATACCTACCTCATAGGGTTATTGTGACAATTAAATGAGTAAAGCCTCAATCAAATCCCAGCATAAGGTACCAGATAAATGATGGCTCTTGTTGATCTTAGGTTAATTGAAGTCGAAGCCTTCGCCTGTGTGGATGTGTGGAGGGCCATCAGGGTGCCATGACAGAGCCATTCTCCTACTGGCCTCAGCAGTCTCCCTTTTTTTTTTTTTGAGATGGAGTTTCGCTCTTGTTGCCCAGGCTGGGGTGCAATGGTGTGATCTCAGCTTACTGCAACCTCCACCTTCCAGGTTCAAGTGATTCTCCTGCCTCAGTCTCCCAAGTAGCTGGGATTACAGGTGTGCACTGCCACGTCTGGCTAATTTTGTATTTTTAGTAGAGATTGGGTTTCACCATTTTGGCCAGGCTGGTCTCGAACTTCTGACCTCAGCTGATCCACTGGCCTTGGCCTCCCAACATGCTGGGATTACAGGCGTGAGCCACCATGCCCAGCCAGCACTCTCTTTTTGCTCCGTGGCACTGGGGCCCCATGAGAAGCCGATAGAAGCCCCTGCAGCCCCAGACTTGGCCAAACTGCTCTTTGAAGTGTAATGACATCAATCATGACGATCATAACACCAGCTAGCAATCATTGAGTGTCCTCTGTGACCCCCTTGTGCTGAGAGTTTTATGTGTATTAATTTAAACGAACTCAAAACAACCCTAAGATGTTGCTACATTTATAATTCCCACTTTACAGTTGAGGAAACTGAGCCCTAGAGAGCCTAAGTAACTTGTTCTAAACTGGTGGCAGACTTGGGAGTCCAGTCCTGGCCATCTGTCGCCAGACCCACAAACGTTTCCTTCAGCTCATTTATAATGATATGTGTTATTATATGCTTGCATCATGTTTCATAAATATCTGTTTGCCCCATTAGGCTACAAGATCCCTGTGTGTGGACACCTGGTCGACTTTTCTCACTGCTGTGTCTCCATGAGCCTGGTACACACAGGTACCTGTGGCAGATGCTGCTGGTGTCCAGCTCCCCAGAACTTCCAGCACCTTGTCTCTCTGCCTCAGGGTTCTCTGTGACTGCTGGAGCCTGCCCTGCCCATGTGGCAGCCCAGAAGTGCCAGGGAATCCGTTCCCCTGTGGAAGTAGCCCTCAACCCATGACTGTTGGGAACCGGCAGATAAACACCCCAGGTCTGTTGTCCCTTGGGGAAGGTAACCATGAGGCATGCTATGAAATTGTGAAATAATAAGAAATATATATTTTGGGCTTCATTCCAGCTTCTGGACAGAGCTCCTAAAACCTTTGTAATGTCTTAAATGATGGGGTGCTAGGAACATTGTTTATTCTAATAATCTAGGAGCATCTTTTATTCTAATAATATTCTAATATTTATTCTATATTTATTCTAATATTCTAATAAAATGTTTTATTCTAATGTTGTAATCTGTGTCAGTTCCTGACTCAGAGCTCCTAAATCCTTCAGAATTTCCTGGGGCTAGAAGCATTTTTGTTTCAATGAGGCCATTCTTGATGGGTTCCTGCATAACTTCAGGATTGGGGTGGTCACCAGAAAGACACGGCTATGATTAGAATCTGGGAACTTTCATCCCCACCTTCCCTCCTCCTGGGAGGGGAGAATGGCTGGAGATTGAGTTCAAATATCATGCCTATGTGATAAAGCCTACATAAAAATCCCTAAAGCACAGGGTTTGGAGAACTTCCAGGACACTGAACACATCCATGTGCCGGGGGGTGGTGCTCCCCAAATCCATGGGCACAGAAGCTCCTGTGCTCAGGACTCTTTTGGAACTCACCCTACGGATCCCTTCATTTGGCTGTTCATCTGTAGCTGTTATTATATCCTTTATAATAAACTGTAAACACCTTTCCCTGAACACTTTCTGTGAGCCACGATGGCTCTGGGAGCCACGATAGCAAATTACGGAACCCAACGAGTGGATCACAGGAACCCGATTTGGAGCCAAGTGGGACAGAAGTATGGGTTACCTGAGGACCACCTTGCAGTTGGCATCTGAAGTGGGGGGAAATCTTGTGAGACTGAACCCTTAACCCATGGGCTCTGCACTAACTCTGGGCAGCTAGTGCCATAATTGAATTGTGAGACTCAGTTGGTATACCGAAAGTTGGAGAACTGGTTGGTATGGGAAAACAACTCCAGATATTTGGCATTGCAGGTGCTGAGAATATAGAAGGAAAAACTGTTTTCCTCATACGTATGTGTTCTGTGCTGCCTCCCAGAACTCCCTGTAAGACTGAGCCCCAGTTGCCTACAGTGGTCACCTGTTGGAAACACACCCTTTTTTGGGCAACTTCCATTCCCTGTCTCACTTCCCCACTCAACTACCAGTCAACAATACCAAATAAACCTCACGAATACATGACTTGCACTCAAATTCTCATCTCACAGTCGGATTCTTGGGGAGCCCACTCTAAGACAGCACTTCAGGTTTGCAGAATGATTGGTCCTACCTTACATGGTGGAGTTAAAGAAAGGAAAACCATTAGCCTACTGGTTCTGTACACTTTTTATTTTTTATTTATTTATTTATTTTTGAGATGGAGTCTTGCTCTGTGGCCCAGACTGGAGTGCAGTGGTGCGATCTCGGCTCACTACAAACTCCACCTGCCAGGTTCAAGCGATTCTCCTGCCTCAGCCTCCTGAGTAGCTGGGATTACAGGCATGCACCACCACGCCTGGCTAATTTTTGTATTTTTAGGAGAGATGGGGTTTCACCATGTTGCCCAGGCTGGTCTTGAACTCCTAATCTCAGGTGATCCGCCCACCTCAGCCTCCCAAAGTGTTGTGATTACAGGCGTGAGCCACCGCGGCTGGCCTACTTTTTATTTTTATAATAAACACACTTTTCTTTTGCCATTGCATTAAAAAATAGTTATTTAGAAAGAGGTAAACCCATATTGGAAAGACAAGCCCCGGCCACAGAGGAGAATTCCCTTCCTCCCGAGTGCCTTGTGATTAAAATCACCAGGGAGATCCAGACAGGAAGGTCCTATAAGTGAGTGCAGGGGAAAGAGAAGGGTGAATGCCTGGGAGTCGCCAGAGTGGTCAGGGAGGGCTTCTTGGAGGTGGCAAGGGAGCTGGGCCTTGAAGATGAGTTGGAATGAAATAGGTGATGAGTGGGTCTCTCAGGGGTTAGTGAGGGCATGAGCTCTCCCTCCAGGCAGGAGCAAAGGAAGAGTAAATCTTTGGGACTCTTCGGAAGGCAGCTGTGCTGCTCACTGGCTTGGTGATTTGGGGCAATTACTCAGCCTCTCTGAGCCTTACCGCCTCATCTGTACAGTGGACCTTACAACCATACCTGCCTCAGAGTTGCTGTGAGGACTAGAGAAGACCATGTGGGCAAAGAGCCTGGCATGGAGCGTGTGGCCAAGGCTCAGCAGCAACCACGGGTGTTATATGTGGGGACACTGAGTGGTTCAGTCTGTCTCACCATCTGCAACTTGGTCCTCAGCTTGGTAGTTGCTGGGACGGCACCTGGCAGGGCAAGATGCTACCCCTCTACTCTGTTCCAGCCTCCAGGAAGTCATCTCTGACTTCCTGTGACCTCTATGAGCTCCAGGTCTCTCATCTGTAAAACGAGACTCGAATCTCAACTCCACCTGCACACAAGGCTGTTGGGCAGACTGCATGAGGAAACAGATGGGAATATAGTGTGTAGACTGTTAAGTGCTGGTACTTGGGAGGGGTGAGGGTGATGGCCACAGTGACTCAAATTCAACATGAGAGTGCTCAGAGCAGAAAAGGACTCTGAATCGAGCACTCAAGTTGAACCAGCCCCTGCATGGCCTGTTTTACAGATGCTCAAACCAAGACCCAGAAAAGAAGCAAGATTTCCCCAAGGCCAACAGCTGGCAAGAGGCAGAGCAGGGAATTGAATGGAAGACTCTGATGGCCAGCTGGTCCACGGCCCCTTCCTCTCCTCCACAGTTGCTGCCAAGAGCACAGGCCACCTTCTAAGCTGCTCCCCCAACCCCACCTCACTTAAGCCCTTCATTTTGCCTTTCTGTCTGGCTTCACTCTCTCCTGCCTCCACCTTCAACCCACTCACTCTGCACCCACCCACTCCCTCCATTCCCACCTAGTGAGCTGGCTCTGATGTGTTTATCTCGGAGAAGCTGCATTGGCACGAGCCTCTGTTTGTAAGACTCCCCACCTCTGTTTAGTGGTGTTCATCCGGTTGTGTCCTATCTACCCTTCTAGCCTGGAAGCCAGAACAGCTTGTCCTGCCTCCTGGGTACCATCACCCATGCCTTGTGGGCTCTGACCTCTGCACACAGCAGGCACTGAGACAGCCACTAACCAACTGACAGGGTGCCCAGGCTTGCATAGGGCTCAGGGACTCACATGGGTGGGGGATGAGAGGACCCCCACCAAGAGGAAAGGGGCCTGTTTCTGGAATTAACAATCATCAGGATATTAACAATCAGGATATTAACAGTCATCACCATTATATTCACAGTAATTACAATGATAGTCATAATAAGAACATCAGTTTCCATTTACTCCCATTTATACTACATGCAGGGACTATACTAAGTGCTCTTCGTATATCATCACGGTTAAGCCTTACAATAGCTCTGTGCCTTACAATAAATCTGATGTGGTCATTGCTGCTCCACTTTTTTAGATAAAATGATTCACAGAAGTCACATTTGTTGGAGATCGTTCATGGGTGATGCAGCCAGGACGCAAACACAAATCTGTTTGGCTCCAAATCCTCTGCTTTTACCCACTCTGTCTAATCACGGTATTGATTGCCACTTCTATGATCCATACACAAGCAACACTCACCCCCGCCCAACACGCTGCTGCAGAGGGGCCTGCTCATTCCAGAGCCCCAGCTGACTTCTCCAAGGGAGAGTGGGTCCCAGCCATCTCAGTCACCTGCCAGGAAGCTCTGGACCCAGTCAACTGGCAGAACTGCTGCCCCAAACTCTGATGTGCAATTAGTGAGACCTAAGTTAATTCAGCCTTTTAAAGAGCAATTTGGCAAAGCTAGCCACCATTGAAAAATGTCACACTCTTTGATGCAGCCGTTCCTCTTCCAGAAAGTAATCACCAGCGGGCACTCAGTCCACATAAGGGATATTCATTGCAGACAACCTATGGCCATGATGACAGACACACCCAAATGTTCACTTATGGATGAGCTGTGTGTTCACCAGTGGGGAAATGGTGATAGAAGCCCCCATGCATCCGCAGGCGGCTAGGAGGCAGCCATTAAAATGGATGAGGCAGACTTATATGAACTGGCGAGGGAAGATCTCCAAGACATATGGTAAGCAAAAAACAGCCAGCTGCAGAACACTATGTGAGGTGTGTATATAAAACGCCCAAAACAAATCCAAATGATATATGTGTGTAAATAAACGCCAAGAAAATGGACTGCGATGATACATACTCAGTTGTAAACAGTAGTTACCCCAGGGAGAGAATAGGCTTGAAAGGGCAGAGGTAAAGTTGAATTTTCACTGTTCACTCTGTGTACTTGTGTATTTTTTTTCTAATGAGAATGTGTTCATGATTCACTTTTGTAATTAAAAAACAAAGCCAACCCAGGTTCAGGTGGCTGTCAGTGGAGAGGAGGCAGGAGGTCACAAGCATGGATTTTGTGGAGGAAATGGTCCAGGGGTCAGCCTGAGACCTTGGGAGACCCCTCTGGTGCGTCTCCTGTTGCTTCCCCAGGGCAGCTGCCTAATCCCCCTGCAGTGGTCCATGGCACCCCATGCCTAACAGGCCCACTGATATCCATGACCTTGTGTGGTCTGTGCAAGAGTCCTGCGAAGTTAAGAGGCCTGTTTCGTGGATGAGCTCGTTCAAAATTATAGCCAACACGGTGGGACCAGGGGGAATCTGGGAGCATATAATCCCACAGAGGGGAAAAGGAGGTAGGTCTCAGGCACAATTGGGGGTGGTGGTCCCTGTAGGAGGAGAGAGAGGGGCAGACGTGATGGAAGGTGGTGAAGGTCCGGGCTTAACAGGGGAACCCTCCACTGTGATCTGGATGGGGTGTCCTCCCCCTGTCCCAAAGAGATCCCCTTTCTTGCTCCACTGTTTTACAAGCTTGGAGTCCCCCCGAGTCAGACAAGGTTTGAATCTGCCTCTCAGCAGCTTCGCAGGCATAAGCAAGTCACTTTCCTTCCTGAGCTTCCATTTCCCCATCCGTAGAACAAGAAGATCATAGAGGCCAGGCACAGTGGCTCATGCCTGTAATCCCAGCACTTTGGGAGGCTGAGGTGGGTGGATTGCTCGAGCTCAGGAGTTCAAGACCAGCCTGGGCAACATGGGGAAACCCTGTCTCTACAAAAAATGTACAAAAATTAGCCAGGCGTAATGGGGCATGCCTGTAATCCCAGCTACTCAGGAGGCTGAGGCACGAGAATCCCTTGAACCTGGGAGGTGGAGGTTGCAATGGGTCGAGATTGTGCTACTGCACTCCAGCCTGAATGACAGAGTAAGACTCTGTCTCAAAATAAAAATCATAGAAACACCTCCCAGGGCTGTTGCAAGCTTACGACAGACAACAATTATGAAGCGTCATCACAACATCTGATGCACTATAAATGGCACTATTGATAAATGGCACTATTAATTATTCCTGAGTCGATCCCAGCTGACATGTGAGCCGGACAGGGTGGTGGCTTCTAGGCCTCAAATCTGGCCTAACTCTATTTGTTCTACTTTTTTTTTAACCTTCTAAAATAACAAATAAATTTCCCCTTCATTTCTAAGAACAGGTTATCAGCTCCCTAGTTAAACCCTATTCTGTGTCGGGATGTGTTTCAGCTTTCAGAACTTTAGAAACTGAGAT
The DNA here is from genome assembly GCF_049350105.2 of Macaca mulatta. Classification (NCBI taxonomy): domain Eukaryota; kingdom Metazoa; phylum Chordata; class Mammalia; order Primates; family Cercopithecidae; genus Macaca; species Macaca mulatta. The sequence continues at coordinate 79,873,040 of NC_133414.1, forward strand.
GTGCTATAGAGAAACACATCCCTCCCCTACCAAGGTCTCATCAAACATTGTAATATTTTTGCAGCAAAACATGAATATTTACACCAAGGGGGATAAATACCTGCAATAAATAGCTTCGTGTCAGTTCAGCTCAGGTTTTGCTGCCAAATGAGCTACAAAATCTTTGGTTCTCAGAGCTTTTGGGGTTTTGGCATTGTGGGCTAGGGACTGCAGCTCTGCTTTGTAACTCCCATATACCCTCAGACTGGTTTTCTCCTCCCAAAACTACCTTTGCTACACTGCAAACGTTTTATTGAGAAGGCGGCGTTTTATTGCCACTTTACAGATGAGGCTCAGAGAAGTGATGTGACTTACCTGAAGTCACACAGCCAGTGAGTGTCAGGGCCAGGACTGGGATCTGGGATCCTGAGTTTTTTTGAATGGCCATGAAAAGTAGGGATCAGAGGCTGGAGGAGTTTCTGTCCCTCCCCCTGCTCTCCCGCAATCTAGTTGAACTCGGCTGTGTGCCAGCAGCCAGCAGGCCATGTGCATACTGCCCATGGCGGGTCCAGGCTGTACTTCCTGCACACACAGTGCCAGACACCGGGCTCAGAAGTCTCGCTCTGCATCTGCAAGTTTCCGGGGATGACAGTAATGAAGCTGTAACAGAGAAGGGTTTTCACCCTACCCATGTGTTTTCACTTCAGCCATACAACCAAGATATTTCCTGGCATCTGGGTTCAATTGCAGGCAGACAGGGGTGCTGGTGGTGGTGGAGGAGCAAGAAGAAGACAGAAAGCCCGGGCTGAGGCTTCCCAGTCCCACTGTGGATGTACCCGGAGCTACGGCATGTCCTCTCCCTGTCCTGTCACCGCAGACAAGACCAGGAGGAAAGTGACTTGATCTCAGGCCAGCCAGATGATATGGATAACTGGGGTGGCGGGGGTGTAAGTAAATAATTGAGGACATGGATCCAGGGTGAGTTCACCGGGCCACGCTGGTGTGTGTGGGATGGCTGTCTCCGGGGAGGGGTGCTTTTCCAGCAGAGGCAGCTGGGTCCTGACCTGGAGTCTCCTGGGTAGACAGACTCCTTCCTGGAATGAACCCTCGTCTGAGCCTCTGAGCCACAGGAGGGATGTCTTCGGGTCTCTTTCTGGAGGCTGGGCAGCCTGGCTCAGGCAGACCTCCGCTCCCACTGGGAAACTCCAGGAGGCTCAGACGCTGTGTTGAATGAACTAAAAGCACTGATGCTGCTCCAGAGGGCTGCTGAGCCTGGGCCCTGTGTCTGCCCTCTTCCCAGCACAGGGAGTGTAGCTGTTGGGCTGCCCACTAGCTACACAGACCCTCGGGGTCAGGCCCAGCTCTCTCTGGGAGGACCTGTCTGGCTTCCTTTACTGTGTAGACGAGGATCTGGTGACCCTGGCTGAGGTTCTTACCAGCCCAAGCACAGCCTGTCTTCTGCATCCTGGCCTGTGCCTACCCAGGGCCACTGACTTGTGCTCTGGTGATCAGGAGCTGATGGCGGTGTGGTGGCTAAATGCATGCGCTACTCTGACCCAAGTTCCAGTCCTGATGGTGTCTTGCACTGCTGTATGACTTTGAAGTCAACCAATTCACTGTGCCTGAGTTTCCTATCTTCAAAATGGGAGTGGACCAGCACCCACCCATAGGCATATGGGAGTTAAATGGCTAATTTACAGTAAGTTTACTCTAATGTATAAATTGTATAATAGTAGCTACTTCAGAGAAGCCAAAGCTGGAAGAGCTTCTGGAAATGAACTTGGTATTCCCCTCACCCTGAGGTGAGTCTCCTTGAGACCAGACAGGGGAAGCAAAGCAAACCTTGTGAGCAATAGAATGTGTAAGGTCTGGGCCTGTTCCCCAGGACTGCCTCTTCTCCCTCACTCCCCAGGTTAAGTCTGCAGGCCTGGGTTTAACCATCCCACAGAGCAGTGGCTACTGACCATGTGAATGCAAGCAAAGAACAAACGACTCTCTCTGAAAAAGTGACACCATCTTTAAAAGAAAGTAGATGTATAGATAGATATTAGATGTGTCTGCATATACTAAGTGAAAAGCCTAGAAGGAAATAAGCCAAATTTAACAGAGAAGGAATACTCAGGTTTTACTTTATGTTATTTTGTCATGGTGAATCTCTCCCCCTGCTTGGGCCAGCTTTGTAAGATAGATAGGTAGTATTAGTAGATACTAGTGATAAATAATAGAAAAGTAGATGATAGATTATAGATAGATTGTTGATAGATAGATGATAGGTAATAGAAAGACAGATGATAGATACATAATAGATAGATGAAGATAGACAGATAGATAGACAGATAGATAGAGGGCATACCTTTAGAAAGCATCCAGAGAGTTGGTCACAGAATGCCCAAGTTGCCTGCTTGGCCCAGCAGTTGCAAGCTAGGGTGTGGGCTTTTGCTCCAGACAGGCCTATGTCAGGGTAACTAGGATGCAAGAGGCAGAGAAGAGGGACACAGGGGGCATGAGTCTGGGAGAGGGACAGCAATGCCCTTTGCCCAGCCTTTCCCCTCTGGGGGAAGAATGCCCATCTTTACTCTCCAGGGCCTCTAGGACAGTGTGAGCTGGTGCCCTGGTCTCTGGCTGCTAGCCTGTTGGATGTATTTGCAGGGCTGACTTAACCCGTCCACTGCTGGGTACAGGGGTTACACGTTACCACAACAGGTTTTGGAAGGCACAGCTAGACCCGGAAGAGCCTGGTGAGGGGTTTGCTCTCCCTTGTCATCCTGCTTTTGACTTCCAAGCCCCATCATATGACTCGGCGTATGGATGGAGTATGTGTATGTGGGCAGGTTATTGGGTGCTGAGAGTGGAATCAGTCCAGTGTCAGCAAGACATGCCTCAGAGCAACATGTAATCGTATTCTTAGGACCCAAGCTCAGGAGAAGGATTCTGAAGCATCAGCTAAGCCAACTCAACAAGCCATTAGTATTACTCTGCCTATAGTTGAATGCCTCCTTCGGCTGGATTCTCACCTCTACCTGAAGTGGCCTGTTCTGTGCTGATTTGATCAAGGTTTTCCACTTTCCTAGAAATGACTCTCCTTTGCTAAGAAAGGACAAGTGAGTCCAAGGTGTTGGGCATACCATGAACCCCAAACATTTTCAACATGGTGCAGCTTGCCAATGGCCTAAGAGGAGAAGGCCAGGCCTAGGTACCACCCAATGGTGTGGTTCAGAAGTCCTCTAAAGTCATCTGCTGAAAGGCACATCCCCACTCAATGTCATGGCATCTGATGTTCCCATGGGATCCCCCACTGGAAAGGTTTCCCTCTGGTTTGTGATCTGTCTTCTTACTTTCTTTAGTTGTTTTTTGAAACTAAAAAGTTAAAATTGAGCTATAATTTACATATCACACCATTCACTAATTTGAAGTGTATAATTCAACAGTATTTAGTATATTCACAGAGTTATGAAACCATCACCATGATTAGCTTTAAAATATTTTCATCACCCTAAAAAGAAACTCTATACCCTATTGCCCCCAGCCCACTACCCACCTGTCCTTGCCTCCTAGTCCTGGCAGCCCCTAACCTACTTTGTGTTTCTATGCATTTGCCAATTCTGGATCTTTTATATAAATCACATTATACAGTATGTGGTCTTTCACGACTGGCTTCTTTCACATAGCATGATGTCTTCAAAGTTCATCCATGTTGTAGCAGATATTAACGCTTCATTCTTCTCCATTGCCAAATAATGTATTGTATAGTATGCCACATTTTGTTTATCCATGCATCAATTGATAGGTATTTGGGTTGTTTCCACTTTTGGGCTGTGATAAATAATATTGCTTTATATATTTTTGTACAAGTTTTGTGCGGACCTATGTTTCCATTTCTCTTTGGTATATCCCCAGGAGTGGAATTGCTGGATCATGTATTAACTCTGTATTTAACAATTTGAGTGTTTTCCAAACTGTTTTCAAAAATGGCCTCATCATTTCACATAACCACCAGAAGTGTATGGGAGGGTTCCAATTTCTCCACATCCTGGCTAATACTCATTATTTTCTGTCTTTTTGATGATAGCCATCCTGGTGGGTGTGAAGGGGTAACTTAGTGTGATTTTGATTTGCATTTCCTTGAAGGCTAACAATGTTGAGAATCTTTTTATGTACTTGTTGGCTGTTTGTGTAGCTTTTTTTTTTGAGAAGTGTTTAGATCTTTTTTTTTTTTTAATTTTTGAGTTGTAATGGATATTTTATAGTCTAGATCAATCTAGACTATATAATATAATCTATATATATTATATTATACAATATAGTCATTTATCTTTATCAGATGTATGATTTACAAATAATTTCTTCCATACTACGGGTTGTCTTTTAATTTTCTTGATGATGTTCTGTGAAGCACAAATTGTTTAACTTTGATGCAGTCCAGTGTATCTGGTTTCTTTCTTTTATTGCTTGTGCTTTTGGAGTCACATCTAAGAAACCATTATCTAATCCAAGGTCGCAAAGATTAACACCTATGTTTTCCTCTAGGAGTTTATAGTTTTAGTTCTTTAGATTTTGGATTCATTGAGTCAATTTCTGCATCTGGTGTGAGTTTGGGGTTCAACATTATTTATTTGCATGTAGATATCCAGTTGCCTGTCTTTTGATGAACAGTCTTAGTTTTAATGTGCTTGACTTAATCTTTCTTTTATCTTAATATTAGTACTTTTAAGGCCTTATTTTAAAAAATCCTTCCATACTTTTCAAGATCAGAAAGATATTCACTTATATTTTTATTTAAAAACACAAATTTTTGTTTTTGACATTTAACTTTTTAAGCCACTTGGAGTAGTTTTGTTTACTGTGTAAGGTAGAAATTACATTTTACCCATGGATCTTAGTTATTCCTGCACCATTTAGAGAAAACATTATACTTTCCCCACTGTTCTGCCATACCACCTGTATCTTGAATCAGAAAGGGCTTTGGATGCAGGTTCAAACTCTGCCTTTTCCACTCCAGTTGTGTGACTGTTGGCAAGTCTTTTAACCTCTCTGAGCCTCAGCTTTTCCCTCCTGTAGATAGAAGCAACATTCTCTGCTTATCTGCTTCACTGGGTTGTTTGAAACTAAAGTTATTAAGTTTTTTTGTTTTTATTTTTGTTTTTTTGAGACAGAATCTTGCTCTGCCACCCAAGCTGGAATGCAGTGGCATGATCTCGGCTCACTGCAACCTCTGCCTCCTGGTTTCTCCCGCCTCAGCCTCCCTAGTAACCAAGATTATGGGTGCGCACCACCATGCCCAGCTAATTTTCGTGTTTTTAGTAGAGATGGGATTTCGCCATGTTGGCCAGGTTGGTCTCGAACTCCTGGCCTCAAATGATTCACCCTTCTCGGCCTCCCAAAGTGCTAGAATTACAGGCGTGAGCCATTGATCCTGGCCAAGAAGTTTTATAAAGCAAAACACATCATGATGATGATGACAATGACAACAAAGATGATTGAGAGTGGTCAGGTGTGAAGGTTTCATCCACTATCGGCCTTCAAGAGGAGTGAGTGTTTCAGGTGAGTTTCTAGTGAATCAGAAAAAACCTGAAGGATTGTGCAGAGTGAGGGAAGATCTGCAGAGGGGAAGTCCCAGAGTGCACATGCTACTGTGAACAAACAAGGCTGGGGTGGGGAGTCCTGGGTAACTAGGGACAAAAGGGCCCTGGTGTCTAGGATGGGACCCCTGGAGTGGGCAAGAAGACCCACCTTGAATCTTTAGGTGGGCCATACAGGGGTTAAGAGTCCAGGCCAGCTCACCCAAGCCTGGAAGGAGTTCACAGACTAACTGGGGTGTCCTCCACTTTGCAAGGGCTGGGCCTACCCTGGGTTCTCTTGCCAGCTCTTGAGCGATGATTGATTCATCCAGACTGCCTCACTCTGTACTGTGGGAAGTTTTCACTGAAGCTGGGCTCTCCCACCAGCCTGGGAGCTTCCTGAGGGCAGGAAGCAGAAGGCCCAGCACACAGTGAGCACTCTGATGAGTAAAGGAAAGAATGAATGAATGAAGAGCTGGTCTACGCCACAAGGCATGGAGACCAGGCTAACTCCGCCTTGCGTGGCTGCAGTGCCATTGTGTCCTGGGTCGGAGGGAAGCTTTGCTTCTTCCGGTAACATGAGCCTTCTGCAGCACTTCTCCCCCACCATTCCGATGGCACTGCCTTTCTCCCAAAGCCTGTGTCCATCCTCCCTGACTCCTGGAATCACTCTTTCAAAATCTTGCCTGGTCTCTGAAACAGTCTTGTCTCCCTCATGCTTCTCATCCAGAATCTCAGACTCCCTCCTTTCTCCAGAAGCTTCCAGCTCTCCCAGAATCTCCCTCCTCCTCCCTCCCAGAATTCCGAATTGACCCTTCACTCGTCATCTATATACTCAGTTGTGAGTTTGGCCATGAACCAGATCCTTCTATTTCCGTCTTTCTGCTGAGGTGGGTGTGTCATTTTCTCATTGATCTTTTCTTCACAGCAAGAAGAAAGGCCTAAAAACCTCTCCCAATTCCCCACCCGAACCCTTCTCTCCCACTAAGTCAAAATCCCAGAACTCTTCACAGTATACTGTTTCCAGATAAATCTTAGCATCCCACATATGAGGCCAGCATTCCAAACTGGGAAGAACAATTTTCATCTTCATGAGCCACAAACCCACCCCCACTGCACCCACCACACACACCACACAGACAGAGCCAAGGGATGGTGCAGCCCAGGCTACACCCCCGTCCTCTGACTGCTGGAAACGGAGGAGGATGAAGTGGAAAAGATGGGGGAGACTGGGGGTGATGGAGCCAGGGAGGGCGGGAAAGAGAAACAGAGAGACATATTGTGGTCCAAACTTGCAAATATCAAAACCATGGCCAAAGCTGCCTGTCTTCGCTCTCTCTGCCTTCCTTTGGCTCCTAGACTAGGCTGGCTCTATGCACAGATTTTCCTCACACGATAGTAAGTCATGAAGGAGTTCTCTTTTCCTCTTGGAGCCTGGACTGCTAGGTGCTGCAAAGTTCTTTTCCATGCCCACAGCTTCCTGCTTTGGTCTTCCTGTTTATAGATGTACCCCAAATGTAGAAACACAATGAACAGAAATGTGCTTTTGTGTTATTGTTCATCTAGAGACTGGTTCTAAATACAAAACCTACAGATCTACCTTCTATAGGATATTCTTTGAGCCCCTCTCTCCCTTCCTCCCTGCGGCCACACATCCCATTATGAGCTCTGTCTGCAGAGCTGCTCCCCTGCCCTGTCACCTGTGCTGCCTGTGGACCTGCTGCCTGACTGCTAACTTGACACCTCCACCTGACTTTGCTTAGAGAAACTTGGATCACACCTTGGAGGCAGCCGCTCCCAGCGTGTCCTGAAATGCAACCCACACAGCCAAGAAACGCAGCGATGTCTGCTGCTGTAGGAAATTGAGAAAAAGAGCTTTATGAGCTTAGTCTTCTGCTCAATTAAGACGTCACTGGCTGTTTTGGAACTATGGGCCAAACACACTTGTAATCACTTTGTGTTTATGCTTGGAAATATATTTTGAATATTACCATTATCATGCTGGAAGATATTTTCTCTTAAAATATGCAATTTAGCTTTTTTTTTTAAAGTCATTTCATTACATCTTACATTTTGGGAGTCAAAATTTCCCCTCCAGAGGAATCTGTCTCTAATTTAACAATTAAATTGAAAGAAAAATTAGGATTCAATATGCAGAAACTTATCTTAAAGTTGATTTCCCTCCCTGCTAAAGTCTGTTGCGATCTTCCCTCCACCTCATTCAATCTCCAGGCCCTTTGGCATTTAGGGTCACTGCCAGTTGCTTTCTGTAGCTCTCACAGACATCCGTGAAATCCTGAGCTTGACTCCTGAGAGAAAAAAGGCCTGAGGCAGACCTCAGAGTTCACGGTATTTTAAATACAGCCATATTCCCAAAACACAGATGTGAGAGCCTGGAGTTATGGGGCTCAGGGCTGGGAGAGTCCTGGAAGCTCATCCACCTCTAAATAGACAATAATTTGTCTCCGAGAATATCCATCTTTCTATCCTCTTTTTAAAAGTGTTGCAGGTGTAAAAACTCCATGGGTACCTGTTCTAGGGTTTGTGGGTGAGTCCTCCTCCTCTACAACTGACTGCAACCTCACCAGCATTAGCCTCCTGACCAGGGTTGCCGGATTTAGTCAAAACAAAAAATAACAGGACGCCAGTTCAATTTTAATTTCAGATGGACAACAGTTTGGCAACCCTACACATGACTGTGTCTCAAGCTGATGCTGGCCACAGATCGTGAGATCATAACCTGTGCCCATCTCAGAATGAGCCTTGGAGATGTCCGCCTGTCCCGCAGGAGGGGAGGTGTTAGGATATCACCTCTAGTCTGGAGCACAGTCCACACCGGGAACAGTACTTGAATCCAGTGTGAAAGATCAGGATGACTAATTGCCATCACCTGTCAGGAGGGGACGGGAGAGGGTGTCCCCACCAACAGGCAGTCCCAGCAGCCGGAGTGGAACACAAGGCTCTCCTTGCCTGCACTGACGAGGATGCCACGCAGAATGCACTGACAGGCCTTTGAAAGCCAGAGCAGAGGCTGCCTAGATGGGGCCAGGCAGGAAGCAAGGAGGGACAGACCCCACAGAGGGAGATGGGAGGAGGTCAGGGAGGAGGGGAAAGAAGCAGAGAGGAGGGGGCAGGACCAGAGCAGACACAGACTTGGGCAGCTTGTGAGTGTGAGGAATTTCTGAGGCAGCATGTGGATGCTGCATGGTTGAGATGGTCAAAGTGGACTGCAGGACTGGTGGGCTTCCCACAGAAAGAATGGATCACCTATAGTAGGATGGGGCAGAACTGGGTAGGTTGGAGTCCTACACTTAGGAAATCAATGTCCAAACCAATGATGGCCGGCTGATGACCTTCTTCCCTTCTAGTCTGTCTGGCATGGGTTCATGGGAGAGGTGCGCTGGCCCTTCTCCAGCCAGTGAATGCAGAGGGTCTAAGGAGGTGCACAGCATGGAAGGTATCCCCTGATCCCCTGACCCCTGACCAGAAAGGGAGGGAGGCTATCTGCTGACCAGGAGGGGCCAAAGAGGCCCAAAAGGGAGAAATTCTCCTTTTTTTTTTTTTATTTAGCCCTTTTTATGTTTTGGCCACTAAATGAGTCAGGATTCCCAACTGCCAATGAAAGAAACTCATTCCCAACTGGCTGACACCGAAAGGAGAATTCACCGGCTCTGAGAGGCTGAAAAGGCTGGGAGTAGGGTTTGCTTTAGGTCCATCTAGATGGAGAGGCCCAGGCAAGGTCAAGAGCCTCCCACTGCCTCGTCTCCTGCACCCCATTTGCATCAAGTCTGCTTTCAAATGACGGCTTCTGAGGCTCCAAGCTCGTTCATCAACTCAGCAGGCCCAGCAGCAGTGCTGGCAGCAGTCCCGTCATTCAGTCTTGTCTGTCTGATTTGTTTCGTGTGCTCCTCAGGTCAGAAGGGTAGAGCTGCTGATTTGCGAAGCATGGGCCGAGTGTGTGACTCTGGGGAGTGGAGGAGTGGGGGGCAGCCACAGCCACCTCAGGGACTGACTTTGAGAGAAGTGGTTCCCCAAAGGAAAACCAGGGACCATGAGCAGAAAAGGAGAAGGGGAAAGAACGGATGCTGGTCAGGTGAAAACAGCTGATGTTCAAGACAGTAGACTTTTACATCACAGCTGATTTCATCTGATCCTTGCAGTGAGGGGTGCTGGGTGGGGTATATTAAGTATTTTACAGAAAGGGAAACAGAGGCTTAGAGATGTTGTGACTTGTCTAATGTCATGGAGTGTGGTGGAGGCACAGTAGGCGTAGAACTCAGGTTACTGGGTCCTGAGCCAGCCTCAGCAGATGCCCTCCCACTGGAAACACAGGGCCTGGTTCCTGTTAGCCAAGGGCTTTACCAGCCAGTGCCAGACCACACCCAGCCACCCTGAGAAGACCAAGAAAGAAAGAGAGTTGCTTCAGGGTGAGCCAAGTATGTGGAATGGGGTAAGGAGAGGGAGCTACAGGCCTCACAGAACAGTGAGGACTTCAGCCAGGTGCTCACCATAGCAAGAGTGTTTAGCAAGAGCTGCAAATGAACAGGACTCACCTAATTGGGGACCCAGGAGCAGAGCGGGATAAATAAGCAGCTCCCATGTGGAAATGGGGCAAGAAGAGCTTCTGTAACCCCTGCACCCTTCAGGGGACCTGTGAGGCCTTGGAGCCCAATAACCGGGGAAGCAGCTTGAAGCCACTTCCGGCCTCAGGTGCCTGAGGCTTTGTCCCCAGAGCATTGCATGGCCCTGTGCAAGCCATACACATGCCAAGGCGTCAGTCTTCCCATCTGTGAAATGAAGCACACAGACCAAATCAGTGACTTTCCTTTTTTGGGGGGGAGGGGACTGCAATTCACAGTGAGAAACCCTTTTGCCACTGTCTGGGCACAAACATAGATACACAAATTTCACAAAATGATATGGACCCTGATTATAAGCAGTACATTCTGATATTTTCTAGTTTATTAATTTCATTTTTTAAAGCTGTTTTTTAGCCATCCATTCCTGGAAATCCATACCAGATTCATTGATTTCCAAGGACCTTCTTAGATGTTAAGTCTTTCTGGCAGGACCTTGGGCTTGGGATAGCAGTGAGGTGCTGTGGTCATAAGGAGGAAGTGACAGAAGTGGGCTTTGGAGGAGCTCATACCCAAGAACTCCACTGCCCTCTGGTTCTTCTCCCATTTCCCTTTCCAGCTTTCCCAGGAGGCACTGCCCTATGGGCTGGCAGCTACTCTGACAGCCTCCGTGCTGTGTGCACTTGGGCAACCCCCTTCCCTGAACCTCTGTTTCCTGACCTGTAAGATGGGGTAATAGGAAGCACAAGGCTGGATTGTGGCAATGAGCAGACTGCGCTGTGCTCTGTCTGGCACAGATCTCCCACATCCAGGTGGCCCCAGTGACGCCAAGTGCCCCTGGGAGCTCTTTCATGGCTCCGCTGAGCCTGTCCAGCGAGCGCCCCATCAATCCCGGCCACCACTTGCACCCCTGAGTGCCTTGTAAGCGGTGTTAAGGACACCAGCTGCATTTGTGGGTAGTTGACAGGTGGTTTAATCAGAGACTGCAGTTTCTGTTTGAAGAACAAGGGAAGAGCTCTGGAGGGAGGCCTGAGAATTTGCAAGGAAATACTGGTGGGCTGACTTCCTGTCTGTCAAAGACAGTCCTGCTGAAAGGGCTGCTCGCCTTACATGATTGGCTCCCAACTTCTTTTCGTAGAGCCAAGAGTCACTCAGGCAATTTCCTCCCTCCTCTCCAGGTTCCCCTCCCCAGTTGAACTTTTTGGAGTACCAAGTCTTTGCTTCTGTAGTGTTAGGCTCTGTTGGGATTGGGCCAAATCTGGGGATGCCAAAGCCAGTCTTTGACAGGACTTTTAGAAACTGACTTTTAGTTACCCAAGTGATACCTGAATACAGTCTCCCTTTTAAAAATGAAAGAATCTCTGATAAAACCAAAGGCCCTTTGAGCACCACACCCAAGCCCATTCCCCACTCCCACTGCTTCACTGCCACTGCCTCCTTCTGTGATAACCTCTGTATGTACTTGATTAAAAAAAAAAAAAAAAAAAAAGGTAATGTTGTACACGTGGGTGTGTTTTCTTTTCCACATAAATTGTATCTGCGGTAAACACCATCCCTTACCCACCCAACAGCTGGGGCAGCCCTTTCTTCTGTGCTAACAGAAACTGATATTCAAGTAGTGGGCAGAACTCTCTTGCTATAGGGAAGAGTAAATCCCTCTTCTAATTTCTAGAGCATGAATCATGACTGATCTAAATGAATTTTGATAATCTCCCCGCTTTAACAGAATGGTCCGAAGGTTGGCAGATGACCCAGCTCTTGCTAATGAGATGTAAGGAGAATTCTCTGGGAAGGGCTTCCCTTAACCAAGAGCTAAAGTTTTGTAAAGAGAAAATCCTGTGCTGGGGACGGTGGCTCACATCTGTATTCCCAGCACTTTGGGAGGCCAAGGCAGGCGGATCACGAGGTCAGGAGATCAAGACCATCTTGTCTAACATGCTGAAACTCCGTCTCTACTAAAAACACAAAAAATTAGTCTGGCGTGGTGGAGTGCGCCTGTAGTTCCAGCTTCTTGGGAGGCTGAGGCAGGAAAATCGCTTGAACCTGGGAGGCAGAGGTTGCAGTGAGATGAGATCACGCCACCGCACTCCAGCCTGGGCAACAGAGCGAGACTCCGCCTGAAAAAAAAAAAAACAAACAAAAAAAAGAAGAGAAAATCCTTTCACTTTCCCGTTCTTCCTGCATTGAATGCAAATGTGATGTCTGAAGTTGCAGTAGCCATTTCATGACCATGTAGCAACCAGCAAAAGAGAAAAGCCAGAGAGTCACAGATGTGTTAGAGAGCCGCTGACCCAAATGTAGCCATTGCTACTTCCGAACTCTATGTTATTTGAGAAAAATAAATGCCTTTTCGTTTATGCCATAGTAGGTTGGCTGTTTGGTTATTTAAAGTACAAAGGAATCCTGACTTGGGATTATATTATATCTATTTATACAATAGTTACCCCTTATCCAGGGGGATCCCCTCCAAGACCCCCAGTGGATGCCTGAAACCATGTCAAATCCTAGATATACTATGTTTTTTCCTATACATACATACCTATGATAAAGTTTAATGTATAAATTAGACACAGTAAAAGATTGCTAACAATAAAATTGTAATATAATAGAACAATTATGACAGCATACTACAGTAAAAGTTATGTGAATGTATTCCCTCTCTTTCTCAAAATATCTTATTGTACTGTTCTCACCTATTTTCACACTGTAATTGACCATGAGTAGCTGAAACTGCAGAAAGTAAAACTGCAGAGAAGTGGGGAATGACAGTATTTTTTCCCACTCAACAGTGATTTTGAGATCTATCTATGTAGGTACAAAGGGATCGTTTTTTAACTAGTGAATTGTGTTCCATTGTGGAATAGGTCACATTTCAGCTAGCTATTTCCTCCTGGGAATATTTTGCTTTCCACTTTTATTTTACTATCAATATTGTAATGAAAATCCCATACACGTGCTAGTGTTTCTTCAGCGTAGGTACCTAGAATAGGTTCCGAGAAGTGTGATTGTTGGGTCATGGGCTATGCCCATTTTCAGGTTTAATAGATTACAGCAAAATTGCCGTAGAAAGTGACTGTTTATACTTCCACTCACAGGTGTGTGGGTCCCTACCCCACACCCTTGTCTACTTTTCTTTGACCACAATTAAGTTTGCCCTTTTGCCAATCTGATGAAAATTACTATTGCATTTAAATTTCCCTGGTTACTAATGAGGGAGAGCTTGCTTTTGTGTACGTGTTGATCATTTGTGTTTCTTCATGTTGTATGCTCAGAGCATTTGCCTGCTTTTCTATTGCGTCATTTGCCCTTCACTTATTGACTTATGATTCCACATCTATTATGGATCTGGTTTCTGTGTGTGTTTCGAGGCTCTTTTCTCAGCACGTTACTTGTCTTCCAATCCTAGCCCTGCAGCAGTGATTCCTGCTTACTCTAGGTGTGTCCCAGGACACAGAGCACATAAATAGCAGAGCAAAGACTCACAGCCAGGTCATGAAACATCAAGTTTAATTCTCTTTCTGTGATGTTTTGCTGCCTCCCCAGTGTTCAGTTTTAACATAACCAAGTACCCCCATTTTTCTAAGAGATAGTTTAATTATTTTTTTTGTCTCTCTTCTTTTTTCTTTCCTCCTTTCCCCCACTTCTTACTCTGTCCTGTAGAAATGCAATGACTGCCTTTTACCTCCTCTTCACCAGACACTCCCTACAGGGCAAGTTCATCTAACTCTGTGCTTAGAAGCTCCAGAGCCACACTCTCACCCACCAGGAGGTTGCCTCAAGACATAGCAGTTGATTTAAAACCCAAAGTATGCTCGCTGAAGTTTTGAGCCACTTTTACAACTTTCTTCCGCCCATGAAGACACCAGCTTGACTGCCTGGTAGATAAGGCACTGATGTGAGTGTGCTGACCCCATACCTGCTCCCTTCCGCCCCTGCATCGCACCCCCACCCCATCTTGGAAGCAGAGAGCACACCTCTCACCAGACACTGAATCTACTGGTAGCTTGATCTCAGATTTCCCAGCCCTCCACAACTGTAAGCCATACATTTCTGTCATTTATAAATTACCCAGTCTGTGGTATTTTGTTATAACAGCTCAAACGGACTAAGACAGGCCTTAAAAAAGAGTCATTATTTCCAGAGATGACCTTGGGTTCCCCAGGGAAGGAGGAAAAGGCATCAAAGCTCATGTTTTAAGGGGCTCCTGTCTCTCTAGGATCACAAGGATCTGGAAAGTGTCCTCATTATCCAACTCCCACGACCCATTGAAGGTGGCTGCTTCATTTGTTTCCAGGGGTCGCTGGCAGCAGCTCTCGGGGCATTAGTTCCTAACGTGCACTCTTCCTGTCTCCCCAGGAAGAGGAAGAAAGCACACTCCCAGGCAGGGCCCCCGAGAGATTTTAGGGATCTCTCAGAGGCCCTGCACGAGAGTGGGCTTTGGTCTTCACAGCCTCAGTTGCCATAAACACCCTCTCTTCCCAGCCTGGGGGTGAAGGAGGGGGCTTTCTCCAAATCTGCTCCTCAACAATTGCTCCCACCTTTTGCTCTGTTCTCCTCCAGTCCCACCCCGCTTCCCACCCCACAAGGCAATCAGCACAATGACCCATTTAGAGCCTGGGCTTTGCAAACAAAAGCCCCAAAGCTTGTTCTCTGGGTGGCCAATACCTTCTGCTTTGGGTGCTGCCACCCATTGATGCCCATTAGGCCCCCTCAATGGCTTTTCCTCCTTGGCCCTGTTCTCAGTCCTCCCCGACAAGATGAGGGCCAAGGCTCCAGCATTGACAGCCCTGGAAACCCTCCATGCCGTCTGCCCTCGGCCTCAGATCTGCCCTGTGCCATTGGAGGGCTCACTGAGCTTTCTCAATTTCCAGGCTTCCCCTCTGGAAAGTGAGGTTTCTGGTCTTCACCACCCAGGAGGCCACCTTCCCTTGGTGGCCAGATGTCTGGAAATGGAAGCCTTGGAACAAGATCATGCAGGGTGAACTGCTACTCCTGAGCCCATCATGCTGCTTCTGTGCAGTGGGAGTTTTCCAGGTCACCCTAACACCGAGGGCCATCAGTGGCCTGGTGTCTGCTCCTGGATCAGACCCTAGTTCTTAGTCCTTCGTCTGACCCCCTCCCTTCCTTGATGTCCCAAGGATGCTGGAGTCTTTACAGTAGCTCCTGGCCTGACTCTCGGCCTCAGAAGAGGGCCAGGTTGGAAGCCTCCCAGACTTCTCCTGCAGGAACTCCTCCCACTGTCCCCCTCTGCTGTGTCCCTCGCACTCCAGCCTGACAACTCCTTCAGCCTCATCTCCGTGGTGAAGCTTATGTACCAGCCACACCAAACCTTCCCCCATTGTCAAGACATGCCATGTTTCTCCACATCTCCGTGTCTTTTCAAGGCTGTTTCCTCTTCCCCAAATATCCTTCCAACCCACTGTGTCTACCTGGCAAGCTCCTACTCACCCTTCAGTACCTCAGTCCCCTTGAGATCCTGAGGTTATGACTGGGTTCAGTGTTAAACTGTATTGTGGCTGATTAGTGATGTCTGCCATGGGGGCAGGAGTGGGGAGGGATAATACAGGTCGATGGAGTGGTCATCCCTGTACCAAAGTGTGCCCAACCCCAGTTAGTCTCTCTTTCCTCAGTATCTCCAGATCTGTGTGTGGAATCATGGCCCCAGTCACATTATATTTTATTATTTGTTGATCTATATGTAAACTTTAAGCTCAAGGGCAGAGGTGGTGACAAGTTCATCTTTGTACCTCACTGGCACACAATAAATCTCAATACATGTTTATAGAAAGAAAGAGAAAGGAATATATAATTTTCCAAAACCCCCGTGAAGTGGGTAATATTTTCCCCGCTTTTGAAGGGGGAGAATGAGTCTCATGGATTAAGCCATGTGTCTAAGCTCCTACAACTTGAGGGTGGTAGGAGCAAGATTTGGGTCCAGGCAGCCCTGCCTCCAGAGCCTAGACACTTGTGCAGAGTGCCCTAATGCTCCTACAGGGCAGCCTTCTATGGACTTCAGGCCGATGGCATCTCCAGGTTTCTCTGCAGATGGCAGACATGATGAATGTGCAGCTGGTCTTGAAAGGCAGTGTGACCCAAGGTGAGTCACTTCGCCTCTCTGGGCCAGCTTCCCCATAGGCAGAGCAGCAGTAACAATGTTTCATGGTTCACATCAGCTACAGGATGGGAGAGGGCTTTAAAGTCTGCAGAGCTACATTCCTATATGAGATTCCAGTTCATAACACACAGAGCAGAGGCCCCACCAAGCCCAGACTCCATTTCCCCTGAGGGGAAGCCACCTCCTCTGTCCTCACCTGTCTGCCTTGGAAAGAAGCAGGCCAGTGGAGCCTAGCCAGTGGGGGCTGGCGAGCAGCCTCCCTCCCCAGCCTCCGTTCCCTCCATTAATGTACAGGTGTTGTCACATTTTGGGAGCAGCCTCAGGTCCCAGACACCCCAGAGATTTCCACAGTAAGCCTGAATCCCTAGTTATCTAGCAAGTGAGTGAGAAGGGAGAAGGTGCCAAACAGACATGCTCCACCTTGTTAAGGCCAAGAAAGAAGAAAAGCTTGAACGAGGCCTGGGGTGGGGGTGGGGTGTATTTGACTGCAGTTATCTGCACCAGGGGCCTTGGATCTGCCTTCTGAAGAGTTGTCTGTTTGTAGGCTGGGCTGACTTATTCCAGAAAGGAGCAAGCAAACACGGCCGCCTGTCCTGGTAGGTGACTGCCCACCTGGGCAGGGACGTGAAGATGCATTCATTTATCTAACAAGGATTTATGGAACAGAGAGTGGGTGCCAGTCTGCGTGTTGGACACTGGGGACAGACATGGTCTTTGCATATAAACTGCTCCTGGCCCTTTGGCTTAATTCTCAAGGATATTTGAAGAAGGAAGCACCCTCCTGCCCTATCAGCTGCTCTCCATGCTTATAGGGCTTAGGGAAAAACTTTGCACTTGGACCTGATTTTAGAGCACATTTCCCTCACCCAGCTACAATCTTGTTTTTATTCTCTGTGCAACCCTGTGAAGAAGGCATAGCAGGGTCTAGTCCCCACCTGGTAGTAGTTGGAAACACTGGAGTGCTTAGTTCAAAGAGATCCTGCGGTTATGTCTGGGCTCCAGTGTTAAAGCATGCTGTGGTTGATTGGTGATGTCTGCATTGGAGGCAGGAGTGGGGAGGGATAATACAGGTGCGATGGAGTGCTTATCCCTGTACCTCTTCAAGGGCACAGGTTGAATTTTGTTCACTAATGTACCTACGATGCCTGGCATGACACCTGGTACAAAGTAGTTGCTCAGTAACTACGCATTATATATAAAAGAACAAAGAACAGTGAGAATGCTGAGACCTAGAAGTGAGGAGTGCAACCTGTCCAAGGACACATGGTGAATCCAGGTCTCCGAACTACCCACCCTCTGCTGTCTTGTCAAAGCCCACACTCTCCCCACCCCTGTACTTCCATCTCAGAGCAATGACTCAAAGCCTCCATCATTCATTTGAAAATGCCTTTGAAAACCAAAGTTGCAGGTGGCCTAGGCTATGAAAGAATCTGACTGGGAGAGAGGGTCATAGTGCCCTCCCCTTCCATGTTGGCTCTGCCCTGGGCCAGAGTGAGACCAGAGACCTCAGAGTGGCCTTCCCAGCCCCTGAGCTCAGCATTCAGAAGGACTAGAGAAAGTAATGTCATTCTCCTGGGTGTGTGTGTGGCGGTGGAGGTGGGTGCATTTGTAGGGGGAGACACAGTTCTGGGATGCACCACAGTCCCCTAGGCAAGAAGGAGCCAGATCCTCTCCTTGCACAGATCACCAACAAATATTTCAGATTGCATCCAGGCCCAGATCTGGCCCAAACAATCCCAAAACAGAAAGTTCAAAGATTTCTAATAAGAATCCTTCCCAGCAGCCAAGGGCAGAGCTATTTCCATCCCCCAATATCGTGCTAATGAGCATCTCTTGATGGGATTCTTTACTCTAGTCAAAGTGCTGTCATAACCATGCTCTGAGCTCAAAGGGAATCAAGGATGTCGATGCTTGCTTAAAGGGACCTTAGAGATCCTTGGAAACTGAGGCCCACGGAGGGAAAGTGACTCGCCCAAGGTCACGCAGAGGTGGACAGAGCCAGGCTGATTCCCGGCAGAGGCCCTTTGCTCTCTTCACGGAAGTGGCCAGATGACAGTGCTGCAGGATTCAGGCCTCTCCCAGAAGGTGGGAACAACAGGGATGTGTGACCAGAAGGGGAGGAGGTGGGGGAGAGAGTCCTGGGCTCGGGCCCCAGGGCACTCAAGCATTTAATCCCAGGGTAATGCCTCAATGGCTGCCCCCATCTGCCCCAGGTCCTGTCTATGCCACCGACAAACGATTCCTTATTTATTTATTTATTTTTAAATATTTGGGGGTTTGTTTTCCATTCTTTGTGTTTACAAGGAAAACTACATAAACAATCCCAGAAAGAGGCCACCAGCTCTGACCAGCTGCTTGGGTTCAAGGTCGAAGTCAATATTTTTGGGAAATGGGTCTCTTCTCCTCCCCTTCCCCTCCCCATCTGGCCGAGTGGAGACCCTGTTGTTTAGCATAACGCCAGGGCAGGAAGAATGGGGCAGGCGCTGAGTGGTGTGCTTTACATGCACTGTGCTTCCTTGTCCCCAGAATAACCCAAGACCCCCATTTTGCCTATGGGGAAACTCACTTGCCTGAGGCCATGTGGCCAGTCACTCAAACCCAGGAAGTTTCAGTCCTTGCTACTGTACTAAAGGGACCTCCAAAAATGGAGGTGGACTGCAGGATGTAGGAGGAGACTGTGATGTAGGGGAGGAGTGGGAAGGGCAGGGCAAATGCTTCCTTTTAAGGAAGGGTCTGCCAGCTGGAACCCCCCCACCCTGCCTGCCCATGCTGCTGGGGAATACTGTGCAGTGTGAATATGCATTCAGATAAGCACACACATGCACACACATGTAAACACACAAATCCCTCATAGGCACCTGCACGTGCTCACTCACACATAAACTGACCCCACTGCAACAATGCGGGAGGTGCCCCGCCAGGCCAAGTCCTCGGGATGCATTCTTCACCTGGAGACTTGAGCTGGGGCCAGCTCGGCTGCAGCCCCTGGATGCTGGCCAGGTTTCCTTGAAGCCTCAGCCTGACTCCTCTGCCCCCAGCTTGGTTCTGGGTGGGAAGCAGCACTCATGTTACCAAGGCCAGGAAGTGTCCTGCTTGCCCTGTGCTTTGACATTGCCTCCCTTTTCCTTCTCATGCTGTCCGCTGGCTATGTGCAGGTGAGGAAACGAAAAGGCTACACCCACGCAGTGAGTCCCTGATGGGCCTTGGCCCTACAGAGATGGCTCCTTTCATCATACCTCCAGACTTTCCTAGCACTAGATCCTCCCTGGTCTCGTTGAGAAGGATGAACAGAGACTCCCCTGGCAGTGGGGGTGAGATGGGGCCCCTGTGAATGTTTGCTGCATGAAAGAGCGAACGGATGAATGAATGAATGGATGAATGAATGAATGAATGGGTGAATGATTTTGGAGTGAGTGAATGAGGCAGGAAGGGAGGAGTGAATGAAGGATGAGTAACACACTGAGGTTCTCCATGGCAAGCAATTCATTCAGTTGGAAACAACAAGACTGCCCTCATGGAGCTTTCATTTTCACACACACACACACACACAAACATAAATTTTTTAAAGTGTAAAAGCACAAAAAGGGTCCACAAAAGGCCACATTCCACAGCATCTTTGCATCTTGTGGGGAAGATCGCGCTATCTCCTAACTGGCATCTGATCTAGTAGACTCACTGCTCTCCTTTAATTTCCTGTGTACAACTGAGAGAAGACGCGTTCAAATAAGGCTGAATTGTAGGCTTGGGGCTAACACTAGGAAAGAAACCCAGAGGCCAGCCTGGCCCTTCCTCAGGACTCCCAAGTTCCTGGCGTTCACACCCCTTTCGCTATTCAGGTGCCTATGCAGACATCACTAGTTGACCTTGGCACTTGCTCACTGAGCCTAGGATCTCAGAACTATGCCCCAGGCAGCTACTGGCAGTCAGTGGGTGCAGACACATGAAATAAAGCCTATTTGCCCTCCCTGGGCTAGAGAATCTGGCTGTGGTGATGTTGCTAATTGCATCCTCAGCTCTGGAAGTTCACGGGGAGGCCTCCCTGCCTGCTCAGCCACGGAGGATCATGCAGGAACTAGGTACAGGTGGGGCTTGGTCAGTGGGTGAAGCAGGAACCCTGTGGTTGGAACCAGAACGCCCAAGGCAGAGAGGATCAGGAGCCTGGCCGAGCTCCTGGCAAGGACTCCCCAGTCCAGGGCCAGCAGCAGGGCTGTGCCTGGGAAGGTTAGAGATCCTCTCAGTCAACACTCTTGTATTAAGAGCCTCAGAGAGGCCTGGTGACTTGCCCAAAACCACACAGTGAGTATCTAAACCCAGAAACCTGGACTTTCACAGCCCAGGGCCCAGGCTCACCCAAGAGCGGGGCCCAGGAGAGGCCTCCAGGCCTCTTGATCTTGCCCAGCACCTTTCCATCGCTCCCCTCTGCCTTCTTTTTTCTGGCATGTTCAGAGCTGGAAGTGCTGCCTATCTTGCTGGGGCCTCTTGAACTTCATCTGCTGGGGACCCCTTCAGCCTGGCTCCTAGTTTTGGAAACTTCCTGTTTTTCCAAGAGCTTTGCGGTAGAAGGGGTTAGCAGGTGCAGGAGGCTACCTCGTGTTGTCCCAGAGGGGCAGCTCTGGAGCCACCAGGGGCACAGAGGCACGCTCTCTCAGGTGCCCCCACCCCGTCTGCTGTGCTCTTCCCTGACCTGAGGAGAAAATATCTCCATTCAAGTCTGAAGCTTCTAGAATAATTCTTGGACAGTCCTGGAAGAACTGGCAAACCTGCCTTTCTTGGAGCTTGGATGGAGTCGGATGTGGAAAGAGCGCCTCTGGTTTATGAAGTGGGGATGTGGGCAGGCTGGGCATAGGGTGGGCGGGCTGGAACTTGGCTGATGTCGCAGGTGAGTAGTCAGGGACCCGGGGCAGTTAGGGGCTGAACTCATGGTGGGGAGGTCCCTGGGTGCTGAGTGGGCTGGCCAGCGAGTGGGTGGGTAGGCTGGGGACTAGACAGGAGTAGGACTGCTGACAGGGGTGTCGGTGCAGACCAGAGATCACCAGAAAGGGTGTTGATGTGGGGTAGGCCAGGAGGTTGTAGGGGAGTGGGGTAAGTGTACTGGGTCAGGCTGGGGGTTAGGGAGCACGCTGAGTGCTGGGTGGGCTGGGTATTGGCTGGGTGAGTTGGTGGTGGGATGGGAGGGATAGGAGGCTGGCAGGTTGGGGGTGTGGCTGGTGACCAGCTGTTGAGTGGGAGGGTTGGGCCAGAGAGTCTCCATGCTCCACTCCATCTCTTTGGCATTGGATACCCAGCAGTTGCTGAGTCAAATGCTTGGCTCCTCCGTTGCCTCCTTCAGGGGCAGACCAGCCTCTATGCCTCCATTGCTCCCCACCCACCAATTAGTCTGCTCTGTGCTGAGAGAGTGGACCCAGGGCAGGACAGTAGCTATTCAGAGCGGTGGTCAGGACCCAACCTACTTGAGCCAGGCCAGAGTGACCTCTGGAGACTTTCCGGAAACCTCTGGCAAGTCCTCTCGCCTCTCACATTGCACAGGCTCAGCTGTTTGGGGACGATGCGGAGCAGGGGGAGGACCCAGAGTAGGGAGAGGAATCAGCGGGTGGCTTTCCACAGGGAGGGCGTAATTGTGAGCCCCACAGAGCCAGGCTGCTGCGGGTGCCATGGCTCCAGTGGGGGACGTAGGGCTGGGGCCTGGGAGAGGGAGGGCTGGGGAGCAGGGGCGCAGCAGGGGAGGCCAGTAAAAGCCTAAAAGGAGCCACTATATAGAACTTTTACAAAAGAGTTCTGACGTGAATCGATGCTGGCATGGGCTTTTAAAATTTTTTTTATTTAGTTTTATTTTTAAGACAGGGCCTTCTCTGTCACCCAGGCTGGAGAGCAGTGGCACTGTCATAGTTCACTGCAGCCTGGAACTCCTGGGTGCGATCTTCCTGTCTTGAGCAATCTTCCTGCCTCAAGCAATCTTCCTGCCTCTGCCTCCCTAGTAGCTAGGCTTATGGGCACACACCACCATGTCCAGCTAAGTTTTTATATTTTTTTGTGGGACACGGGGTCTCTGTTAGCTAGGCTGGTCTTGAACTCCTAGACTGGGCTCAAGTGATCCTCCCTCCTTGGCCTCCCAAAGTGCTGGGATTACAGGTGTGACCCACAGTGCCCAGCCTGGCATGGGCTTTTGTACCATCCAGGAAGAGTTTTTGGAGCCAAATAAGGATTCAACAGGTTCACAATGCGGCTGTTGAACCTCCTGAGTCCAGAGGCTGCGTAAGTGCTTAAGAGCAAGGGCTGTGGAGCCAGCCTACTGGTATCCAAACCCCTGGCTGTGTGACTTCAGGCAAAGCTCTTAACATCTCTGTGCCTTGTTTTCCTCATCCATCAAATGGGAATAATATGATAATACCTACCTTATTGGGTTACGAGGATTAAATGTATTAATATGTGAGAGGTGCTAAGAAGAGTGTTTTGCAAAGGGTAAGTGGTGTATGAATGAGTTATTGTTGTGATGACCTTGTTAATATTATGGAGACAGACTGGCCAACCACTTCTCATTACCCAGCCACTTACCTGTGCTTGTCTCCAGAGTAACCGGTCTTTGTTTTAAAGGGGAGTCCCAGGGACAGCCATGGGCAGCTTTGCTGTTATCGAGTCCTGCCACTGCAGATCCTTGAAAGCAATAGAAGTGCAAGAATGAATTTAGGTATTTCAGGCAGAGAGTATTTCCTCAGGCCCTTCTCTGCATCAGGAACAGTGTCTCCATTCCCAATATCTACTTCAAATCAAGGGACAATGTGGCGGGGAGACAGAAAGAGAATGATGGTGCTTAGTGGAGGGGACTCTTCCTACCTAGGAGAGGCTAAGGAAGAGAGAAGGCCCTGCCCAGGCCCCTGCAGGCATTCCAGGGAACAGGTGTGGGGCCACAGGCCACTGTGGATTGTCTGCAGAGGGAGATGAGAGGGTACTTGGTTGGCCTCATCACTGGGCTCTCTCACCCTGCAAAGGCCTGGTCATCAGCTGTCGGGCTAAGAGTGCCCTTTGTGGAAAGGGCTGGCTGCTGGAGAGGAAGCCCGGGGCATGCCAGTCTGCCTCCCAGGGCCAGGTCGGGTCTAAGGCCAGCTCTCAGGCCACAGCTGCTCTGCTGGCTCGCCCCCGCCCTGCCAGGAACTGTCAAGTGCATAGTCACCCAGTTAGGGGCCAGTTGCTCACTCTCAAGTCCCACTCTGCTTCCAGCCATTTCCTGCTCCTGGTCTCAGCCTCTTTTCTGCTCCCAGCTTGGTCTCAGACACACCCTGGGCCATAATGAGCCACCTCCAGGGCTTCTCAACAGAGGTGTGTGTGTGTCACAGGGCAGCCAAGTGGGGGAAGGGCCCTGGACGCATTGTCCCCTCCCTAAAACCAACTGTGGAACCCTGGACTAGTGAATTCACCTCTCCAGGCCTCCTTGACCTTGGCTCTAAACTTATGGATGGGCTTCTTTGGTTAGGAGGAGTGGGTTGGAAGAAGATATTAGTCGTGTCCAAAAAAAGTGAAGTTGAGATGATTACTGGAACCACAAAGCCACAATTTTATCTCCGTTACTACCACAAATTCAGCCACCTCCATGGCTGATGCAACAGTCATATACTGCCTCTGCACACATGTACCCAGTGCTGTGACTTAGCACCAGGAACTCCTAACCTGGAGCCTCTTCTTGGGTCTCAGTATCAAAATCTAACTGAATTGGCAAAATTGGAGTGGAAGGAAAAGCAGACTGTGTGTGTACGTGTGTTCATGCATGCCTCTGTGTGTGCATGATGTGCGTGTGTTGGCGCATGCCTCTGTGTTTGTGCATGTTCATGCATTCCTGTGTGGGTGTTTGTGCATGCCTGTGTGTGTGTGCATGTTCATGCATTCCTGTGTGTGTGTTTGTGCATGCCTCATGCCTCTGTGTGTATACATGTTCATGCATGCCTCTGTGTGTGTGTGCTTGTGCATGCCTCTGTGTGTGTGTACATGTTCATGCATGCGTCTGTGTGTGTGCGTGTGTTGTTGCATGTCTGTGTGTGTGTGTGCATATTCGTGCATGCCTGTGTGTGTTTGTGCATGCCTCTGTGTGTGCACATGTTCATGCATCCTTCTGGGTGAGTGCATGTGTTCATGCACGCCTCTGTGTGAGCTTGCATGTGTGTGTGCTGATGCATGCCTCTGTGTGTGTGTGCATGTTCATGCATGCTTGAGTGTGGGTGTGTGTTGGTGCATGCCTCTGTGTGTGCTTGTGTGTTGGTGCATGCCTCTGTGTACATGTGCATGTTCATGCATGCCTCTGTGTGTGCATGCATGTGTGTGTTGGTGCATGTCTCTGTGTGTGTGTGTGCATGTGTTGGTGTATGCCTCTGTGTGTGCTTGTGTGTGTTGGTGCATGCCTCTGTGTGTGTGCATGTTCATGCATGCCTCTGCGTGCATGCGTGTGTGTGTGTTGGTGGATGCCTCTGTGTGTATGTGTGTGCATGTGTTGGCATATGCCTCTGTGTGCGCTTATGTGTGTGTTGGAGCATGCCTTTGTGTTTGTGTGCATGTTCATGCATGCCTCTGTGTGTGCATGTGTGTGTGCGTGTGTTGGTGCATGCCTCTATGTGTGTGTGCATGTGTTGGTGCCTGCCTCTGTGTGTGTGCATGTTCATGCAGGCCTGTGTGTGTCTGCATGTGTTGGTATATGCCTTTGTGTGTGCTTGTGTGTGTGTTGGTACATGCCTCTGTGTGTGTGTGCATGTTCATGCATGCCTCTGTGTGTGCATGTGTGTGTGTGTTGGTGCATGCCTCTCTGTTTGCGTGTGTGTGCATGTGTTGGTGCATGCCTGCGTGTGTGTGTGAGTGTGCGTGCTGCATGCACTCATGCAGTCGTGTTTGTATTTGGTCTCAAAGGCAGATTCAAGGGTTTTGGATTTATCTGGCTGTCCTGCACCCTTTGTAGCACCCAATCGTTTGCATAATAACAAAGGATAATAGGAACACCCATCATTTATTTCACCTTCCCTTTGACTGGGAAGATGAAGGAAGAGAAAAACAAGACTTTTTCTTGCAATTTTCTTGAGAAGAAACTCAGGCACAGAGAGATTACGTGAGCTGTCTAAAGTCACCCAGTGAGTCAGAACTAAATCTAGCCCTGGAAGCCAAATGTCTGGAGTCCCTACTGGGCAGTTTCCAACAGAGGGTAGGGTTCAAAGGTTGCCATTAGCCCCTCCCTGCAGCTCCCTCTCCTGCTCCTGGGCATCCCAGAGGCTGTCCTCCCTCTCTGCTTCTCAGGGGGTCCTAGGAAGAGGGGGATTGGCCAGCAAGCTGGGGGCTGCTCCGTTTCCTCTGCAGAGAGCTGCCCTGCAGGACCTCACAGAGTGGGAATGTTCCATAGCCCTCAGGCTTCCTGAGACAGCCAATAGGCCTGACCAGTGACCCGGTCCCTTGAAAGGACAGCTGATATCCCTGGAAGCCAGATCTCAGTCCCCAGGGCAGGGCACCCAGGGGATCCTGGACCCTTCCTTCCAGAAAAGGTCACACCCCCGCTACCCACTGTGCTCTAGAGCCGTGGTCCCCAACCTTTTGGCACCAGGGATCAGTTTCATGGAAGACAATTTTTCCATAGATGGGGTGGAGGGTTGGGTGGTGATGGTTTTGGGATAAAACTCTTCTACCTCAGATCATCAGGCATTAGATTCTCTCTGAGCCTCAGTTGAGAGTCCACTCCTCTGAAAAACACAGTGCCCAGAAGAAGAGATGAGCCCCAGGCATGAGGGGAGACACCTTCCCTCAACCACGTTCAGTGCCTCAGTTTACCTCTCTGGAAACAGAGCTGCTTTTTCTTGACATTTTGCTGGTGGAGAAGCTGAATGTTCTGGAAATGAATCATGGCAGAGCCTGGACATCTGTCTCTGTCTCCAGCTACAGCCCAGCCACACTGCCTTTCAATTCCTCCAACTCGCCAAGCTCTTGCCCACCCGGGGGCTTTGATCATGCTGTTTCTCCTGCCAAAATGCTCTGTTCTTCTTCTCCTAGCTAAGTTCTGCTCATCCCAGGGGTGTCCCTGAGGGAACAGGTATCGTGGAAAGGCAAGGCCTGGAATGAGCTCCCAGCCCCAATGTGGGAGGGATGAGGAGGATGGGACAAAAGAAAACAAGAAGGAAGAGAGTCTGGGAGGGCAGGTCCCAGGTCCATGGGAAGGAGGCAGCCCAGACGGCAGGGAGAGCACTTGAATCTAGATATCCTGGATCCTCCATGACCACCGCCCCAGGCCAGAAGATGACCTTGAGGTCCAGGGCCAGCCTTGGGAAGGAGCAGGGCTGTGGCATCTGTCTGTGCCTGTCACACTCTGAACTCTACCTCTGGGCCTTTGTTCAGCCTGTTCCTCCCTGGAATGCTGCCCACCTTGTCTCTACTTGTAAATCCAGCACATAGCTGAGGGCCAAACCCTGAGTTCCTCTGTCCCCAGTCACCCTGGCGTGGCTGCCTCGGGCCAAGGCTGGCTGCCCTAGTCCTGCCTTTCTGTGGGTGGGGACACAATTTCATTCAGCTCCTTATTCCCCCCCACCCCAACAGGCCCTCTATTCCTCCCCTCCACTGCCCTCTCCCTGCCAACCCCAGGCCTGGCACAGAGCAGGTGTTTAGTTCATAGTTGCTAACCAGAATGAGAAGCTCATGCTGCCCAACTGACCCGGGCGTGGGCTCTGATTCCTCAAGCGTCAGAACCGTGCCCATGGCCTGAATGAGCAGATGGGCACAGGTGGGGTACAGAGAGAGGAGGGCCCTGGTTCTCTCTCTGTCCACATCCCTTCCCTAAGTCCCCTCTGGAGGGAGAGAAGTCTCATCATGAACATCTCTGCAGTCTGCTCTCCTGTCTGCCTTGGCCTATCTCACCTTGTCTCACTCTCAGTCCTCCTGGGGGGTCTTCCTGCCCCTCCCCTTGCTGCTGTGGATTTCCTTCTTAACCAGCATTGCAATGCTGTCACTCCGTTGTCCCAAGCACTCCGTTGCTCCCAGTGGCCTCTGTCTGGGGACATTCAGGCCCCAGGTGCGCTGGCCCTGCCCACCTCTCTGGCCACACACCCCGGTGGCCTCCTGCATGTTCTGCCGGCTCTCCTTCAGCTGCACTGTGGGTTTGGGGGCCTCCTTCCTCCTGCATGCACTGAAGCTCCCTTTCTCCAATGGAGAAGTCGCCCACCCATGTAGAGTCACTCAATGTCACCCGCTCAGAGAAACCACCTCCCTCAGGGCCTCCAGGCATTTCTATCAAGGTTCTACGGACACCTGTGTGAGGGGTCCTGGGGTTACACACGTGCATCCCTCTCCCCTGCTCCTCTCAGGATGGAAACCTCGTCTTCTTCCCCTGTGTCTGTGGCCCTGCCCCAGAACATGGCTGCTCTAGGCCTCAAAACATGCCTGTGGAGCGGGCGGGCCAGGGCCTGCTCCTCCGGGGACTCAGAGCCAGGGAAGGTTCCCCACTCCCATTCTTGGCAAGGTGGGGGCTGGCTGGTGGGTGTTCTCATGGGCTGGATGGCTGATGTCTGGCTGCTCTGGAGAGCCAGCTGAGCTGAGGAAAGCGGAGAGCTCAGAGCCTGGATGCCTGCCGTGGGTGAGGAGGCACAGCAAGTGAGGCGCCAGGCTCTGAGGACTTCCACGGGATCTGGGGAGAAAGGGTGGGAAGCCGGGGAGGCAGTGGCTAGGCCTGGTCATCATCTCAGCCAGAGCCCTGAGTGCAGAGTCTCCCAATGGCCCTGTAGTTCCAGGTCCCAGAGCTTCCCCACCACAACCCCCACCACTACCACCACTGGCTCTGGGGGTCCCTGGCTCAGCCTGCAAGGCCCAGGATAGAGGGACGGAGGGAGGGCACCAGGCAGGGACACTAAGCCCAACTCCTTCTACTGCCTATGTAAACAGATGACTTAAAGGCTTAGGAACAGAAAAATAAATAGCCCTGCTGGCCACAGCTGGCCTCAGCCACAGGGAGCTCACTTTTCCTTCAGGAAGCAGCCTCTGGTCTCAGAAGCCCTGGGAGACTTGGCAGCAGCTGCCCACCGGCCCGGGAGGAGGGCCTGGCTTGGCTTCCTAGGGGATCTTTTCCCCAAGTTCCAAACACAGGAAAAGGGACGCTCCCCAGAAACCCATTTTCTCTACGCAAAATGCCCCCATATGCAAATGTAATATCATTTGAAAGCAGGGCACGCTGGGATTGGTCCCAGAAACCACTGGGGGGTCACTCATGGGATGGAGCAGGGCTGTTCAGAGGTGACCTGCATGGGCTTCTGTGTGAGCCTGGCACTGCCACTGGCTTGCTGGGTGAGCCTGGGCCAGTGATATGACCTCCCTGTGCTTCAGTGGCCTGGAGAAGGGGGACAGTAATGGTACCTGCCCCACAGGGATGTTTCCAGGGTCAAATGAGGTAATACATGCAAAATGCAGAACAGTACTGGCATGTGGTGAGTACTCAACAAGTGGTAGCTATTATGTTAACATCACCTGGCTGCCGCCCTGGGGATCTGACTCCCGCTTAAAAAGGCTAACCAGGTGGGGGAGTGAAGTCACCGGGCCACACTCCCACCCCCAGCTTTGTGCCAACACCACTCTGCATCACTGGACGCAATCTACCCTGCCCTCCAGCACAAGCCCCGGCCCTCCACCCAGATGTCTGTTCTCTGCTGACACCAGGCATCAGCTTTGAAGACATCTGCATGGCGCATCTTGGCTCTCTCTGCACAGTCCAGATGTTTGGGCAGCGTGAGGACTTGCCTTTCCGGCCTCCCCCAGGAGTAGGGTGGGGGGCTCAGCATATTGGGGCAAACATCTGTGATTGCAGGGAGCCCAGCCTTCCCCTTCTCTAAAGCAGGCCTCCCGAGCAGGGGCCCTCTGCGTAGGAAGGGGGCTGAAGACAGTCACCCAGCCTCTGTTCCAGAGGATTGCTGGCTGCAGGCTAGCCCTGGCCCTGGCCCTGCTGGGCACTGCAGAACATGAAAGCCAGCTGACCTTACTGGGAGGAAGGCCAGGGGGACACTCAGGGCTGGTGGGAGCAGGGAAGGACATGGGGATCTCTGCAGACCTGAAGCCTGGGGTTGGGCAGTGGGGAGTCCTGGGTTCTAGTCCTGGCTGGCCTAGGCAACTGCTGTGTGACTTTGGACGGGCCACTCTCCCTCTCTCAGCCTCAGTCCCTGAATTGGAACAGTAAGGGGGTTGGACTAGATCAGGTTACAAAGTGTATCCAGCGTCAGAACCCCTAGAGAGTCTGTTATTTCCCAGTCCCCCACCTCAGTTGCCATCATCACAGAGATTCTGATTTACCAAGTCTGGGGTGGGAACTGAACCTGAGAATTTTTCACAGAGGCCCCTAAGGTGTGCTTCAAGAGGCAGGAGACACTGGCCCAAATGATGTGTAAGAATCTGTTGACCTTCTCGTGGCCTCTGTGTGACGTCCCCTGGCCCTGCTTCTCACAGTCACTCCGGAAGGCTGACGTCAGCCTCCTCTGGCCTTCAGACAAGCCCAGGAGTGAGCTGAGAGCTTCGGACACAGTTAGGTCAGGTGGTGTCAGCAGGACGTGTGCATGTGAGGGGAGGCACGTGTGTCCGAGTGGCCCTGCGTGTATGGCAGCTAAGGGGCGTGTGCTTCTCTGCATGGGTGGGGAGTGTGAGTGCCTCTGTCTAGAAGTGTGTCTCCTAAAAATGGACAGGTGCTGACATGGCCTGGGAAGTACCTCTTGCCTGTCCTGCCCTCCTGGTGAAGGAGTGGATGCTCATACCCCTCCCGGAGCTGCAGAACCGGGCTCCGGCTGGGAACATACTGCAGTGAGTGGCTGGGAAGGGGGCCGGGGCTGTGCCAGGGCTGGGCCAAGTGAGGGAGAGGGGGACAGCCAAGCCCAGCCACTCAGCTCACCCCTCACTGAGGCCTTGACAAAGCTGAGGCCTGGCAGGAGGCAGCGGGTCCACGGAGGTGCCCCTCCCACAGGACTTCCAGAACGTCTGGGCGGCCTTGAGCCTGGGCAGAAGCCCCAGGACCCTTCAATTCTGCCTATTTCCACTCAGCCCAGGCTTGGAGCCTAAGAGACCCAGTGAACGGGGACAAGAGGGGACAGCCTGGAGCTGAGAACTGGAAGCTCTTCCCTGATCACCCAACTCCATCACGCTTCTGCCCACTTCCCCCACTAGAGCCTGCCGTACTGGCTCAGAGCTCCGGCTTCTCTGGGCTGCTTGTCCCAGGCCCTGGTTCACCAGAAGAGGAGCTTCCGGGACAGGAGTGGGCAGAGCAAAGTGTGATGAGGGCTCAGCTGGTTCCTGTCCCCAAGGCGGAGGCCAAGGCAGCCCCAGTGGCTCTGTGGTCTTCTCAGCCATGGAAACTGCCCACCACAGATGGGGCTGCCTTTAGCCATTTTGGGTGGGCCTATTTCCCTTTTTTTCCCTAAAATGAGTGTCTCATCCAGCTACAGATAAACACACACATCCCTTTGCTGGGAGGGCCAAGCCCAGGATCTCCTGCTTTTTAAGCCCCCATCTCAGCCCCTGGCTGCCTCCTGCTAGGGGTGTCAGGAAGCCCCAGCCTGCCAAGGCTCTGAATCAGGAGGCCAGCTCTCTGCTCCCTGCATAGCCTTGGCCTTTCTCGGGGGCCCTGGGCCAAACATGGGCCCAGTTCAATGGTAGGCAGATCCCAAGATCCTCCATGGAGATTAAGCCAATGAGAAAAACAATTACAATTAGGATCTTATCAAATGTTTACTGTGTGCCCAGCACTCTTGGAAGCACTTTACATGCAATGACTAATTTGATCTTCACCAGGGCCCTATGAGGTAGGGACTATTCTTGTTCCTATTTCACAGGAAGCAACTAGCCCAAGGTCACACAGGGAGTGAGCAGCAGAGACAGGATGCAGAGGTTGCACATATGTGCTGCACAGCTGACTCAGGTTCCTTCCCAACACCTTTCAATGACTGAGCACTAACAGTGCACCAGGCTCTGTGCTGGGAGTTTCCCGTGCATTCGCTGATTTCACAGAGGTCCTGCCTCTTTAAGAACCAGGACTAGAGGAAGGGGAAGCAGGAAAGGACCAAATGAGTAGCTTGGGAAAAGAGCCACAGAAAGAGGGAAGCTCAGGGCTTGGCAGCAACGGGAAAACTTTTTCTATATAGGCCAGATACTAAAATGTTAGGCAGTCTCTGCGATGACTACGCAACTCTGCTCTTGAAGCACAAAGCAGCAATAGACAACATGCAAATGAATGAATATGACTGC
This sequence comes from Macaca mulatta, assembly GCF_049350105.2. Classification (NCBI taxonomy): domain Eukaryota; kingdom Metazoa; phylum Chordata; class Mammalia; order Primates; family Cercopithecidae; genus Macaca; species Macaca mulatta. Next base: position 79,904,491 of record NC_133414.1, read on the forward strand.
GTTCCAATGAAACAGTATTTATGGACACTGAAACTTGAATTTCATATAATTTGCATATGCCACAGAATATTCTTCTTTTGATTTTTTCCAACCATTTAAAAATGTAAAAAGAATTCTTAGCTTGTGGACTGTACAAAAACAACAGGTGGGCTGGATTTGGCCCTTGGGTAGTAACCTGCCAATTCCTGAATAGGTTCAGCTCATGAGTTCTGTGCTTTGTGAGTGCACTGGTTCCTACAGTGCTTCAGCCAAGATCTAGCTCCCGTCTTGGGATGCCAATCCTAGAGTTCTGGAGAAGAGTCCAACAACGGTTAGTCTTGATCCTGAGCCGGGATCCGGATCTAAGTCGGAAACTCCGTTAGGGGTTTGAGTTCTTGGCACCACCATTTCCTGGCTGATCTTGAGCAAGTTTCTTAAACTCCCTGAACTAGTCAGGATTCCCTTCAAGAATCCTGCAAGAGGCTGGGCACAGTGGCTCACACCTGCAATCCCAGCACTTTGGGAGGCCAAGGTAGGTGACCACCTGAGGTCAGGAGTTGGAGACCAGCCTGGCCAACATGGCGAAACCCCACCTCTACTAAAATTACAAAAATTAGCCATGTGTGGTTAATGTAATCCCAGCTATTTGGGAGGCTGAGGAAGGAGAATTGCTTGAGCCTGGGAGATGGGGGTTGCAGTCAGCTAAGGTTGCAGTAAGCTGAGATTGCGCCATGGCACTCCAGCTTGGGTGATAAAGTGAGACTCCGTCAAAAAAAAAAAAAAAAAAAAAAATCCTGCAAGAGAGAGAACTTCAACTCAGTTGCTTAAGCTAAGAAGGAAAGCTACTGGCTCGTGTAATTGAAAAGTCCAGGAGCATATCTAGTACCTTCACCGGTAAATCCAGGTGCTCAGGTGACATTGTTTGGAGTCTATCTCTTCAGCTCTTGGTTCCATGTCTCTAGGTTGGCTTCTTGCTCGGTTTCAGTTATCCTAAGGGGTGGCAGAAGTGGCTACCAGCAGCTGAAGGTTCACATTCCATCTGCTTAGCAATCCCAGTTGAAAGCTAACACCACTTCCCCAAACTCTTGGCAAATTTCCAGAAGGTGATCACAGGCTCTGTTGGCCCGGTTTGAGTCATGAAACTCCTACTGAACCAAGCACCATGTCCAAGGAAAATGGAATGTCTGGTTTGCCCCTGGAGCCAAGGAGTGGGGGCAGCCCCCAGTGACTCGGTATACATTGTGAGTAGAAGAGTGGCTCCCAATGGAAAATTGAGAAGCTGTAACCAGGGGTAGGGAGAATGGAGGCTGAACAGACAGACCAGCAGCTGCTCGCCTTAGACTCTGGGGCTCAGTGTCCTTTTCTGTAAAGGGGGGATAATGACACTACCTCAAAGTCAGCGTGACAATGGGTAGCAAGGACATCTGACATTCACAACACAGCTGCTCCTTAAGAGAAAGCCCTACAGAGCTGAGGGTGATGGTACATAACTGTAGTATTGGGAGGCCAAGGCAGGAAGATTGCTTGAGCCCAGGAGTTCAAGGCTGCAGTGAGCTAGTATTACACCACTGCACTTCAGCCTAGGTGGCAGAGCAAGACCTTGTGTCTAAAAAAAAAGAAAGCCCTGTGGAATATAAAATGGCACAGCCACTTTGGAAAACAGGATGGAGGTTCCTTAAAAAAATTAAACATCGAATTACCATATGGTCCAGCCATGCTACTTCTGAATCTGTAGAAGTAAAAGAATTGGAAGCGGGGACTCAAACAGATCTGTGTACACCCATGTTCATAGCAGCATTACTCACAGCAGCCAAAAGGTGGAAGGAACCCAACCACCCAACAAACATAAACAGATAAACAAAACGTGGTCTATCCATACAATGGAATTCTATCCAGCCTTAAAAAGGTAGGAAATTCTGACACATGCTAAAACATGGATGAACCTGGAGGACATTATGCTAAGTGGAATAAGCCAGCCACAAATAGAAAAATACTGTATGATTCCTTTTATATGAGGTAACTAGAGTAGCCAAATTCACAGAGAGAGAAAGCAGAATGGTGGTTGCCAGGGGCTGGAGGGGAAGGAGGAATGGGGGCATTAATGTTTAATGGGTTCAGGGTTTCAGTTTCGCAAGTTGGAAAAGTTCTGGAGATAGATGGTAGCAATGGCTATACAACAATGTAAATGTGCTTAATGCCACTAAACTGTATACCTAAAAATGATTAAAATGTTAAGTTTTAGTCTATGTATATTTTATCATTATTTAATAAATGTTTTAAAAAGAAGCAAAGAAAGCCCCACAGAAGACATGCGCAACTCAAAACTTTCCTTTCAGAAGCCATGGCTGCCCTGAAGCCCTCAAATCATGCCAAGGGAACAGCTGGGTTTTGCTTTCCTTCCCCTCTGCCTTATTTTTCTCCCTTCTCACTCTTGCTGCTGGGGGTTGCACCCCACAATAAAACATTAGCACATAAATTTGACCACAGGCCGTGTTTCCAGGGGAACCTGGGATAAGGTACTTACCTTTGCAAAGCCAGCACAAATAAGTGCTAGGGAATATTTGTTGGATGGATGGATGGATGGATGGATGGATGGATGGATGGATGGACGGATGGATAGAGGGATGGGTGGATGGATGGATGGAGGGATGGGCTTTGCTAGTAGAATACAGTAAGGAACTCTCTCTTGATTAGAGAAGCAAATGTAGATACCCACATATTCAAGCTCAAAACACTGGTCCACACAGTCAGGAAAACACTGTCCCACATAGGCTGTTCCACTCTCTCACATACCAGAAACTCCCATCAGGCACTCCCCTGACCTGTGTGTAGCTCTGTCTCTTCCAGATCAAGCCGCCTGTGAATGTACCAAGACTGTGTTCGTAGAGGTGGAAAAGAGATTGCTGACGAATGGAAGACAACTCTGCAGTGGATAGAAACCCTCCTGAAAAATGACATCAAACCGAACGCACGTGCTTTGTGCACCAAATGCTGCCCTAAGCACAGTGTGGGTAAACTCTCCTAGTCCTCACAGCACCCCTATTACAAATGAGGAGACTGAGACAGAGGTGAAGTTGCCTCCTCAAAGTCACCCAGCCAGTAAGAGGCTGAGACACGATTTGAACTCATGGCCATCTGCTCCAACAGGGTGCTCCCACCACCATTCTTGTAGATGGTGGAGGCAATTTTGTTCTTTGTCAGCCTGATCTAGTGATCCTGGTTATCCAACCATCCCAGCCAGGGCAGCCTTTGAGTAAGCCGGGCTTCCCCCTCCTAGGTGGCCTTCCCAAATCCCTGTAACATTTGGCTTGACAGAGGAGATCCACCCCAATCATCTACTCAGGAGAGAGACCTGAACGACTCCTTTCTCTCTGCTTGGCTCTATAGGAAGGGGAAGGATGGAGGAGAGGCTCCAGTCTGGATGGAGATTTCTGAGCCCCTCCTGCAAAGGCTTCTCTGTTCTCTGAATGGAAGGCCTCTGGGGACTTTTCCTCAGGTGGAGGGAAGTGGAGAAGATGGGGCAAGGAGTGAGGAAGAGAGGCCAAGAGCAACAGGTGGCTTCACCCCTTCCCTGTCAGGCCTGATGTGAGGAGACCCGAGAGGACTTTGCCCCCACATACACTTGGCTGGCTCCTTCCTGTCATTCAGGTGACAATTCAAATGTCACCTCCCCCAGGAAGCCTTCCTTTATCACAGTCTAAAGCAACCCCTCACGCCATCCTGCCCAGGACCATCAGTCATTGTCTACGTGGCACTTAATGCTCTTGTAGGCTGGCTTCCTATTTGTTTGCCTGTTTCTGGTCTGCCTCCTGGAACTATAACGCATGTGCCATGAGACAAGGGACTCCAGGCTCAGCTGTGTCCAGCACCTCCACAGTGCCCAGCACACTATGAGTGCTTGGGAAATATTTGTGAAATGAATGACTGGGAATGTCAACAAGCACTTGCTAAATCTCAGGCAGAAGAAACCAACCATAAAACAATCTTCTAAATGTAATAAATGATACAAAGGGGGAAGATCAGATAAGTGTGTTTTGTTTGCTGTTTCTAGTTGAAGCTGAGTTTTTTTTCTACTTTGCATAAACTCAGGAAATGGACACGAGAGACCTGCTTCTGACCAGGTAGATCAGAAACAGACTGGATCGTGCAGTTGAACAGGCTGTGCCACCCATGCTGCAGTCTTGAGGAAGGGCACTCCCTGGAGGTGTGCAGTGCACAACCCGTGCTCTGGAGTGGGCAGCCCTGGTAACTGTGTGTGAAAGAGAAAGACAATAGGAAGGGAAAGAAAGAGACATTTTGGTTTATAGGAGGAAGGATTAGAACAGACCTAAGTAATCATCTACTTTAACTGCTCCTCATTTTTTTCCAAATTAAAAAATTACAGTAGGCCGGGTGTGGGCTCACGCCTGTAATCCCAGCACTTTGGGAGGCCAAGGCGGATGGATCACAAGGTCAAGAGATCAAGACCATCCTGGCCAACATGGTGAAACCCTGTCTCTACTAAAAATACAAAAATTAGCTGGGTGTGGTGGCATGTGCCTGTAGTTCCAGCTACTTGGGAGGCTGAGCCAGGAGAATTGCTTGAACCCGGGAGGCGGAGGTTGCAGTGAGTTGAGATCGTGCCGCTACACTCCAGCCCGGACGACAGATCGAGACTCCGTCTCAAAAAAAAAAAAAAAGTAAAATGCATATAATCAAATTTACCAATTTAACTACTTTAGATGTACAGTTCAGTGGTATTGAATACATTCATAATGTTGTGCATCCATCATCACTATCTCCACAATTCTTTGCATCTTGCAAAACTGAAACTCTGTACCCACTAAACAAAAACTCCCCCAGTTACCACCATTCTACCTTCGGTCTCTCTGAATTTGACTATTCTAGTTACCCACAAGTGAAATCATATAGTATTTGTCTCTCTGGGACTGGTTTACTTCATTTGGCATCATGTCCTCCAGGTTCCTCCGTGTTGTAGCATGTGTCAGAATTTCATTCCTTGTCAAGGCCGAGTAATATCCCACTGTATGTATTCTCCCTCCCATTTTACAGGTGAGGAAAATGAGACCCCAAGACGTGAAACGACTTCACAGAGCAAAAAAGAAACAAAGCCAGCCAGAGCTCCACAAAGTGCAAATAACATCAACATCGTCGTGTCTCTGACTAGTTTGTCACCTTGCAGTGTTAAAGAAGACCTTTCACTCCATGTGTTTCCAGGACCCTGGTCCAAAGTTGTGGTGGAAAACTTACAGTTCTCAAAGGCAGCAGCCAGGTCTCCAACTGAGCAAACTTCAAAAGGTGAGAGACAGTACCTGTCTCATTCACCACTGAAGCCTCTGCCCCTGCCCAAGCTCAAGGGTGGCGTGCAGTAAGTACTCAGATAATGACAGCCAACCTTTCCTCAGCCCTTCCTACCTGACAAGTGATGTTTTAAGCACGTCGCAACTTTACATCCAGTATTAACTCACTGAATCCTCTCAGCGCCCTTATGAAGCAGGTTTTAGTGACATCCCTGTGGGGAAACTGAGGCACAGAGTGGTTAAGTAGCTCACGTATGCAGTAATGAATAAACAAGTCAACAAATGAACCTGTTATGTTGTCACTGAGACCTTCCAAAATATCCCCACCAGGACCTCAGAGTCTCGTCCCTCCCATGGCTGAAAGCTGCCTAGCACTGTGACAGCAGCACATCCCTCCGAGGGAACAAGCGTTCCTCCTCCTCTCCCTGCAGGAATCAGCCTAGCTCATAGTTTGGGGAGGAGCCTTGATACAGTCTCAAGATGAGACGGGTCTGGAAGGGCCAACACCGGGAGCGCAGCAGGCCTGCGGAGGAAGTGTACTTTGTTTGCTATTCTGAAGGCGCTAAGTGGGAAGATGGCAGGGCCCTGTCCACACACTCACACACACACTGTGTCTCAGCTGACAGGAAGAGGAAATGCCTTGCATTTTCCAGCCCCTTGTCCCCAGGCCAAACCTAAATGCCAGCCCTAAAAATACAGCCTGGAAGCAGAGCTATGATAACAGCTCTCTCCTGGCTCTGTCACCGCTCCCCTTCCCTTACCCCCTCAGGTTTATTTTCGAATGAGGACGCTGCATAGAAGGAACCTGATGCTGGTGAAACTTGAGTGCTTTCCTTTCATGTCTCCTTCCATTCAGGTTTCTGAAGGGGAAGAGAAGGAAAGGAGGGAAGGACGGCTGCCTTTGTCCAGGAGGAAAGCAAAGGGGATGGGGTGGACAGTAGTACAAACAGGCCCTGGTTGGCAATGAGAATTTGTCAAGCTGAGCACCATGCCAGGCACAGTGTGGAGAGCTGGAGTCAAATATACCATCCCTGTCCCCAGGGCACTTTCATGCTCAACAGGGCTTGCACCAAAACACTGGAAAGAAGGGCACAATGCCCAGGGCAAACATCGGGGTCCTCCAACCAGTTATAAAAGGTCACCCCTGCCAGGGCCAATAAAAGCCAAGGAGGAGTAAATGCTTGAAAACTTTCCTGCTACCCATGACTGGAAACAAGGCAAGGATATATCCACTTTTGCCATTCCTACTTAACATTGCACTGGGGTTGTAGCCAGTGTAATAAGGCAAGAAAAAGAAATTTAAAACACCCAGATTGGAAGGGAAGAAGTAAACTCTTTATTTACAGACAACATGAGTGTCTACATAGAAAATCCTGTAGGCACCTGTAATCCCAGCTACTTGGAGACTGAGGCAGGAGGCGGAGGTTGCAGTGAGCTGAGACTGCACCACTGCACTCCAGCCTGGGCGACAAGAATGACACTTTGTCTCAAAGAAAAAAAAAAAAAAAGAAAATCATATAAAATTTACAAAAAAGGTACTAGAATTAATAAGTGAGTAGGAAGGTTATAGAATTTAAGATCAATATACAAAAATCAATTGTATTTTGAATATACTAGCAACCAAGAATTAGAAATTGAAATTTAAAATACTACCATAGGCCAGGCCTGTAGTCCCAGAACTTTGGGAGGCCGATGTGGGTGGATCACCTGAGGTCAGGAGTTCAAGACTAACCTGGCCAACTTGGTGAAACCCCGTCTCTATTAAAAATACAAAAAGTTAGCCAGGCATGGTGATGGGCACCTGTAATCCCAGCTACTTGGGAGGCTGAGGGAGGAGAATTTCTCGAACCCGGGAGGTGGAGGTTCTAGTGAGCCGAGATGGCACCACTGCACTACAGCCTGGGCAACAAGAGCAAAACTCTGTCTCAAATAAAATAAAATAAAATAAAATAAAACAAAACAAAGTAAAGTAAAATAAAACAAAATAAAATAAAATACTACCATTTACAATAGAATGAAAAAGTATGAAATACTTAGGGATAAATCTGCAAAAGATGTGTAAGACCTTACACTGAGAACTACAAAGCATTGCTGAGTGAAATTAAAAAGCTAAATAAATTGAGAGATATACTGTGTTCTTGGATTGGAAGACAATATTATAAGACAATATTTCCACCGAATTGATATATAGAATCAATAAAATCCCCATTAAAATCCCAGTAGGATTTTTGGTAGAAATTGACCAACTGATTCCAAAGTTATATGGAAATACAAAGGATCTAGAACAGCCAAAACAACTTTGAAAAAGAACAATATTGAAAGACTCTAGGTGATTGGATGACTTATTAAAAGCTATAGTAATCAAGACAATAGGGTATTGGTATGAAGACAGACAATACATCAACAGTGGACATTTAGTCTGGAACTAGAGATAGCGGTCATTCTTACAGAATCAGAAGGCAGCCCAGGTACACAGTCCAATCGCCAGGTAAGCACCAGTGGACAGGTCCATCTCAGTAAAGGCTATGGCCAAACATCCGCCCACAGAGAAGGAGACCTGTATCTGGGAGAAAGTAATAGTCTAAAAGTAGATTAACTTATATGTGGTCAACTGATTTTTGACAGAGGTGCCAGGCAATGCGTGAAAGATAATCTTTTCAACAAATGGTGCTGGAGCAATTAGACAATTAGATACCCACATGCAAAAAATAAATAAATAAATAAGAACTTGAATTCATCAAGAACTTGGATTCATAACTTGCGCCATATATAAAAGTTAGCTAAAAAGAATGTAGACCTAAACGTAAGAGCTAAATTTACAAAACTTTTAGAAGAAAACATAGGATGAACCCTAGTGACTTGGATTTGGAAAAGGTTTTATAAATATAATGCAAAAAGCACAAACTATTAAAATAAATAAATACATTGGGCTTCACAATTTTAAAAGTTTGCTCTTCAAAAAGATATGCTTATGAAAATGAAATGGCAAACCACACACTGGGAAAAATATTTGCAATAAATTTATCCAGCAAAGGCCTTATGTCTAGACTATATAAATAACTATTACAACTCAATCAAACAGCAAACAACCCCATTTTAAATTATTTATTTATTAATTTTAATTTTTGGTTTTTTTTGAGATGAAGTCTCGCTCTGTCACCCAAGCTGGAGTGCAATGGTGTGATCTCGGCTCACCGCAACCTCCACCTCCCAGGTTCAAGTTGTTCTCCTGCCTCTGCCTCCCGGGTAGCTGGGATTACAGGCACCCGCCATCATGCCCAGCTAATTTTTGTATTTTTGTAGAGACAGGGTTTCACCATGATGGCCAGGCTGGTTTTGAACTCCTGACCTCAGGTGATCTGCCTGCCTCGGCCTCTCAAAAGTGCTGGGATTACAGTTGTGAGCCACTGCACCCAGCCAAACCCAATTTTTTCAGTGGGCAAAATATTTGAACTGACATTTCACCAAAGAAGGTATGTGGATAACAAATAAGCACGTGAAAAGATGCTCAATACCATTAGTCATTAGGAAAACGCAAATTAAACACCCACTAGAGTGTCTAAAAACAGCTTAAAGAGACTAACTCTAGTGAGTGTTGGCCAGCATATGGAGCAACTGGAACTCACACATGCTGCTGCGGAGAATGTAAGATGACATTCCATTACAGAAAACAGTTTGTAACAACTTCTTTCCACCCAAGAGAAATGAAAGCATTTGCCCATGTGTGCATGAATGCTCATAGCAGCTTTCTTTGTAATAACCAAAAACTGGGAACAACTCAAACGTCCATCAGCAGATGAATGGAAATACAAATTGTGGCCCTTCCACACAATGGAATACCACTCAGTGATAAAAAGCCATGAACTGCTGACACACATGATAATGTGGATGGCCACCAAAATAATTAGGCAGAATAAAAGAAATTGGACCCAAGAAAGTATACACTGTATGCAGCCATTAATAGAACATTCTAGAAAAATTTGAATTCATCTATAGTGACAGAAAGCAGATCAACTTTTGAGGGTGATAAGGATGTTCACTATCTTGATTGTGGTGATCATTTCACAATGTATACATATGTCAACTTTTTTATTAAGTTGAACACTTTAAATGTATGCAATTTATGCTCTATCAGTTATATCTCGATAAAGCTATTTTTAAAGTGTTTTTTAAAAAAAGATAAGGGCGAGGTGCAGTGGTTCATGCCTGTAATCCCGGCAATTTGAGAGACCCAGGTGGGAAGATTGCTTGAGTCCAGGAGTTCGAGATCAGCCTGGGCAACATGGTGAAGCCCCATTTCTATGAAAAAGTACAAAAATCAGCAGGTGTGGAAGTGTGTATCTGTGGTCCCAGCTATTCAGGTGGCTGAGGTGGGAGGATTGATTGAGCCTGGAAGGTCGAGGCTGCAGTGAGCCGTGATTGTGCCACTGTACTCCATCCTGGGCGACAAACAAGACCCTGTCTCCAAGTAAATAAAATAAAAGGAAGAATAGGCCTAGGCAAGGATTCTAAACTAATTTTTTGGTTATGGTCCTTTGAGAATCTGATGGAAAACCACATAAAATTGGACACACACAAATCCCACACAATTCCAGGTGGATTTGTGGACCCTCAGTGGCCTGCAGTGCCCACCCTCAAGCCCCAGGTTTCACGCCCCTGGTCTACGGTATCATCAATGACCACACGTGTTCATATGTTGACTCTCCACCCGAAAACAATGCTGGGCCCCTTCCCCTCAGTATAGCTCACCCTCCCCTGGGCTAAGAACATGCATTTATGACAAAGTTGATAGATATTACAGTAAGACACTGCACCCTGAGAGAGAGCCGCAGGGTGGGCCCACCATGGAGTCAAGCCCAGAGGGCTGGCTGTTGGTGCACTACGTGCTGACCCCTGAACTACGGGCCCATCGCATCATGAAAGCTCAGAGCAGCCATCCTGGGGGAGCTGGAGGAAACAGACATGTTCTGCTTTCTCGGTCTTCCTCTTCTGCCTTGGTCTCCCAGACACGGGCCTCCTTCACTGTGGGCAGAGGTTTGGCCATAGCCTTTAGTGAGCCGGACCTACCTTCTGGTGCTTACCTGGTGACCGGACTCTGAATGCAGTCTGATCCCTGACTTTGTAAGAACGCCCGATGGCCCTAGCCCCAGACTGAATTCTAACTCTCATCACCACTGATCCTAACACTGACCCCGCATTGACTCAAGTGCGTTATAAACCACAAGGGAGTCCAGACCAGGAACTGTGGGTGCTCAGAGCAGCTGAGCCTTCTCGGAGACACAGAACAAAAGCTGTGTTTTCAATCCTGTTGCCGCGAAGCCTGAGCCAGCGCAGGAGGATCGGTGTTGACGGTGATGATAACGAGAAGGAAAGGGTGAAAGGGGCAGAAAGAGCCTCAGTGCGATTTGGCTGCGTGAGCAAATCCGTCCCACGCTTCAGAGTCTCAACCTGTGATCCTTCGTCTAAACTGGATTTTGGTTCTGCAGACTCTGAAATAGGAAGACAAAGAAGAGACACAGAACAGCCCTCCCTTCCCTCCCCTGATTTCCTCCATTCTACCTGAGTCCCGGGGGGAAATGCTCAAACCTCCCAGTAGAGGGCGTCCTGTGCCTTCTAACTCGGCACAGTGGCGGTTTCCTGGGTGCCAGGACCGGAGTCCTCGGCTCCCGGGTAACCAGCCAGGCTGACAGGCAGAAGGAGGGAGTTTCTGGCCAAACCGCTCCTGGGACTCCCCTCCTGGTCCTTCCTGAGTGGTCACCTGTCTGTGCCTTGGGGTGGATGGTGTCAGTGGGTTCAGATATGCCTTTGGCTGGGACCGTGCAGGGCGGATGCTCTCCCTCCATCCCCTCAAAGTTCCCCAGTGGTTAGTGGGCACCCACCCACGAAAACACTGTAGGGCTCTGATTGCCGCAGCCTGCCCCATGCCTAAGGAACTAGCTTCCTACCGTCCAACAGGGTCTAATCTGAGAATCCCGGACCACGTAAAAACACACACCTGTTGGGGTGAGGGATGGTGCCAGCTCAGTGGCTCTCCTATCTGCCCCTCACAGTCACCTGAAAAGCTCTGTAAACACACCAGTACCTGGCTGGCTCCCCACCAATAAGCAGAGACTCTGGGGGTAGGGCCCAGGAAAAGTATTTTTCTCAGGTCCCAGGGCTGAGAACCAAGGGACAGAGGCCCTGCCAGATGCCTCAGGCTTGTGCTTCAAGTGTGGCCCCAGGACACAGCGTCACCTGGGAGCTTTTTAGAAATGCAGGGTCTTGGGCCCCACCTCAGGCCTCCTGACCTGGGAGCTGCAGCTTCACAAGATCCCCAGGTGATTCACGGCACATAAAAGTCTGGGAAGTGCTGACTCCTGACACTGAGGTTGATTTTGTGATTGGGCTGCGGGAAGCAGACCAAAAATAGTTGCCACGTGGCATGCGAACAAGTGTTAGCAGAACAGAGAGAGCTGTAGGACATTTAAAAATGGGAGCCCTCTGAGTGGCGGAGTATTCAGAAGGCTTCTTGGTGGAGGCAGAATTTCAGCAGCCTTGAAGTTAGGTCAATGAAGAGGGTGAGGAGGTATTTCAGGAGGGTTCATGGCTCAGTGAGGGCCCCGGGAAGGAAAGCACATGGCGTGTCGGGGCCTAGCAAAGAGGCAGCCTGGGGAAGAAGGACCTCCTTAGAGGGCAGGCCGAAGTCCACCTGGACAGGGAGCTTGGAGCCAACCAAGAGGAGCCGTGACTGTTGGGCAGAGGAGTTAAGAGTTTTTCTGTAGGCAAAGGGGAGCCATTGAAGATTCTTGAGCAGCAAAATAGCCTGTAAACAAGAGCTATGAAAAATGTACCAGGAAAAAAATGGGAGGAGAGATGGAACAGAATGGTCTGCTTTCCCCATAATCCCAGACAGGGTGATTAATAAAGAAAACAAGAAAAGGAATAGCTACGTTTTTCTGGTGCTTACTATATTCCCAGCATGATTCCAAGTGCTTGTTTTGGTTACGAGTAGAGTTGATGTTCAGCTGGTGCACCCCGGCAAGCTTCTGGGTGGCATCTTAACTGAGGGGTCAGAGTCTCCAAAGCCCCTAGTGTGAAACATGTTGAATGTCATCCCTGGTTAAATCTAGGCCTCTGTCCAACAGACCACGTGCAACCCCCAGCACAGTCGAGTAGCACAACCACAAGGAGCCTTGATTTCTCCCGTGTTAAATGGAGTTAACAGTAACTGCACCCCACGGAGTTTCAGTGAAGATTAAAGAAGGCCATTTATGTAACACGCTTAGCAAAATGTCTGGCACAAAATGAGTGAATAAATGGAGCTATTGTCACTCGGCAGAGCCTTGTGTGAGGAGGGAGTGATGCTGGAGACTGGAGGCTGAGTGTCTCAACTGTGCCCACTTCAGACTTCTGGACCGCCCGATTCCCTGGCAGGCGGTGGGAAAGGGCTCCATTCCCAAACCCCATCCCATCCTCTTAGCTATGGCCGAGTAGACACAGCCCCTGGAAGACAGCATGCTGCTTCAGGATGAAGCCTTCTCACATCTTTCAGCTTGAACCTCCTTCCTTTGGGCTGACTCCCATTTGCCCATGAATACCTAGTTCAGTGAACAAAACAGAAACTGAGTCCAGGGCACAGTCCCTGAGCGCTGAGGCTGGATTGGAAGCCCCTACCAACACCCCGTGGCCATTGTCCCCAGCACTGCCATCACTGACATCTTTGGTGTCCTGGCTGCCTCCCCACCATGCTGTGTAAGGACTCACTGGGTCCTGGAATTCCCAGGCTCAGCGCTGTGGCCTGAAGGCTTGGCCCAGCAATTGGCAGGGTGCAGGCAAGCAATAATGTTGAGTGAATGAATGCAAGAGCATTCTCTCCCACAGTTCCCGCATCTGGGGTAAGGCAGTGTGACTTCATGGTTGAGAACTGTCAGACAACCTGGATTTAAATCCTGGATCTCCTATTTACTAGCTGTGTGATTTGGAGCAAGCTACTCAACCTCTCTGTGCCTCCATCTCTGCGTCTATAAAATGGACTAATAGAGTTGTGAGGAATTAATTAATTAATATGCATAAAGCACTCAGCACAGGGTCTGGCAGTGGTAATCTCTCAATAAATCATACCTGGAATTATCATTATGGCGACTATTATTAACCCTTAGCTCCCTGGGCTTGCAAACAAGCCTGGTTCTTCAGAATAGAGACATCTAAGGTGCAGGAGCCCCCACCACCCTATCCTTGGCAGGCGGGAAAGGATTTCAGGACAGGCGGTGACTTGGCCTGCAGGCTGGAAAGGTGGGCTGGGAGGATTCCTCCAGCGGCTTCCTCTCTGCACCCCTCTAACCCAAACTTCCTCTGGGAGTGGATCGAGCTGCAAGGTGACTTCCTTTGCCTGTAATCCTAAATCCCTCACTTCATTGCATCTGGGACAGAGCCCCAGACCCTATGACCCCCACCTCGTTTCCAAAAAGATTAGACCAAGCAGGTCCCCCCACACTTTCCCTTCTTCCCCAACCTCTCCCACCAAGTCATAGGTCAGCATCCCCCAAAATGTGCTCTTCAAGACACAAGTCCTGAGGGGAGCTCCCCAGTCAGGTGCTTCATGTCACAGTTTGACGCTGCAGCCCTAGTGCTTCCTAATGCACATTTGCTACTAAAGGCCCTGGCAAGTCCTGCAGCATACAAAACTGTTTCTCTCTTGTATCAGCGTCCTAGGGCTACCATAACATATTACCACAAAAGTGGTGTCCTAAAAACAACAGAAATTTATCTCTCACCATTCTGGAGGCCAGAGGTCTGAAATCAAGGAATAAGTAGGACTGTCCTTCCTCAAAAGGCCCTAGGAGAGAATCCTCTCCTCTCTCTTCCAGCTCCTGATGGCTCCAGGCATCTTTTGGTTTGGGTCTGCATGACTCCAGTCTCTGCCTCACTCCTAATATGCCCTTTACCCTGCGTGTCTCCCTCACCTTTTACTCATCACTGGATTGGAGCCCACCCTAAATCCAGGGGAATCTCATCGTGAGATCCTCGATTACATCTGTGAGTACACTCTTTCCAAATAAGGTCACTTTCACAAGTTCCTGGGGTAAAGACATGGACATATCTTTTGGGGTGCACCATTCAACTCACGACACCTCTGTTCAAGCTAGAGTTTTCCAGAGTTTGGTTATGGAATTGTCTCTGCCTTTTTAATAAATGTTTATTAATTTATAAGACATGGCCAGGCACAGTGGCTCACACCTGTAATGCTAGCACTTTGGGAGGCTGAGGCGGGCAGATCACAAGGTCAGGAGATTGAGACCATCCTGGCCAACATGGTGAAACCCCGTCTCTACTAAAAATACAAAAAAAAATTAGCCAGGCACGATGGCAGGCGCCTGTAATCCCAGCTACTCGGGAGGCTGAGGCAGGAGAATCGCTTGAACCCAGGCGACAGAGGTTGCAGTGAGCCGAGATCACACCACTGCACTCCAGAGCCTGGGCGACAGAATGAGACTCCATCTCAAAAAAAAAGAAAAGAAGAAAATTTATAAGACACAGTTTGGGAAGCACTTGTCACACATCTGGAAGCATTGGAAGCTACGACCTGGATTGTCCTATCTAGTTACTGCTCCTTGTCTAACATCACCCAGGGAGTCACTGGCAGAGTTCAGGCTGGGACTCTGAAGTCCTGACAACCAGAACACTGCCCCTACCGCCATGCTAATTCCTGAAAGGTCACAGCACTCCTGGGCCCCAGACAAGCTGCCCGTGGCCCATTTGACCCGACAATCCCAAGACCCACCGACAAAGGTCCTCTCTGAGGAGGACGCCAGCCAGGGTCATCCACACACCAGGACAGCTGCCAGCTGAGCATCAGGGAGACCTGGGAAATAAATGATGAGATGGGCTGGGGGCCTGGCTCCCGCGGCCGGAGATTGATGCGGCCACAGCCAAAGCGACATAATGGGCCTTACGGGCCAGCCGGGCGGGAGATAAAAGGCAAGGGACATAAATAACCCAGGAAAGAAAGGGTGAAAAGCTGGCCTGCAGGAATAAATCCCTGGTCCCTGACAGGCTCAGTGTGGGAGTCAGGGCAGTGTCTGTGGGCAGGGGCAGGCAAGAGGGTGGGGGGGCCGTGTGGTGGGCTGCCAGCCATCCTCTGCTGCCCTCCCAGGGCTCTTGGTCACACTCGCCCCCACACACCACACTCATGGGGGCCGTAGGGGAGGGGAGAAAGCCCAGCCAGGAAGTCACCCTCTCTGCCTCAGTTTCCTCCTTGGTAAAATGAGGTGAGGTGCTAGGTCAGTGTTTCTTGAGAGTGGCTTGAGGACCACCTGCATCAGCATGACCTGGGAAGCTTGTTTAACATATGAATTCCTGGGTCCTCACAGATTTATTAAATTAGAACTTCTGAGGGAGGGTCTAGGACCAGCCCAGCTAACAAGCTTTCCAAGTGGGAGACCTCCTGGAACGGATGAACCCTAATATCCCTGCCATCATATGGATTGGATGGATGGATGGATGGATGGATGGATGGATGGATGGATGGATGGATAAAGAGATGAGTGGACAGAGAGATGGACAGGCAGAGAGATAGACGGGCAGATAGACAAATTGTCAACGTGTGGTTAAATGAATAAATGGATAATAGATGTTTGCTACCATTTATTAACTGTTTCCTATGTGTTAGGCTGAATGCTTTGCTTGTGTATCTACTATAATTCAATTTCTACTCTAATACTCCTAATTCACAGAAGATTAAACTGACTCATAAGTTCCATGACCCACCTAGGGTGAATTCAGGGCCAAAATTCAGCCCAGTCTTGTGCTATCCAGAGCCAGTGCCCCTGACCACCACAGTGTGCTATGCAAGACAGGAGGGACACTGGGGACATTCCCCAGTCAGTGAGCACGACCAGTGTGTTGTCTTTATGACCCTGACATCTCTTAAGGTAGAATCTGACCCCAAGAGTCCCCATTCCATCCCCACTTGGCCCTTACTGTCTCTGTGCCCAGGGTCTGGGTGAAAGCAAGAAGAGCTTCCAATCCTCCCAGCTGGAGGCAGCAGGCACTCGTTTTTCCTGGTGGCTCATGTACTCCTCCTGTTCTTTTCAGGTGTTCCCAAACCTTCCTGCTTCCCCAGTTCTCCAGGGAGCCAGCACTCCTCTAATGTCCCCCACCCCACCCCGGCCTTTAGCTCTCCCCTCTGGTGAGGGCCCCGACTGCCTCCCAAAGACCATGCGGAAGACTGGGCCAAGGGTCCCTGAGAAAGGACTCTTGCTGCATTGAGGGCTGGGGTCAGCGTGGGGGCTGAACCTGGCCTCTGGGCATGATTTTTCAAGAGATTCAAAGAGGAAGGCTCTGCTCAATGGGGCCTGCTGCAGAAGAAAATGGAAACCAGATGTGTGTGCCGGGGGCGAAAATCTACTCAAGACGGGGGCATTAGCACCTCATTCCCACTATTCTCAGCCATGGCTTGGAATCACTGGAGGGGAGAAGGGCAGGGGGCCTCCCAGCTGCCTTTTTCACTCAGAAGAGATGAGAGGGGAAGAGAACCTTCCAGAGCAGTAGAAAACTCCAAGCCCTTTGGGAATTCCGGGCTGAACAGACAGAACAAAACAGGAGTTGTGCTGGTCAGGGCCAAGACACGGAGGCTCAAGGCATGAAATTGCTGAGACAAGATCACATAGCAAGGCCATTTTGGCAAGACGCGGCCAGTCCTTTGTTCTCCCCCTGGAGGTCCGCCATTGGCATTCCTTCCAAGCCAAACTCCCCTCCCAACCCTTGGTGAATATGAAGCTGCTCCTGGGAAGAGCATAATGTTAAGTCATTTCCAGCCATCCCACCGTGACAGCAAATTAGTTGGTCACAGATCTCTAATTTTAAAGTGGGGAATGATCTTCCATAATCTAGCCTAGTGGTTCTCAATCCTGGCTGCATATTCAAACCACCTGGGGTGGGTGGGGAGTGGAATATTAAAAAAGAAAACACGACCAGGCGCGGTGGCTCACGCCTGTAATCCCAGCACTTCAGGAGGCCAAGGCGGGCGGATCACGAGGTCAGGAGATGGCGACCATCCTGGCTAACACGGTGAAACCCCGTCTTTACTAAAAATACAAAAAATTAGCTGGGTGTGGTGGCGGGCACCTGTAGTCCCAGCTACTTGGCAGGCTGAAGCAGGAGAATGGCACGAACCTGGGAGGCGGAGCTTGCAGTGAGCCGAGAACGCGCCACTGCACTCCAGCCCGGGCAACAGAGCGAAACTCTGTCTCAAAAAAACAAAACAAAACAAAAAAGAAAACACACAGGTGTCCCAGTACAAGCAGAGTCCGCTTCAGTTGGTTGGGGTGGGGCCAGACATTATCTTAAAGCGTCCCCAGTGATTCTATGGTGCAGCTCCACCCAGCCTCTCTCAAATTTCCCTTTAGGTTGGCAAATGCCCCTTTAGCCCCGCTACTTACAGCCTCTGGCCTAGCAGCATGGGCAACACCTGGAAGCCTCTTAGAACAGCAGAATCTCAGGCCCCACCCTAGACCTTCCAAATTAGAGTCTGCACCTGAGCAAGACCTCCAGGTGATTCCCGTGCACGTTTAAGTTTGAAAAGTACTGACTTTCCAAGGAAATACTGACCTTTGTTCCCACCTTATCCTGCAGGCCTCTGGACAGAGCAAGCTTCATATTATCTCTCTTCCTTTAGCACCCCAACAATCTCCCCCACCGTCCCGCAAATCCTTTTCAACTGCAGAGGCCACTTGTCTGCTGGTGGGAAGAAGCAGAGCATGTTTGTACCAGGAGCCCTCTGTCTGCCCAGCCCAGGAGGTCCCAGACCTCTCCCTTCAGAGACAGCATGTGAGTGATTTACTGCCACAGAAACTGGGATGGAGGGGCAGGGGTGCCAGGGACAGGGCATGGGCTGGCAGCCAGCCTGACCAAACACTACACAGTGGCCACCACCAGGACCCTCAAGAAGTCACACAGCTTCAAACATGTGTGAACCATACGCAGAGAAGGATGGGCTGTTTTGTTTTCCTCTTTTAACAAGCGAGGCTTGTTCCAGAGACCGGGAGCATATGTTGTCAGGACTGTTCTGGCCCAGGCTGCACCTGCTGATTCTGTTCTCAAGACCCAAACATCCCAGCATGTCCCCACGCTGGTGCTACCCACCCCTGGTTCTGTGCCCTTCCCCACAACCCCATTAGAGTGACCCTGGGCCCATGAACTCCAGGTCATAGGGTCACAATCATAGGGTGAAGCCGGCAGGGCATTTTCTCCTTGCTGAAAGCTCCTCCAACACTGGTCCTGAGACGCCAGGATAAAGCATGGCCATGCAGGAGGTGAGGGCTGGCAGGTGAGGAAGGGCATTTTTAGGGAGGACATTTTTAATGTGTTAGAGATGTTTTCTCAACTGTGTCACTCCTGAAAGGGAATGATCTTCTGTTTTCTCTGAAGCATTAAAGAACTGGGGACAACAGAGGTGCCTAAAGGAGAATGAGTAAGGAATACAGAGAAAAATCAGTGACGGATGGATGAAAGGATGGATGGAGAGTGGAAGACTAGGACTTCTGACTCCAACATTATGGCAAACTAGATATTTAGAAAGGTCCTCTTGCTAAAGAACTGGAGCCTGGATATGTGATAACACACATTTTAAAACACATTTCTGAGCTTGCAGAATGTTAGGGAAATATTCAAAAAAGGAAAAAACTCCCAAGGAGCTGAAACCCAAAGGTGATGAGATGGGAGAGTTCCTTTGACCCCCTTGTGGGATTTGTGAGAGGGTGGGCTTATTTACTTGGATGTCACCCTCAAACCCCTTGTAGTTAAGGAAAGCACACAGGTGAGTGGGTGCAGGAGCCAGGGCAAGTGCCTTTGGGCGCTGGCAGGAACAAACCCTGTCCCAGCTCCCGGCAGCGTCTAGGGGTTGCCCGCAACCTCTGGAGCCCCAGAGGGCATGTGTTACAAACAATGCTCTTTTAGCTTTGCCATCCATGAACTGCTTAAATGTTAAACAGCTCAGTGAAGAGTCAGTGTGACAGCCTTTTTGGGTTCCACACCCAGTGCGTCCCAAATTCTTGTCTGGCATTCGGGAAGAATCGAGTCACAGGAACAGAATGCAGAGGATTTTATTGAGTGATGGAAGTGGCTCTCAATGGGATAGGGAGCTAGAAAGGGGATGGAGTGGGAAGACAATCTTCCTTCTCTGACCATCCCCAGAAGAACTCCTCTCCAACCACAGTCTCCAATGTCCAGCTGCCTCTTCTTTCAACATTCAGATACTTCTCTTCTCTCCTCTGCCATGCCACTCTGCTCCTTTTTCAGTGGAGTTTGGTGTTTTTATGGGTACAGAGTTGGGGGCATGGCAGGTCAGGGTGGTTTTGGAAAAGGCAACATTCAGGTGGGAAAACAGGAATGCATCATCTCATCTCAGGTCCAGGCTTGAGGATGGAGCCCTCACCAGGGACCTCACCCTCTTCTACCCACTATTTCCCTGCCTCCTGTCCATATCAGTGATGTTGATCTGAGGGTAAATACACCTATTGGCAACAGCAGAGAGCCACCTGCAAGTTGGAGGAGCTGAAACGGACACTCCTAAATAAAGTCTGGGACAGAGGTTCCAGGTCATAAGTACTTCTCTGACTCTCAGCCAAACAAGCAAAAATCACCTCTAGAGGAAAGTCTTCCCACCTGAGAGGCTTGTGACGCCCAAAGACTAAGTCACAGTCACAAATTACCAAACACATAAGGATACAAGGCACCACAGATTTAAACCCTCAAAGACTACAAATGTTGGAATTCTCAGATATAGACAATTAAATAACTGTGTTTGAAATATTTAAAGAAATACAAGATGGAACTGTGAAAGGAAAACATCTTGGGCCCCCAAAATCACTAAGGAAAACTCACGCTGGAAACTGCTTAGGGCAAAACTGCCTCCCATCCTATTAAAAGTCACTCATCTGCTCACTGAGATAGATGCATGTCTGATTTGCCTCCTTTGGAAAGGCTAATCAGAAACTCAAAAGAATGTGTTTGTCTATCACCTATCTGTGACCTGGAAGCTCCTTCCCCCACTTTGAGCCTTCCTGCCTTTGCTTCAATGGTCCCACCTTTCCAGACCAAACCAATGTACTTCTTACATATATTGATTGATGTCTCATGTCTCCCTAAAATGTATAAAATCAAGCTGTGCCCCGACCACCTTGGGCGCATGTCATCAGGACCTCCTGAGGCTGTGTCGTGGCCACATCCTCAACTCTGGCAAAATAAACTTTCTAAATTAACTGAGACCTGTCTCAGATTTTCTGGGTTCACAGAACCAAAAAAATAAGCAAAGAATAGGAGACTAACAAAAATGACTATGCCATGAAAAGATAGCAAGGTCTAGACTTTTTCTCCCTTAGTAAACAACTAGAAAACTGGGGTGGAAATGTATAGAACAACTGTTTTAAGATGTAGTTTAATAGAAAACCCAGGACTTGAAAGAATACAAACAGATCAGATCAACCTTACCCCAATTTTCCACACGGAGGCATTTTCTGGAATGCAGAACAGGGTGGGAGAATTCAGAGTTCAGTGGTCTGAATTCCCAGTGCTCACACAAGGCTAGGAATCATTGAGTCGTTTGGGGTTTTTTTGTGTGTTTGTTTGTTTCTTTACCTATTTGTTTTCATACAGCTATCCTATTATTTTGGCATCTTTTATTGAAAAAGATGTCTCCCATCATTATTTCTGTTCAATATTTTGCAGGAAGTCTTAGCCTCTGCAATAAGTTAAGAATAAAAGCATCCAGATTGGAAAAGAAGTACAACTGTCTTTATTTCAAGCATTGCAATTGCATACATTGGAAATCTGAAGAAACATACAAATAAGTTACTAAAATGATAGGTGAGGTGAGCAAGGTTGCAGGATACAAGGTTACTATATAAAAATCAATTACATTTCTATATACTAGCAATGAACAACTGGAAGTTGAAGTGGAAAAATGCCACTTACAATAGTATCCAAACATACTTAGAAATAAATGGAATGAAATATGTGTAAGACCTATACACTGAAAACTACCAAACAAATGGAAATTATTTTGTGCTCATAGATCAGAAGATTCAATACTGTAAACATGTCAATTATTCCCTATTCTACAGATTTAATGTGTGAACCTCAAATATCTGAGACAGATCTCAGTCAATTTAGGAAGTCTATTTTGCCAAAGTTAAGGACACACGCCTGTGAGATAGCCTTAGGAAGTCCTGAAAACAAGTGCCCCAGGTGGTTGGGGAACAGCTTGGTTTTATACATTTTAGGGAGACATGAGACATCAATCAATATGTGTAAGGTGTACGTTTGTTCCGTCCAGAAAGGCAGGACACTTGAAGTGGGGAGGGAGCTTCCAGGTCACAGGTAGATAAGAGACAGATGGTTGCGTCTTTTGAGTTTCTGATTAGGTTTTCCAAAGGAGGCAATCAGATATGCATTTATCTCAGTGAGCAAAAGGATGACTTTGAATAGAAGGGGAGGCAGGTTGGCCTTAAGCAGTTCCCAGCTTGACTTTTCCTTTTAGCTTAGTGATTTGAGGGCCCCAAGATTTATTTTTTCCTTTCAAATATGTAAACCTAATAAAATCCCAGAAGGCTTTTTTGGGGTAGAAATTAACAAGCTGATTCTAAAATTTATATAGAAATACAAAGAATCTGTAATAGCCAAAAGAGTATTGAAAAGAAGAGCAAAGTTAGAAATTTAAACTGATTCAAGACTTATTTTAAGCTAAGGTAACCAAGATCATGTAATATTAGCATAAGAATAGACATATTTTATAGATCAATAGAAACAGAATAGAAAATCCAGAAATAAATTCATGTGCATCTGGTAATAAATTGATTTGACAAAGATTCTAAGATACTTTAATGTGGAAAGAATTTCCTTTTCAACAAATGGTGCTGGAACAATTGGATAGCCATAGAAGAAAAAAGAATTCCAACTTCTGCCTCACTGCTTAACACCATGCATAAAAATACTCAATATGGGCACAGACCAAAGCACAAAACCTAGAACTTCTAGAAGAATATATAGGAGAGAGTTTTTGTGCCCTTGAGGTAGGACACAAAAGAGCATAAACCATAAAATTAAAAAATTCATAAATTGGACTTAATTAAAATGGATTTTTTTCTGCTCTTGGAAAGATATCTTAAGAAAATATAAAGATCCAACCTGGGCAACATAAGGAGACCCCATCTCTACAAAACACTTAAAAAATTAGCCAGGTGTGGTGGCATGTGCCTGTGGTTCCAGCGACTTGGGAGGTTGAGGTGAAAGGATTGCTTGGGCCTGGGAGGGCTAGGCTTCAATGAATCATGATTGTGCCACTGCACTCCAGCCTAGGCAATAGAGCTAGATCCTGAAAAAAAAAAAAAGAAAAGAAGAGGAAGGAAGGAAGGAAGGAAGGAAGGAAAGAAGGAAAGAAGGAAAGAGAAAGAAGGAAAGGAAGAAAGAAAAAGAAAGAAAGAAAAAGAAAGAAAGAAAGAAAGAAAGAAAGAAAGAAAGAAAGAAAGAAAGAAAGAAAGAAAGAAAGAAACGGAGAGAAAGAGAAAGAAAGAAAACGAAAAGGCAAGCCACCCACAAGGAAAAAATACAATATGTATATCCAACAAAAGGCTTATGTTCAGAATATATCAAGAACTTTCAAAACTCATAATAAGAAAAGCAGCCCAATAAAACATGGGTAAAAATGTTGAATAGACACTTCACGGAAGTGTTGGAAGTAAATGCTCAGTGCCACAAAGTGAAAATAGCACTCAGGCAAAAGTTTTCTTAGCAAGGCAATTTACTTCTATTGGGTAAATCGGGGCAATGGCGAGAGCACACCAGACAAGAGAGGGGAAGGGGTTCTCATCCTAACGCAGCTAGTCCCTGTTGCTGTGTCTTTCTCCTATTGGTTAGGGTTGGACTGCACGGTCTAAGCTAATTCCGACTGGCTGTTTTAAAGAGAGCAGGGGTATGGGTGGGGTGAGTAGTTTCAGCGGGAAGGACAGTTACAGAGCAGGTGACTAAGGATGCCTAAGGACAGAACAGGTGATAGAGGTTAGGAAGCCGTTGTTTACTAAAACTAGGGGCAACGAGGGTAAAGAACGAGGAAGTCAAACTTTAAAATAGAGAACAAACAACGGGGAAGCTGAACATACTGATGTATTGGTTCTTTGAAGAGGAACTCAGAACTCATTGCACTTTTTCTCCCTCTTGAATTTTAAAGGAAGTCACCAGGCTAAACTTTGAAGAGGAATTTACTGTATCCTACAGAAGAAAATAGGCAAATGGACAACAAACACATGAAAAGTTGCTCAACTTGATTAGTCATAGGAGAAACGTGAATTAAAACCATAACAAGTTAAGTTCCCACCACAGCCTTACCCAGATGGTTAAAATGGAAAGATTGACAATACCAAGCATTGTTGAGGATGTGAAGCAACTGGAACTCTCTCATAAGTTGCTGGTAGGAAAGTAAAGTACTACAACCACCTTGGGGGTAAGTTTGACAATTTCTTAAAGAGTTAAGTGTACATACTCCAAAACCCAGTCATTCCATTCCTGGGAATTTACTCAAGAGAAATGTAAACATGTGTTCACATGAAGACTTGCGCCTCAATGTTCAGGACAGCTTCGTTCATAACAGGCCAAAACATAATAAGCCATAATAGGAAACTGCTCATGTGTTCACAACAAGGGAATGGATAAGCAAATTGTGGTATATACATGCTGTGCAACACTACTGATCCATAAAAAGTAACAAACTACATGTACACACAGTGGCGTGTATGAATCTCATATGTTACGCTGAGTGTTTTGAATTGTGTCCCCCTTTAAGATATGTTGCAATCCTAACCCCTGGTACTTGACATGTGACCTTATTTAGAAATAGCCTTTGCAGATGTAATCAGGTTAAGATGAAGTTATGCTAAATGTCCTGAAAGGCACATGGGAATAGAGAAGAACAGCATGTGAAGATGGACACAGGGATTAGGGTTACACAACCACAGATCAAACCGTTCCACGAATTGCCAGCAACCTAGAAACCAGAAGACAGGCATGGGATGGACTCTCCCTCAGAGCCCCCAGAAGGAACCAACTCTATCGACAACATAATTTCAGACTTCTGGCCTCCTGAACTGTGAGAGAATACATTTCTGTTGTTTTAAGCCACCCAGTCTGTAGTACTTTGTTAAAGCAGCCCTAGGAAATTAATACAGTGAACAAATGAAGCCAGGCACAAAAGAATACATAGGTACCATTCTGGTTTTAATTCTAGAAAAGACAAATCTAATCTATAGTGATGGAAGACAATGATTGTCTGGGGTTGGGGTGAGGATTTATTGGCAAATGGCATAACAGATCCTTTGAGGGTGATAGAAATGCTCTCTCTCTTGATTGTGGTGGTGGCAGTTACATGG